>NC_063162.1:49641631-49941631 GCF_023159225.1 Perognathus longimembris pacificus | reverse complement strand
AAGGTGATAAATAGGGCATGGCTCATAGGATTATTGTGAGATGCAAATGAGATAACCCACAAAAAGTAGGCATGGTAATTGCTATAATTATTACTTACCATTACCACCACCACTTCTACCTCTATTAACACCCTGCTGGATTGTCATGAGAGCTAAGAGAGAATAAGGATTAAGTATTTAGCACTAGCACTGGCACACAGTAAAAGTCAATAAATTATCCATTATTTTTATCATCTATAACATTCATCTACAGGGTAAGACTGTGTTCTCTACCCAAAGCCTACCCATTTCTCTTTCATCCAGACTCATGATTTCCCAACAAGGATCCTCTTCAATGGAATACCTGTAGCACTCAGGTCCCCTCAAACACAAACCATAATCCCACCCTATCTAATACTTGGTGGTGGTGACAAGGACTGGTGTGAGGAGCCAAGGTTGGGTAGCTTCATTTCATCCCCCCAAATGTAAGAGGGTGACAGCTAATGAGCTCAGAGATCCCTTTAAGCACTGGCATCATACAATCCTACTTGTCTGGCATTAAAAAGTGTGGGTCAGGGCTGGGGATATGGCCTAGTGGCAAGAGTGCTTGCCCCGTATACATGAGGCCCTGGGTTCAATTCCCCAACATCACATATATAGAAAATGGCCAGAAGTGGCACTGTGACTCAAGTGGCAGAGTGCTAGCCTTGAGCAAAAAGAAGCCAGGGACAGTGCTCAGGCCCTGAGTCCAAACCCCAGGACTGGCCAAAAAAAAGAGGAAAAAAAAAGTGTGGGTCAAAAAAAATTTTTTTAAATAAATAAATAAAAAGTGTGGGTCACACATACAGCTCAGCTTCATCTTTCACAAATATTAATGCTTGATAACACCAAATAAGCTACTTCAACTCAGGAGAGTAGCTTTCACATATAACTCCAAAAGCAATTGGAAAGATTAGAAAATTCTGTGCTTCAGCCCAATTTTTTTCTTCATACAAAACAATGAGATGGACATTTCTGCACGCCAAGTCATAGAGGTCAGTCCATGGCTTTCTCTACTGGCCTTTTAGTTTATATTTAACAATGATACTCAACAGTATGATTTTATTTCAGTCCTTTATCAGTGAAGTTTCTGTTTCTTTTCTGAAAGTCCAAGTAGGTTGACATAGCTTTGCTAACAACAGGGCTACTGTCGTGTAGTTAGGCACCTTCATTCTCTACCCGACAGCTGAGACAGTTCAACAAGCAGATCCCTTTCAGTTCCTTATACACCACATTAAATAACAATCAAGCCTTACATATTCCTACAGCTTCAACCTATATGATTTATCTTCCATAGAAAGGCAGACAAGAACTTACAAGTACTCACATAAGAACACATATGGGAACAGAAACAACATGAGATGGTGGTCAGTGTTTCCCAATTTCGGTTGGTTCCCACAAGGAGGCAAAAAGTATGTGATCAGTATTAAGGGGGCTCTAGGCCTATCAGGACAACAGCTGTCATGCTTCTAGAGAATGAGGAGGATATCATACCAGTATCTTTGCTGGGAGCCTCTCCTTTCTACACACACACACCATCATCCACAACTCTGCCACCCACTGAACTTTTCCTTTGGCTTCAAGAACATGGTTTCTGCCTCTGAAGACTTAAACAGCATATTCCAACCAGACATTGGTAGTTCACATTTGTATGTAATCCTAGCTACTCAGGTGGCTGAGATCATGGTTCAAAGGCCAGTGTGGGAAGGGAAGTTCCTGAGACTCATCTCCAATTAACCAGTAAAAAGACAGAAAGCAAATGTGTGGCTCAAGTGGTAGCACACCAGCCTTGAGTGAAAAAAACTAGTAAGTACATTCCAGACACTGGCCACTTCCCTCCTTCCTCTTGCTTACAAGTAAGTCTCAAATCCAGTGGGCAGGAGAGAGGAGATGAAGAAGAAAAGAGCAATACTAACTTTTTATCTCTATTGTTTAGTTACTTTATTAGAGTTTTCCTAACTCCTCCGCACAAAGGCAAGGGTAAGCTATAGAAAACTAAGAGGCTTTGTCATCAAAAGCCTTCAGCAACTGGCACACAAACACTTGTCAGTGCAAAAGATGCCTCTTTATCAAGTCTTCAGACCTACCAGGAGCCAAGCACACTCTGAGCTTTCAGACTATTTTCTTCCAATGTTTTGAAGTCCCTTTCAGTTCACATGAAGGATAACAATTTCAAAAAGGTATAGGAAAGGAAAGAAAAAGTTCTCTTTTTTTTGTAAGAAAAAAGGAAAAGCTACTGAGTCGTGATTATGAAATCCTAAAAGCCTTTTAGCTGACAGTACAGGCTTTGTTGAATCTTCGCTCAGAACCTCCACCAAGAGACAAGACTCAGCAGTAAAATACAGGGAGAGCATACACACTTTAGCATCATCCGCAGCAGCCCAAGTTCAGGTACCCTACTTTATGCTCTAAGGCAGGTTTCTTTCCTCCCCACCCCCCATCAAATAGCTCCATAGGACACTCAAGGTCCAGAGAGACAGCAGACCAACAGATACATGAGCACAACCATCCAACGTATCATGTGCTGCCAACAGAGAAATTTATTTGTATCAAACTCCGCACAATCCTACAGTTCAAGCCAGAACTTCAAAAAACATAGCAGAGGGCTGGGGATATGGCCTAGTGGCAAGAGTGCTTGCCTCATATACATGAGACCCTGGGTTCGATTCCCCAGCACCACATATACAGAAAATGGCCAGAAGTGGCACTGTGGCTCAAGTGGCAGAGTGCTAGCCTTGAGCAAGAAGAAGCCAGGGACAGTGCTCAGGCCCTGAGTCCAAGTCCCAGGACTGGCAAAAAAAAAAAAAAATAGCAGAAAGGGCTTAAATCTTCAAAGCATCTCATACCCCATCTCTTCCAGTGCACAAAGATGCTCTGTCCTCAGGGCCTTCACAGAGCCATGCCAGCCTAGCTAACAAAAGCTGCTTTTCCAAGAGTCTGCCCCATTCTGCAGAGGACAGGTCACTCCCAGACACTTGGCACTTGGGCACTGAGACAATTCTGGCTTAGAGACAGCCCGGGGGTTGGGGCGGGGGCCGAGGCACAGTCACAGCAACATAAACCTACCTGTCATCATTCTAGGAACTACTGCACATGCTGCCATTCTTTCCTGAGCACAGGGACCCAGCTACAGAGATCAGGGGTGAGAAGTAGAAAGAAGAAACCACGGCAAGAAATCCACACCCCAATCCTGAAGCCCAGGACTCCGTATCACATGCAATGTCTGGCTGGGATGTGTGAAATACCAGCCTTTGAGTGATGGAGCACTTGCCCCTCTTTCAGACATACCTTTCTCTGAAACTATTACACTCAGAGAGCTTCAAGCTCTGACTCCAGACCCATCCATCTCAAAACAGAAAGCACTTCTCAAGCTCCCTTCTGACATGAGCCCATCATTCACCATTTGCTGGTATGCCCAGTTTCTGCTGACAAAGCTCCATTACTAGAAAAAGCTCAGTAAGTAAAGCTGATTTGAAATAACTATATATTATGTGGAAGCAAGGATGAGGAAAACTGATTTCAAGTCTAGAAAAATCATCATATAAAGAGGATCTAGAAAGAACTGCTTAATTATTTAAATACTTTCACTTCCTACAGACCATACACCTCACTTGATTTATTATCAATGTTAAATATTTGGTAATTTACTGGGGCCATTTGACAAAACAACTCCATATTGCAAGTATACCTCATATGTAATTCTTCCATTGTAAAGCCTTGCCTCCCTGATTAATGTTCAAATGCTAAGCTAATGCTATCAAATGAAGGTGTGTGCCAATTTCAGCTCTCTAGTAAAAGTGCAAAGCTAAGAGCATACCAGCAGGATGGCCTGAAGAGCAAATTATGTGCTCTCCTCCATGCCTGTTAGGCAGGATGGTGACGTGCTGGGATGGTCCTAATAAAGATACTCATGCAGAATCAACTAAATCAAGAGGGCTGGCTCCTGGCTATGGTGATAGAGATCAAGATGTTAAGAGGAGGGTGTTTGCCTTCTTCCATCCACACTAGAACTACTCAAGGCCCAGCTCTGTTCTTATTGCCTCTGGCTCAAAATCCCCCATTACCAATTTGTGTAAGTCTGTGTGTGTGTGTGTGTGCATGCGTGTGCGCATGCACGAGCACACATGCACATGAGCTCAAGGCCTGGTGCTCTTAGCTTTTTCCATCAAAGAATATACTACCCATCTCCTCTTCTAATATTTTTCTGGTTAATTGAAGGTAAGTGTCTCTCAAATCTGTCTGCCCCAGTTGGCTTCAAATCAAGATCCTCAGATCTCAGCATCCTGAGCAATTAGGATTACAAGCATGAGCCCCTGATACACTGCTGCATTACCAATTCTTGACTTCCAAACTCCTACTTGGTCTCCAACACAAATTTCCTGCATAAGGCTTTCCTTTGCTATCCAAGCTCAAAATTCCATCTCTAGTCTTTCAGTTCCCATGTACTGTCAGTCTTTGTTGGAAGAATGTCAAACAGCCTCCTGAAGAAATTTAAGGTAGAATCATTGTCTTCTACGTATCCCTGGAATTCTTAGCAAAATCATAAAAGATAGTGGCTCTGTATGTGTTATGCCATGTAAAGTCAAGGTAGTCAAAACTACAACAAAAGCCTAATATCAAGTCATCAGAGGCATTGAGATAGATTTTGATTGCTAGAACCTGAAAAGATACAACTTTTAAAGTGTTTATTTACAAAACTTGATCAAATCCTAAAGCATAAAGATGACCTAAAACTCCAAGAAATAGCAACAAATCTCTGATCACACTTAGGAAAATTTAAAACCCTACCTTGAACAACTTTTATGCCAAGAGAAAAATAAAATCAAAGTCCCAAAATATCTTGAAAATAAATAGGCGAATGTTATGCATCAGAAAGCATGAGAAACAAAGTAGTGCTCAGAAGAAAAATTCACAATTTTGAATATGTATAATTCTAAATAACAATGGAGATGCTTAAACTAGATATGCAGCTTAAAAACAAAAAAGTATAAAGAAATAAAAAGAATTGGTAGAGATAAAGGCAGTAATTAATGAGAGAAATAGAAGTGCTCATAAATCCAAGAGTTATTAAGAAATCACCTTCTAAACCATTAATCAAGGGGAAAACACAGTATAGTTAAAATATGGCCTCATATGTAACTATAGCTACAGAAAAAATTAAAAGACATAGAAAGTATTATTTTGTTCAACATTACTCTAAAATATTTGAAAATCCACATACATTGAATATTTTCCAGGATAGTCAAAACTAAGAACAGAAAATACTGTCAATGTAAAGAAACCATGTACTGCAGAAGATATAAAGTAATCAAAGACAGGTAGGCACAGTGGTTTCACATTTATAATGTAAACTTCAAGACCAGCCTGGGGAAAGTTAGCTCCAGATCTCATCTGAAAAGCAAACTAAAAGCAAAGGACTGTAGCATGGCTCAACTAGTAGAGGACTTGTCCAGCAAATGTAATTTCCAACACTTGGAGGAGGGGCTTACCAGAGTCTGGCACCATAGGTAACACTTAGAATCCCAGCTACTCACTACTGAGCCTTGAACTCGGCCTCCTACTCTTGCTTGGCTCCTTCACTCAAGGCTAGTGGTCTGTTATTACCACCAGTGAGCTATACCTCCACTTCTGACTTTTTATTGATTAAATGGAAATTAAAGTTTCTCCTTTTGTCTACCCATGCTGACTTCAAACCATAGCCCTAAAATCTCAGCCTCCCAATTAGCTAGGATTACAAACATAAGCCACCATTCTCAGCTCTTCACAGAAACTTTAAAACACTCTCTTTATAACAGTAGTTTTAAATAGGCTAAGTGCCTCAATATTAAGAAATATAGTTTGTCATAAAAGTAAAAATAAGAAAAATATATGTCCATCTCCTCACGTACAAGTTCAACATTATATCCAACTCTGAAAACAGACTATAAAACTTTTAACAATCACCAAAATAATAATATTTAGTAATAATAAACAGTGGGGTATCAGTAACTCACACCTGTAATCCTAGTTCCTCAGAAGACTAAAATCTGAGGATTGAGGTTTGAAGCCAGTCTGGACA
Organism: Perognathus longimembris pacificus; assembly: GCF_023159225.1. Classification (NCBI taxonomy): domain Eukaryota; kingdom Metazoa; phylum Chordata; class Mammalia; order Rodentia; family Heteromyidae; genus Perognathus; species Perognathus longimembris. Next base: position 49,935,555 of record NC_063162.1, on the reverse strand, counting down.
AGAAAGTCCTTGTGGCTCTTAACTCCAATTAAAAAAAAAGACCTGAAATGGACATGTGGCTCAAGTGATAGAGTACTAGATTTGAGCAAAAAACTAAGGAACAGTACCTCACCTCTGAGTTCAAGCCCCCAGTACTGGTACAAAAAGCAAAGAAATAAAGAAATTGAATGATACTTCTTACTACTTGCCAATGAATTATGAAGATAAAGAAATAAGAAGCATAAATATTAGGAAGGAGCAATATAGTTTTATCAGATGGCACAATTACATGCAAAAAACCACAAGAGAATTACCTGAGTAACTTAGGTATGAGACATTAATAAGGAATCTGTATATGAGATTAACCCTTAAAACAACAATAACTTTTTCCTATTTCATTTTCACTCATTCTGTTTCATTCAATTAATGACAATTTGCGTTTTTTTGCTTTTGCAAAGCATTTCTCGCAATCCTCAGAAGTATATATTAATTCCACTTGTGGGTAAATAAGGCTGGAGAGTCACTGTTTAAGGTCTCAGAGCCAGTAAAGAGCTCCAATCCCTGTATTCTTTCCCTATACTAAGACACCTACCCACATAACAGATAATGAATACCATACATGTTTTTGTCAGACATTAACTCTTTGATCAACAGTAGATTTTAAGGCTGTATCTGTTCCTAATGTAGAAATTACCTGTGAAAAAGCACTTGTGTGTTAATGGGAATTTGAGGCATGTCATAGGCCAAAATCTAGATAAGGAAATTATTAAGATCATGATTAATACACTCATTTTTGCTTTTGGATTGCAGATAAAGGGGTTTTCCACACAATTCATATCACTCTCTAACCTCTTAACTCAAATAAACATTTTATCAAAATGCCCTTTTAAATTAAGAAAAAAATCACATTTCTAAAATCCTGTCATTTTGTTTAAAGTTAATCATGTATAATTTAATGTCTAATGTATTCTGGTACCTTTGGCAGTAGGCCAATTTGGCCAGAACTAGTAAACTCGTCTGATTATCATGAAAAATTGATGACATACAGTACATAGTTGGGTTGAAACATAGAATTCACTCAATCACTTAACAAAAATGTGTGGCACACCTTGTCAGGCACTGTGCAGGATGCTGAGACCTAAAACTCACCCTTATGGAATTGGGAATATAACTGAGAAGACAGGAAGTAGAGCTGTGCTTCAAGTGGTAAGATGTTAGCCTTAACCATACACATACAAAAAAAAGGGAAAAATAACAGAGAAGACAGACATATATATGTAAACTTCCAACTGTGGTGTCTATTGTATCATTCTTCTATTACCAAGATGATGCTATCTACAAAATTATATCAAAATTCAGTGCCAAAGACTAATAATTGTTTCTCCTCACAATTCTACAAATTGGCTCCAACCCGACTGGACTAGATGCGCATTACACACTGTAGACTTCAGGCAGGACTGGCTCAAGTCTGCTGCACACTGAGTTCATGCTGATGTTGGCCCCAAAATAGGCAATAATAGAAAGTTTAGAGAGACAGACATAATACACAATGCCTCCTAAGGTCTGGCCTCAGAATGGTTCACTCACTTCTATCTACATTTCATTGGCCTGTGCAATTTAGATGGCCATGACCAGCATTCAGCATTCATAGAAATATACTCTTGGGGAAAACCACACAGCCATGTGGCAAAGGGTACAGATGGAATTGGGAGAACTAGAAACACAAGATAATCTGCCATAGCTGTCAAAAACAGGCAAGTTTGTTGTATGAACAACAGCAAAATCTGACCATCTGAAAAGATCAGAGAAGGTAAGTCCAAGAAAGTACAGCTAGAACTGGAAACTGAAAGACAAAAAGGAATAAAGCAGGTGGAAAAGAGATGACATTTCCAGGCAGCAAGTACACAATCATAATGGCTGAAAGAGATATGACTAGTTTAATGCAGTTAGAGGAGTCTGTGGCTGGGCAGTCAGGCAATGTGGTAGAAGAAATGGAAGGATAAGAAGGCAGAGTCCCAAGTTCCATGTGAGAGAGCTTGCCTTCATCCCAACAACAGAAAATCATATGGAGATACCAAGCATGGAAGTGGTGTAATCAGACTGATGTCATCACAAAATCAATCTCTGCAGAACAAACCATGTCACTCTCCTGCCTAAAACCATTGAATGGGAAGCCTTACTCTCAAAATAACCTTCAAATTCCTTGAGGTATACAGCCCCATAGTGAAGGCCTCTGCTTTCCTTTTCTGTATATGACTTGAACATAATCACTCTAGCTGATGTGGAAACAATGCCCACTCTGTTTCCTCTGCCTGAAATATTCTTTGGGAAATAAATACCACTTCACTTGGCTGACTCTTTTCATTAAAATATAGGCTCTAGGGCTCAGTGTGGTGATGCACACTTGTAATCCCAGCTACCTTGGAGGCATAAGTGGGATATCAAGATCCAAGGCTGACCCAGGCAAAATATGTGAAAAAAAATAACAAAAGTAAGGATAGAGGCATGGCTTAAGTAGTAGAGTACCTACCCAACAAGTGCAAGGCCTTAAGTTCCAACCTTAGTGCCACCAAAAATAAAATAATGAAAAAACAAACAGGGGTTGGGGGTATGGCTTAAGCAGTAAGGCAGTTGCTTATCAAATACAAACCCCTGAATTCAAACTGCTAAATATATATAATGTATATATACATATGTTTATACTTATATGTATATGCTCTAGAGAGCAAAGCCCTTGCCTTCTTTGCTCATTGCTATATCCAGAAATCCTCAGTGTCTATCCCTAAAGTATATAATGTTTCTGTAAGTGAATGAATGACTGCATACACCCTTAAGAATGTCTCCCTGGTGCCCTTCAGTCCTCCCAAGGTTGGATAGACCTTCTGATGTTCTCTGAGCAGCCTAGGCCTTCCCCAGGGCAATGTCACTCCACTACTTACTTGGCCACACCCTCCTATTCCTACTACTCTGACTACTGTGTAAGATCCATGAACACAGGAACTAAATTGTTGTAAAGAGCCTTAGGGCTGGAGTGAATCAGAAGTGGAGTGGCCTTGAAGGAGGTCTCTGAAGGCACGGACCAAAGAGAGATTAGTTGAAGACAGGGAAGCCGTGGAGGGTGTAAGAGTTATTAAGATAGGTGGCCGATAAAGGAGAAAGCCAAACAGAGAGAAGGGATGGTCCCTGCCACGCCCTGCAGGGGCAGGGAGGTATGGTCAGGTGGATGTGACCTCAGAGAAGGGGGAAGTAACTGCCTCAACGTATGCCAGTAACACAGGTCACTGGGTGGAGACAACCAGGTGGGGGGCATCTGCATGGAGCCCTCCCAGGGTAGACCTTACATTCCAGCCTTTTTAATAATTATGAAAAAGGACAAAGACTCTCTCTGGCTGCTTCCTACTGGCAAGGGGCGTTGACATTAGGGCTAATGGCTGAGATGTGGCCCCTCCAGAAAGCAAGCAGCAGCTGTCCCTTGGTGGTAGATGCCAGTCCTTGAATGAAGCCTGGAATCAGTCTCATGAGGCAGGAGCTTGACAATAAAATAAAAAAGATTAGGGCAAAAGGAGGGGTTTAGGGCAGAAAATTAAAAATTGGATGAGAAAGGGAAAGTGGGAGGAGGGGGGGTATGAGGGACAAGGTAACAAACAGTACAAGAAATGTATCCAATGCCTAACATATGAAACTGTAACCTCTCTGTACACCATTTTGATGATAAAAATTTGAAAAAAAATTGGATGACTTGGCTAGTTTGGCTAGTTGATATTCAGGTATGGACATTAGATGGACACGCTACTATCCCTTGATCCCCCAGCTCCAATTAATTTTGAAAGAGCAAGTGTAAAGCAACTCCATTTAGGATGTGACATCATTCTCCTCTTACTCCTCTCCATGATCCCTTGTTCCCCGAACTGGCTGAGTCACAGGGGTCTAGGTGCTTGTTGTGAATTGCCAGACTTTGAAGTCAGGCCCCATTTTACCACATGAACCCCATTTTACCACGTGAACCCCATTTTAGAATTGAACCCTGAGCCAATCAGATTTGTACCTGTGTCCTAATCTTGCTTGCTTGAACACCTGATTGTTGTAACCTTGTTCTTTACCTTTATAAGCCCTGTGTAATCACAGCTCGGGGCTCCCTCCTAACCTCCGCTGTGTCGGTGGGTAGGACGAGGCCCGAGCTGCAGCTCGCTTAAATAAAGCCTTGCCTTGCTTTTGCATTTCGGAGTGTCTGAGTCTCGGTGGTCTTCTTGGTGGTGGTCTTGCGACTTGGCACAACATTTGGGGGCTCGTCCGGGATGGCCCCAGAGACCCCTGAGACCCCAGACTCCGAAGGTAAGAAAATAGCGCTGTTCATTCTGTGTGTCTGTGTCTGTGTGATTTGTAGTTTTGTTTTCTGTTTTGACCAGCCGCCTGAATCTGAACCTGTAGGTAGTGAAGGACCAGCCGGAGTGGACACGCTCATATGGGCAGTCCTGGAGGACTTGGGAGACACCTCAAGCCCTCCACAGGGGGCTCAGGCTTTCCACTACCACCCTGAACCTGAAGGACTGGACCGGGAGGCTCTTCTAACGGGCGTCCGTCCAGTCCACTCTATATTCGGGGTTGTCTGGTCCACTCCTACACAGGAACAGGAGAGAGAGAGCCTCAAGACTGTGTGGTCTGCCCCCTCACAGGGGCAGGAGAGACACAGTGAGACTATGTGGTCTGCCCCCTCACAGGGGCAGGAGAGACACAGTGAGACTGTGTGGTCTGCCCCCTCACAGGGGAAGGAGAGACACAGTCGAACCTGTAAGCCACGGCTCCCTAAGTCTGTCTGTAAGTGTTGTCTGGTCTTTGTGCCTGTGATTATTTTTGTGTGTTTCTTTCTTGCGCTGTGCCTGACTGACAAACGGATGATGGGGAACGTTCCTTCCACTCCCCTGGACTTGACTTTAGCTCACTGGAAAGATGTACAGGTGACAGCCCACAATCAGTCAATCAGTGAGAGTGTCCGCAAAAAAAGAACTCTAGGGGGACCCCCACCCAGCCTTCTTAAGCAGAAAATTATTTGGTGTGCTAAAATGTTTTACTAAGACTAAAAATGTTTTACTAAAACTATCAAGCCCCGGAAAATGAGGCTGGAAAATGCTAAAATCATTTGTTAAAGGTTTTTGTCTTAAAATGTACGGCCGATGCTTATTCTGCGTACTTTAAGATCTTTTGAAAATGTATGTGTGTGTGTGCATGTGTGAGTGTGAACATGTTCAAGACTGCAGTATGATGCAAAACTAAGTTTAAGTTTAAAGTCAAAGGGTCATCAAGTTTGGGCATTACCAAATGCTTTAAAGGATTTCTCAGGGTTCTTTAATTAAAATTTAAAAAAATCAGAGCTAAGTGTCAGAAATTTGGATTTAAAAGGATATATATATATATATATATATATATATATATATACTAAACTAATGGGGATAGAAGTAAACTCTCATTAACTCTAGGTATGCAGGAAGAAATGGCAAAATGGGCCAATGTTTCTCACTAATATATTGGAAGGCTGAATGGATAAATATTTCTAATTGTAATTCTTGCATTAAGGAAAAATTCAAAGGTCTTCATGCCATGCAGTAACTGGGACTGAAGAAAAAAAAAAAAAAAAAAAAAAGAGGCTCTTTTGAAACAAGCAGCCCATAGGCAAAGGGCAGCACCTGGTTTCAGAATGCCTGTGAGCTTCAGTTTTTCCCATGCAGATAAAAGCTAAAGTGTTGTGTTAGTGTTAAAAAGGCTTTGGAAATCAAGAATACATTTCTAGATAAGAAATTTGGAAGTAAAATTGTCCTAAATAATTATTGCAAAGTGAAAAAGGAGAATTATGGCTACCAAAATGTTTAATTGCCATTCCAGCTTCTTTGTAGGTTTTTTGTAACCGTTTCCAGCAGGCCCACAGAGAAGCACAGGTGATTCCTACAAGTTTGTCAAGATCTAATACTGGCCCTTAATAAGTTCCAGGTAAGAGTGCATGCTTAAAAACTACTTCCGTGTGGACCACCTTGTTGCTTCTAATTGGAGTAAAGTGGCCTCTTGTAAGACTCACTGATCTGAAATCTGCGGTTCAAAGCCAGCCCAGGCAGAGAAAGGTCCCTGTGAGAGACTTGTCTCTAAGCAGCCAGCAGAGTGCTGGGAACGGAGTTGTGTGGAGCTCAAAGTGGTAGGGTGCTAGCCTTGAGCTGGAGAGCTGGGGGACAGCGCTCAGGCCCTGAGTCCAAGTCCAGTGGAAAGTCACTCCTCCTGGGACAAAAGTGATGGAGCATCCAGAGGCAGTAAGCCACTGCTTGGATGGCAGAGATGGTGTCAGATCCTAGAGTCACTCCTGTTTGGCCTTTCAAAAGTTAATCAAAGCCGGGAAGTCCTAGAAGAATAGTTCATAAGCATGCCTTTCCAATGCCCATGTCTGTCTACTGGGCAGGAACTTGCCAGTCATCTGTGATAGTGGTTAGTAAGGGTAAGTTTGTCAAATGAGAGGATAGATTAAAATCTCAACCCCCCGCATTTACTCAAAGCTCTGACTGGCAGTGAGAATTTTAAGCTGATACATCTGTTCAGGAAAGAAAGCTTGTAGACCTGAGATTGTGTCCTTATTGAGATCTGTTAAAGGCCTGCAAAGGTAACTTTTTAGGTCATCAGAGACCAGTTCCCCAGCCAGTCAGGAAAAAGCTTTTACAAACTAGAATGTTAAAAGGCACAAATTTTAAACCTGAAGTCACCCATCTGGGCTTCATATTAAAAGAGAGCAAGCATTGGCTGTCAGATGCACGTAGACTGTGCTGAAAATCCCTGTGCCTAAATCAGCCAGACAAGTCAGAGTTCCTGGGAACAGACTTTAGTAGACCCAGGGCCACGAGCTTTGCCTCCTGTACCCCAGTATTTCCAAGAAGGCTTGGAGTGGATAAAGAAAATTCCCATGGCCCACAAAACCCCTGGACAGAGAAGGAAACAATGACTGGTGGAAAACTTGTGAAGGGAAACTTATCCTGCCACAAGGGCTGGGTAAGGGGATCCTTAAGAGAATCCACTGAGTTTCTCACATGGGAACCCGAAAAATTCAGGACTTGCTCCGACAAACCAAAGTGAAAATTAGACAAGGAGATCAACTTATTGAAGATATTGTTAAAAATTGCAAGGCCTGTCAGCTTGCCAATGCCCCCAATCAACAGATTACTAAAGGAGCTCGCCTCTGTGGGAATAGGCCAGGCGTGTATTGGGAAGTAGATTTCACAGAAATTACAAACATTTGCTAGTTTTTGTAGATACCTTTTCAGGATGGGTTGAAGCATATCCAACAAAGCATGAGACTGCGAATGTAGTGGCTAAGAAGATCCTGGAAGAAATCCTACCCTGGTATGGCTTCCCATCCACCATGGGGTCAGACAACGGACAGGCTTTCATCTCAAAAACCAGGGGACTGAAATCCTTAGAACCACGGTGGAAGGAACCCTAGATGGCATCACCACTTGGGTTCATTGCTTCCACGCCAGGCCAGCTGACCCCTTTGCCCTGGATGACAACTACCGTGGTGGAACATGGGAGGTCTCCAAGCACCCAACTCAGCCGCTTCGCCTTCACCTCAAGAAAAGAAAGTTAGACTGAATATTGTTATAATTTTCTTTTTGCCTCTTTCCTTACTACCCTGGCTAGTGTTGATGTTATTTTGGCAGCTCACTCCAAAGTGAGGTGACCCCCTTATTTTAGGTAGTTTTGGGCTTGCTCAGGAATACGGGTATAGCCACCCGACCCTTAGAGCACAGCTGAGAAGTTTATGTATTATTTCATTGCTTACATTTGGATACTAAACACTATACAGCTAATGGTAAGTCTGTATAGCTGAAAGTTAATTTTCAGTTTGCAGTAATCCTGCAGTCCCTTGGTAAAGTAGACTAAGGTTATAGGTTCCTGGCTAGGTAAGGTCAACGCCCCTGAGTCAGCCTGAAGAAGTTACAGAAGATGGATGATCTTCACCCATCAGCTCCCCTTTAAAACCAAGGGACCAGAGTTGTTTTTGGGAAGATGAGGCAGGATAAACTAGAGGCGTGCAAAACAGAGGTACAGAGACTATTCTCGTAAGAAATGGTGACAGGCCCTTTGGTTACTACATTGGGCCCTACTGGCCCATGCCTTACCTCTATATCATCCCCTAGACATGCAAGCCATTGAAATGGACAGAATGGAGCCATGATTGGCTCCCAAGGTACCAAAAAGAAAAAGGGGAAATGAAGTGCCAGACTTTGAAGTCAGGCCCCATTTTACCACGTGAACCCCATTTTAGAATTGAACCCTGAGCCAATCAGATTTGTACCTGTGTCCTAATCTTGCTTGCTTGAACACCTGATTGTTGTAACCTTGTTCTTTGCCTTTATAAGCCCTGTGTAATCACAGCTCAGGGCTCCCTCCTAACCTCCACTGTGTTAGTGGGTAGGACGAGGCCCGAGTTGCAGCTCGCTTAAATAAAGCCTTGCCTTGCTTTTGCATTTCGGAATGTCTGAGTCTCGGTGGTCTTCTTGGTGGTGGTCTTGCAACTTGGCACAACAGTTGCAGGAATGGCTTGCCCCAGTTGGCATTCATAGGGGTTTGAATTCAAGGCCTGGAAACTGTCCCTGAGCACTTCTGCTCAAGGCTAGCACTCTACCACTTGACCCACAATGCCATTTCCAGCATTTGGCTGATTAGAGATATATCTCTCTTGAGCCAAGCTTCCAGCCTGGCTCTTTGCTGGTTAGTTGGGAGATGGGGTTTTGGAGGGATTTTTCTTCCAGGGCTGGCTTTGAACTGCAATCAAAGGAGTCTTTGCCACAAAAGCCCTTTTTTTATTCCCAACTAAAGCAACAAGGAGGCCAAGAGGACTAGAGCTTACCTGAACCTTGTCAAGAAGTGACCAACAAATAATTGTCAGAAATCTGCAATGACAAAACTCAGTAGATATGATGAGAATTTTAGCACAGATCTATAGCTAAATTGACATATAAAGAATGACATGCTGGTTTTTACATCAGTATTTAAATCACAGCTAACAATTATATGCCAATTTAGCAAGCTTTGTCTTGTAAGAATTTAAGACATACTCATACCATCTTCTCCCTATACTATTTCTTCAATTCCCCTTTCCAAGACTTCATTAACAAATGATGTTTACACAGACACAGAGATACACACATAACACACACACATATACACTGTACACATAGTTTTACAGCACACAAAAATGAATTTCAGCCATAGACTCTTTTGGAATTCCAGCAGCAAATAACATTTTGCCCAATATTTTAGAACCACACAGTCAGTTAGAAAAAGAAAAACTTTGCTAGCAAACAAAAATTTTCAGATTACAAAATTGAGAAACCATATTTTGATAAACCAATTCAGCTCAAGTGGGATGACATGGTGACTGGAGGGGGGCCTAGGAGGACACAAACACACTAACAGAGAACACATGGCATGGCATAATGGCGCCTGAGCTGGTGCCATGATGGTGCCTGTTAAACCTAATATCAACCACGTGGTCAATGCTAGAGAAAATAAGCAACTTTTAGATCTTTGCTGACAAAGCACATTGGTGGTCGAGCCTCAGTTTCAAAGACATGTGAAAAGAGGAAGCTTTGTTAGCAAGGCACAATATCAGGATGGTATGACTTGCAGTTTTATAAAGTAAGCAAGCAAACAGGCAGGCAAGATAGGGAGAGAGAGAAAGGAAGAGGAAGAGAGGAAAAGAGAAATGAGAGACAGAGAGAGAGCACACACAAAGAGAGCCTGAATATAAACGACTGCTGACCATTTACCATTGCAGTGGCAAAACTGTATCTGTGAGAGTATTTCAAGAAGGCCTCATTGTACTGGCAGGAGGCATTCTAGCAGTGTCCCAGCTCAGGTATGACTGTGACCTGTGACTGCAAAGACCCATTAAAAGCGTGGGAGGGAGTCAGCCTGGTGAGTGAATGAGAGCTTACTGAGCAGAACTTCCCCCAGTGCCCTCCAGAGAGAGAGAGAAGGCCAAGCCCACAAAGCCAAGCATCCTCGGCCCCGATAGTGACTGAGCCTTGGGCCTGGCTGAAAACCTGACAGAGAACCTGAGCAGCCATTTCTCTTACCAGAGTAGAGAAGTAGTGTGGATGTGAATGTGGATGCCAGCAATGGTATTGGTGAAAAGTCCCACATGGTGTCTAACAGCAGTTTGGTTTGCAGAAAAAGGGCCATGAGGACTAGGGATAATCCCAGAAGAAAAGCAGAAAAATAGAGGGAAATTCCACCTGACTTAAAGCCCTTCCCGAGTCAAGGCACCATATGTAAAAATTATTAAAATAGGTGGCCAAAAAAGGAGAACGCCACACAGTATTCAGGCAGGAGAGAAAACCAGGCGGGGGGCATCTGCATGGAGCCCTCTCTGGGTGGACCTTACAGAGGGTAAAGGTCCAGATAGAATGAACCATGTACAAGCCACTGGACATAGTAAAGGGTAGGGGCAGCAGTCAAGGAATGCAAAGATCAGAAGAAAAACTAAAGTCAACCACCATGCCACACAGTGCCACATCTGAATCTGACTTGCCTATCCCATGGTATTACCCTCTTCTCATGTAAATGAACACACAGAGGCTCCTTCCCTTGCAAAACAAATTAAAATATATGGGCTTAGAATGTGGCTTAGTGGTAGAGTGCTTGCCAAACATGCACAAAGCCCTGGGTTCAATTTCTCAACACCACATAAACAGAAAGAGCCAGAAGTGGCATTGTAGCTCAAGTGGCAGAGTGTTAGCCTTGGGCAAAAGGAAGCCAGGGACAGTGCTCAGGCTCTGAGTTCAAGGACTGTTCAAATTAAATAAATAAATAAAATAAAAATGTACTAATGAGACATTATAGCACTGCTAGACATTATTGAGGAAATGTTCTTTCACAGATTTTTTTATTCATGGCTGATTTGTTTCAAGGAGACAGACTATATTTAAATAAAACCTGAGGTATATGTTAGTGTCTTTTATAATGGATAGGATTTTATTAGAATCAGTCAGCTTCTTCCAGAGTTATTAAAGAACAGTCTCTGAACACAAGATGCTAAGAACCTCAGATGAAATAGAAGCCCTTCTTTAATTCAGTAATTAAATATAGTAACAATGACCTAGTCAAGGCAAAGCAACTTACACAAGGAAACGCAGGTAAAATCAAATACTGAAACTAAAGAAGTTAAAGGATGGGAGACTTTCTGTTGACAGGCAAAAATACGGCTTCACGAGGTCTTCCATCTCTTGGTTATTAACAGCAGACAATGCCACATCAGTCACCAAGCCTGAACCAAGGACCTTTGCCTGAGGTTAGTTTCAAACTAACCACTCAGCACATTCAGACTCTTAAATATGATGTTCCTTGGCTATTTGTCTCTACCTAACTCAAAGCAGGTTGAGAGGCTGGAAGAGCTGCCTTGCCTCAAGGTGAATACAGGCAGCATACAGACTATCCTATGACCCCTCAAGAAAATGGTCTGAGAAGGAAAGGGATGGCAATCCATTGCTTGTATAGGGTATGGATCAGAAACTTGAAAATGAAGAAAGGAGACAAAAGAAAGCCAGAGGGAAAGGCTTCTACCTAGACTGTTCCTCAGGTACCACATTGATGGCTGTGGCATATGAGTCTATTTTTGTTTGTTTGGGGGTTGTTTTATTTGCCAGTCCTGGGGCTTGAACTAAGTGCCTGAGCACTGTCCCTGGCTTATTTTTGCTCAAGGCTAGCATTCTACCACTTGAGCCACAGCACCACTTCTGGCTTTTTCTATATATGTGGTGCTGAGTAATTGAACCCAGGGTTTCATGTATACGAGGCAAGCACTTTACCACTAGGCCATATTTCCAGCCCAGCTGTGGCATATGAATGAGAGGGCACGGGGGTCCTCTCCAGCAGACGAAAGGAGACATGTGAATAAGGCAAATAATTAGAAAGGAAGTGTAATTACCACAGGTAGGACACAAGTTCTGTCAAAGCCTATAATTCTTGCAAATGAGCAAACAGTCCAGGTGACACAAGTATTCCCTTATGAGTTACACAGGTGGCAAAACACAGAACACTCTGGGTGATACTTCAGTAGGAGAAACTCTTGGTAGTGGAGATGGCAGAGGGTCAAGAGCCAAACTAGACTCTTTCCCCAAGAATTAGAAGCATGGGTCCAGTCTGTATGCTGACAATTACACTTGACTACAGGGCTTAAATGGGAGGCAGATGGGTAGTCATGTATAGAGTCAGGAAGCTTTAAGGAAGTGTGCCTCTGAAGTTTGGCCTTGAACCTTAGGTGCCTGGTAAGTGAGGCAGAAATAAGGGCTTTTTCCTAAAGGCCAGACATTTTCTCATTCCCCTCAACAGTCTCATAATGCATTGCTAACCTTCAGTACTTCTAAATGGGATGATATTCACAGAAATATCTTTTTTAAAAGATTCCCAAATAGGGCTGGGGGTATGGCCTAGTGGCAAGAGTGCTTGCCTTGTATACATGAGGCCCTGTGTTCAATTCCCTAGTACCACATATACAGAAAATGGCCAGAAGTGGCGCTGTGGCTCAAGTGGCAGAGTGCTAGCCTTGAGCAAAAAGAAGCCAGGGACAGTGCTCAGGCCCTGAGTCCAAGCTCCAGGACTGGCCAAAAAATAATAATAATAATAAAAACAAGCCAGGGACAGTGCTCAGGCCCTGAGTTCAAGCCCCAAGACTGGCAACAAAACAAGACAAAAAGGAAAGTATCTCCAAAAGCCAAAGTTTAATTGAGCTTATTTTTTGTGTATACCAATATGTGGCTTGAACTCAGGGCCTTTTACTCTCACTGGGCTTTTTTTTCCCCAGTTGAAGTTACCACTGCTTACTTTATGGATTTGTTTTAGTTTAACATATTAAAAGTATGGACAAATGGAAACAAGGAAGAAACATGTTCCCCAAGCAAGAAATGAGAGTTAAAGACTCCAACTGCAGCTGTTTGCTGCTTTCAGTATTTTTGAGTTAGGGGAATACATGTAATCATTTCCATTCTAGTAAGACGGGTAAGGTATATCCAAAACACAGATAACTTTCAGAACTTTGGGGGACTGAATAAGTCCCTCACCTTCCTTTAATATGAAACCCCTTCATCTATTACACTTAAGGATAGACATCTTATACCGTAAGCATATAATAACTTTGTAGGAATGTGTTCTACCTTTATCATTCCGTGTTCCTTTCATCGGTGGGGCCCTCTGAATCTCCTGGCCAGGTGGGGAGTCCAGCTGTAAAGCCACCTTTAAAATAAAGACTCTAGAGAAAGTATTTCCATTTTTACTAAGTGCCTCTTTGCATATAATTTTCCTAGACATAAATGGTAAAACAGGGATGATGAGTTACCTACTAGATCAGCCAAATCTTTTAAAGCAAATTTGGAGAACCTTATTTTGGGTATAGAGTTGGCAACTCCTATCTTCCTTTAGACAAAGGAAGTGGAATACACAAGTCTACCAAAAATGGCCTTTTTAGAAATTGCTTTGAGGGGCTGGGGATATAGCCTAGTGGCAAGAGCGCTTGCCTCGTATACATGAAGCCCTGGGTTCGATTCCCCAGCACCACATATACAGATAATGGCCAGAAGTGGCGCTGTGGCTCAAGTGGCAGAGTGCTAGCCTTGAGCAAAAAACAAGCCAGGGACAGTGCTCAGGCCCTGAGTCCAACGCCCAGGACTGGCAAAAAAAAAAAAAGTTTGGATATAGAAATTGCTTTGAGGAGTCTGATTTTTGAAGTTCAAATTTGCAAATCAGGCACCAAAGGAAGGAGCAAGCCTGTTTGGTGAAAAGCACTGCATCTCCTGACACTGGTGGATAACTGATGGCTATCTTACAAAGCACATAAAAGACAGAATGGGGAGGGGAGGGGAGGGAAGACAGAATGGCCAGGCCAGGTGCAAATGGTTCATACCTGTAATCCTAGCTACTCAGGAGGCTGAGATCTGACAATCACTGTTCAAAACCATCCCAGGCACGAAAGTCCATGAGACTCTCATCTCTAACCAGCAAAAAGCCAGAATGGAGCTGTGGCTCAAGTGGTAGAGTGCCAGCTTTAAGTGAAAAAAAACTAAAGGACAGTGCCCAGGCCCTGAGTTCAAGCCCCAGTACTGGCATAATTGTGCAAATGCACACACATGTGTACACATCTATGCATGCACGTGCACACACAAAAAAATTAGAATGAAGGGTATCTCTAACCACAAAAACCCAAATGCTTTATAACAAGGGGCTACCCTTCTGTCTTTTAGCTAATGTCATTAAGAATGTTTCTCTGTTCCCTTTTTATTGTTGTTACCAAAAAGTTCTAATTATAACATGGTGTTTTAAAAAATAACAACTTAGATTCCCATCTTTGAGCCATTTTTCTTGGCCTGTTCAAATAGAGAGGCCAGGCTACATACATTACAGTCTTCTTCCAAGGGAGTCCTAGTGCCCCAAAGCTGGATTCCCTAGCCCTGCCCCTACCATGAGCAGAGGGAAGGAAACAAGGAACAGCTCCAGGAAGGGGAGTGAGATCCTTACTTGCTACTGAAACCTAGAGTCTAGAGGACTAAACAAAGTCTTTGTCTACTAAAGGGGATCTCCAAGGGTGAATACCTGGGCTGCTGGCATCAAGGAGAGAGATCATTAATGTTACTCCCAGCAAAGAAAAGCCTGGTTCCATTGTCCATGTATTTCTGTCTGGTTAGAACCAGCCCAGAGATTTTCATTTGGGGTGCCCACGCCCCAAGAAGTTTTAACCACAGACTGACACAAATTAACCTGCTTTCGTGCCTAGCCCCTGGGAGGGAACAGATTGGTTTGGGCCACTGCCTATAGCCATCTGGACATGGCCCATTCCTTCCTCTGGCATGTCCATAACAAGAAAAATGGCCCCTCTCCAAAATAACAAGGAAAACTGTTAGTAAAAAGAGTCTGAGCAAACTGGAGAAGTTAGCATTAGGTAGGACAAATGTAGGGAGGCCAGGACTGACAAGCAGCTCTCATACCCAGACACATGACACTTAAAAAGTCCAGCTGACTATATATTTAAGTCATAGGACCATGGAATCGCTAGAGTAGGATTTATCTTCCTCCTCCCACATACCCCCCCACACACACACTTTCCTCCTTGTACATCCCTGCCTCTGTTGAGGTAACAGATGTCTAAAAAGAGGAGCATATGAAACATAACATGGCCATATGCAAGCTATGAAAAAGAGGCCCCAGGAAAAAACCCATTAGCACCTCAATCTTGCACTCTTATCCCAAGGAATTGTGAGAAAGTGAATTCCTATTGCTAAAGCCACTCAGTCCATGGTATTCTGTCCCACACAAGCAGTCAGGTCACTGCCACTGCTATGGAACCTGAGGCACACTCAGTGCAGAGTCTACCTTTCCCTCCTGTCCTGTTTCACCATAGCAGCCACAGTAAACTAATACAAGGGAATGGCACAAAGACTAAGAGATAAGAAACAGTCTGTTCATTTGGCTGGAGATTAGGGGGAAAGATGCTAAGTAAGAAAGTCTTTTGAAAGTCAAGCTAGTTTTACAGGGTAGGACATTTGGTTCTGACCTTAACTCTCAATGACCACTCTGTTGGCAAGGTATGGAAAAGGCAAGGAGCCAGGCAAAGCAACCCTTAAGAGTATGAGAACATCAACTTTGAATGTAGGATGTTGGGTGGATAGGGATGTCCTTATCTGACCTAAAGGAGATAAGAACAATTTTAAGGAGAAAGTAAACAGGCTGAGTTTGCACATTATGGGGTTGAAAGGCAGGTCTGAGTCCACCCCCACACCTCCTCCCCCACTCCCCCATCTATCTCTCGCTCTCTCCTGAGAGCTGATAATATTACATCCTTGGACAGAGGATGTGTTTGCACATGTGCAAACACACTACTTCTATTTGGGGACATATGTTTACAGTGATTTTCCTTTTTAAAAAAAATGATCCCATCCAGACCCCAATGGCTCATGTCTATAATCCTAGCCACTGGAGAGGCTGAGATCTGAGAATCATGGTTCAAAGCCAACTAGGGCAGGAAAGTCCATGAAACTCTTATATCCATTAACCACCAAAAGCCAGAAGTGGTAGAGCACTAGCCTTGAGCAAAAAGATCAGGGGCACTACCTAGGCCCTAAATTCAAGTCCCAGGATTGGCACATAAAAAAAACAAATTACCTAAACACCATGCCATCACAACCACGTTAGCCTTAGCACAGGAATCTTCAAACAGAATCCCAAGTGTGAAAAAAAATGTTTTTTCTATCAAAGTAGTTTGCTTTCTTTCTGTTAATTTTGAGAGAATTCTTTTTCTGAAGAGTTCCTGCTTTGGCAAGGTGGCTTGTTAATTACATTTTTGTTATGTACATCCTTTTCCTAAGCACTTTACTATCCTGTTAGAAGCTCCTAAAATTTTGGTTCCATCCTTTTACAGATTGTGAACCTGAGCTCAACCAATGTGAGCAGAGGGGCAAGGTCTATTGGGTTAGGCATAAAAAGGGAGCTCTGTGTGTTTGCTTGCCAGATTTTTGGCTGATGGTATGCTCTTCTGCAGAAGTATGTGTTGCTGAGTTCCTTTTGAGTTGATGTCCTTATTTATGTGACACAGCAACATTCTAAGCTATTTCTAACAAAAGAAATAGGAACCAGATGTGAATCACAGCATTCATTCCCAGTTACCCATTTGAGAGCTTGAAGTCAAGGCCTTGTGTTTTCACTCTCAAAGCTGGCATTCTACCACTTGAGCCACACTTCTACTTCCAGCTTTTTGGTGGTTACTTGGAGACAGAGCTTCATAGATTTTCCTGCCCAAGTTCGTTTCAAACCTGGGTCCTCAGATCTCAGCCTCCAGAGTAGCTAAGTTTACAGGCATGAGCCACCAACACCCAACTCTAGAACATTCTGATGATTGTAAACCATGAAAGGTCAAGCAAGAGTCAACCCTGTAGGAAAGAGGGGGAGTAGGACGCAGTTCCTCAAATGTTGAGGCCTTGGCCTGCTTCAGAAAAACACAACATGGCTTTCAACACCCACACTTGTTTTTAGGAGGCAAACTTTTAAAAGCATCGGCTACTTAGGGGAGGGGTTACATAAATCATCTTATTCCAAGCTCCCTCATTTACTCAGCACCAGATTCTGAGATACCACCTGATTAGGTTCAATTTTAAGCCAGCAAGAATACCATACAGTATTGTTGGAGGAAGTTCCATTTCTCTCCAAGTTTGAAGGGTGAGTATTGTAATGTAAAACCATAGGATTTAAATAACACAAGGAGATTCTATTATGCAGGGAAAGGTTTATATTTTTGAGTCTTTTTTACTGCAAAAGAGTCTAGATACAAAACCATGAATTAACTGAAACAATGGGCTTCAATGATCAGCCCTTCCAGGCTTTTCTTAGGAAAAAGAGTATTTTACTTGACAATGAAGAGAGAACTCAGTGATCCATTTATCTCTCCCAAACACTCTCAGATCCTCAAATTTAACACAAGTTAGGAAAACTGGAGGGTAGCCAGGACCTGGCTTCCTCAGATTCCATCACTTTGTTACACTCAGGCTGCTCAAGCTCCTCCCTTCCCAAGGCACTGGCTCTACCAATAGCTGAGGCTGTCCCATAGGACATTAATCTCTTCGGGGAATATCCCCAGAGGCCTCCAAGTTCTAGGAGGACCATTCTCCAGGACATACTCAGAAGCATTTAAGACCAGAAGGAAGGAGGAAATTAAGAGCCTCTCTGGTCTTTCACAACTGTCTCCTGTGTTTAGCCAGGCCCTGTTACCCTCCTACTAGGTCACAATATTGGGTGCTTTCCAAGGACCCAATCAGCAGCATAAGGATCTTACTCTGATGTTCCCAGAGGACATTTAGAGTCTCTCAAGAACTATTTTTTTAATATGAATATGTGCTAGGGGCTGGGCTAGAGCTAAAAGAACTCATTTACACCCTGACTGAGCACAGTCTGGTGGGCAGACAGCACCATATAGCAATGCTGGCCTGCAGTGTGACAGACACCATGTAAGAGACATATGCTAAATGTCAGGACAGGATAAACAAGGAGGCATACTTTCCTTCCTAGAGATGAGACTGTTTATGATATTAATCCAGTACAGTATGTCACACATACACATAAGAGTTTTAAGTCCAGTAGTTAAGAAACAGGAAACGGAATTAGATCGAGGCGCTCATGGTACATATATCCCACTGACTACCATCTATTAAAGTCTAAAACAAACTGAGCTATGTCAAAGTCACCTGACAGAAGGTATAATCTATACTACTATTGTCTGAATGTTTGTCTTCACCCATCAAATTCATGTGTTGAAATTCTCACCCCAAGGTCCCCCCATCAGGAAGGAAGTGCAGTCTCATGAATAGATTTGGGTCCTTATAAAAGAAAGCTGAGATCCCCTTGCACCATGTGAGAGTGAAAAGAAATGAGTCCTCAGCACCTTGATCTAAGGGTTTCCAGCCTCCAGAACTGTGAGAAAGTTCTGCTCTTTACCCCAGCCTATGACATTTTGTAATAGCACTCAAATGGCCTTCCAAAGCAAGAGTGGCTTAAAGAGCAGGAAACACCCACTGCCCTACTTACTCTTTATGACACCCCATCTTGTACCAGCTCATCTTTTATTTCATCCTTGACTTCAAAGGAATTTGGGGTAAGGGAGTGCTTAATCAAGGGAGAGCTGGCTTATAGTGGACATGACAGTAGATACAGCTACACACTCTAAATTATATTGCAAGGAACACAAGTATGGTTTGTAGGTCTATACTCTTAGATCATATCCCAGACCTACCTACCAAATCAATGAGATAGAGCCCCAAAATATACATTTCCAACAAACTCTCTTCTGGTGTGTATACACAACAGCTGAAGAACCACTGATCTATGGAGAAAGTCTCTTTGGTCACTGGTGAGATGGTGATCGGGACAGTGATGGCGCAAGTTTCAGTGCTACCAGCACTTACTAAGCAGTTATCATTAGCCAGATATAAACAGCCGACCAGTATCTTCTCATTAAATCCTCTGAGCTAGCCTTCACAGAGGAGGAAACAAAGCCACAGAAATGTGAAGCTGAGAATGGAGCCCAAGTATCCTGCTGGAGCCTTCACTTCTAGGTGGACACACTGCTAGTATATTCCAATGACAGATCTGCATTCCAGGCTCTGAGAAATCCTAATGACAATGAAGCACTGAATTTGGGGAGGCCAGCATTTCCAAACACACTTATTTTTAGTAACATCAATTGGCACCTCTCTACATCTATCTTCAGATTGTCAGGCCCTCAGTTCAAATCTCAGCACCGCCAAAACAAAAAGCCTGGCACCAGTGGTTCATACCTGTAATCCTAGCTACTTAGGGGGCTGAGATCTGAGGATGGCAGTTTGAAGCCAACATGGGCAGAAAAGTCTGTGGAAATCCACCTCCATTTAGCCAGCAAAATAATGGCCTGGGGTGTGGCTCAAGTTGGCAGAGCACCAGCTATAAGCAGCAAAAACTGAGCGAGAGCCCAAGGCTCTAAGTTCAAGCCATGGCACCAGACAAGGAAGGGAGGAAAAGAGGAAGGAAAGGAAGGAAAAAGAGAAAAATAGAGACTGATTCCAGAAGAATTGCCCAGACCAAACTCTATTGTGAGTATACCTGACCTAACTCCCAAAACTAAATCCTGCCAACCTTCACCTCACACCAAGCCCCCTAAACCCTGAACTTCCAAGCCCAGATCACACTCAGATCTGGCTATACTGATTTCCTGCTGTTAAGATGGCAGAGAAAGGGAAACTGAAGGAAGAAGACAAGGAACAGATGTGAGGCTTTGCTCTCAGAGCAGAAGGCAGCTTCAAGATGTGTTTCTGGGATCTGAGAATGTGGCTTAGCAGTAAAGTACTTGTTTAGCATGCAGGAAGCCCTGGGTTTGATTCCTCAACACCACATAAACAGAAAAGGCCAGAAGTGGAGCTCTGACTCAAGAGGTAGAGTGCTAGCCTTGAATGAAAAGAAGCCAGGGACAGTGCTCAGGCTCCAAGTTGCAAGCCCCAGGACTGGCAAAAAAAATATATATATATATATATGTATATATATATATGTATATATATATATATATATATGTTTCTGTTTCTCTGCCTTTTGTCAGTACCTGACCCTTACTCAACTGACCCTTACTCAACTGCAGATATCAGCATTTGAAATGAAAAGCACACACTGCATGCAGGACTGGCTAAATTGTTCCTCTGATTCAACAGGGCATGGGATATGCAGTCTCTGCAAGGTATCCCACAAAGAAAACCAACAAGTATTTAATGAGCAGCTACTCTGTGTCCTACATGCCATACTTAGCATCATGAGACTGTATAAAAAGTCCCTTCCTAGTGCCAATGGCTCATGCCTATAATTCTTATCTTCAATTAACAACCAAAATGCTGGAAGTGGAACTGTGATCAAGTGGCAGAGCACTAACCTTGATTGCAAAAGCTCAGGAACAGTGCCCAGGCCCTATGTTCACACACACACACACACACACACACACACACACACACACACACACACCTGTCACTTCCTGGAACCTTGGCCTTACCTGCCCCCGCCCCTCCCCAACAGACACATACATTGCTCAGTAACTGCTGCCAGCCTTGAGAATACAGATGTGGTAAGATGCCCAGGGGTGCAGACCACATGCTAGATGCATTTTAAGAAAGCTCTCTTTACCATATGAGGTTATCACTCAGGGAGGAGAGCTTGGAAAGGCCAGTCACTAGCATCCACATCATTTGCTAGAGTTAAAACTCTATTACCAGAAAGAAAGAAAAAAAAGTATCACAGTAGTACTGCCATTTATATGGCACTTATTTTCTTTTACCAAGGCTTAGGTTAGTTCAGGCAAACTAACATTAGCCCCCTTCACTATAAGTTGGTGATAATAAATCTCCACACACAAATGGTCTTTATAAGCATTAAAATAAGAATGCTTAGAGCATAATGAGGACATGAGTGGTAGACTACCTCCTTGCTTCTCTCCTTCTTCAAGGGGGTAAAAATTCATATGACAGCATACAATTTGGTGTCATGCTCAATGGGAAAATTTCAGGGAGTTTGGTGCAATGAGAAACTGACATTGGCAGAGAGTCCTAGAGACTGTTAAATCAGCCATTAAGCTGAGATTTAAAGGCTGCACAGGGCTAGGCATTGGTGGCTCAAACCTGTAATCCTAGCTACAGAAGGCTGAGATCTGAGGGTCATGGTTCAAAGATAGCCTGGGCAGGAAAGACTATCTCCAATTAATCACAGAAGCCGGAAGTCAAGTTGTGGCTCAAGTGGTAGAGTGCTAACTGAGCAAAAGGAGCTTAAGGACAGTGCCCAAGCCCTGAGTTTAAGCCCCAGGACCAGCAAAACAATAAAATTTTTAAAGAAAGCTGCAGAGAGTCAGGGCCAAGAGGAAAGCAGGGCCACTCCAGGTACACAGCACTAGATTGGAGTTCAAGGGAATAAGGTAGGAAAGTGAGTCAGACAGAAGGACCAGCCTTCTGATGGTGGTAAGAGGTCTCTGAAGGACCAGCAAAAAAGTCTGGCTGGCCCAGAAGCCACAGGTTCAAGGACAAGGAGCCATATTCTCCTTCCATGAACCTTCCCTGACATAGGGATTCTCCCAAGGCTGTGGAACCCCCACAAGACTGCATCTGTGCTGAGATAATTGCTCCTTTTGGGGGACAAGAGAGGGTCTTGGAACTCTCCACTTGATTTCCAACATCAAAGAAATTAGAAATAAACATTCAATATTTCTGGAACTAGTTTACATTAGAAAGCATCAGCATGGGGAGAAAAATCATGTAGTCATTTAAAAAGATTATCATGAATACTATAGAAACACAGAAAAATGCTTTTGACATGTTAAGTGAAAAACAGCAGAACTCCAAACAATATGTGTACCATTAGCAGGAGACTGGCTTAGTAGAGGGAGGGAAAACTCAGAACAAACTCAGCCAAATTCTGATGCTAACTGCAACTGCAGGCACTGTGAACTCTTAGCAAGTTTTACCTTTATAATCTTAAAGTTCAAAGGAAGAGAATGAAACCAACCTCATGAGACTGTTAAAGTTGTAAAAAACCTGGCTCAGAGGCAAAGTCCAATTCCATGATGTATAACAGGGTAGAACATACTCTTTGCATGTTATTAGGATTTGTTTGTTGTTTTATCAGCAGAATAAAAGGTGAGAAAGCCAGGTACAATGGTTTGTACCTGTAATCCTAACTACTCAGGAGTCTGAGATCTGAGGATCACAATTTGAAGCCAGCCTATGAAAAGAAGTCCATGAGACTCATCTCCAGTCTAACCACCAACAACACAGAAGTGAAGCTGAGGCTCAAGTGATAGAGTTCCTCCTTGAGTCAAAGAGCCAAGGGACAGTGTTCAGGCCCTGAGCTCAAGCCCCAATACTGGCACCGAAATATAGCTAGCCAGACTGACAGACTGACCAGACTTTCTGAAGGCAGGGTCTGTGTCTGGCTTACAGCTTCCAGAATGCCAGAACCCAATAAAAACAGAAGTAGGGTGGTGTAATTACAATGATTTATTGCTACCTCTACCTGTGGATGATAAAAGGGCTAACAGGAAATGCCTCTCTCTCACAGACACCTTGACCACAATTGGACATGGTCTTTGCCTGGCAGCTACCTCACTGCTCCAGGCAGAAGGCTCAGGAGCAAACCTCTGAGTTCGCAGACCCATGCTAGTGACTCAACAAGAAAGGCCCAAGGCTTCAAATCCTTCTCAGGTATGTAATGGATCCCTCTAGGGTATGGTAAACCTGGGCAGGGTCTGGCAGGGGCCACCAATGCCACTTGAGGATGTCCTAACCATAACCAAGAAAAGGACCTGTCTGTGGGGCTACTCAGACTGGGGATACCCATAAGGAAGGATTCACTCTACAGAAGTGAGTTCTGAGACACTGGGAAAAGAGCAGCATCCACACCAGAACCCACACATTCACCTGCCTGCCACAGGCACACCCACTCACTCACAGTCCCTAAAGGACACACAGGCCCCTCTTCCTAATGGATAAAACTTCTCCAAAAGCATTGCTCTCCTCCCACTTTCTGCTTTAACAATTCTAACAAGCAAAAAATAGGCAAGGAGGTCAAATCCCATACTGACAGCTTGGCTTTCATATGAAAGTTCTCTAACCTGGTCCTCAGACAATGTTGCTGGTGGAAGAGAAAAGCAGGAAGGTACTAGAGTCTTGAGGAAAAGGGGAGTGCAAGGAGAGGAGTACACCCAAGAACCAAGAGGATAGAGAAAAGCTTCTTGGAACTCTTGCCTATTGATAAGATTTAGTTTTAGTAACCTGCATATGATAATTCACAAACACAATGCGCAAAAAAGAGGAGAAAAGTGTAAGGTAAAGTAGCATATGCCTGTATTCCAAGCTACTTGGGAGGTACAGATGGACAGATTCTAGTTCAAGATCAGTCCAGGCCAAAAAAAAAAAAAAAATAGCAAGATCCTATCTTGAAAAGCAAGTGAGGTCATGGTCATGTGTGCCTGTAATCTAGCGGGGGGGGGGGGGGGGGGGGAGGGGAAGATCACTGCCCAAAGCCAGCCCCAGAAAAAGGAACAGGCCTTCCCTGAAAAATAAACTAAAAAAAGGGGGGGTCTGGAAATTTTTTTTTTTTTTTGGCCAGTCCTGGGCCTTGGACTCAGGGCCTGAGCACTGTCCCTGGCTTCTTCCCGCTCAAGGCTAGCACTCTGCCACCTGAGCCACAGCGCCGCTTCTGGCCGTTTTCTGTATATGTGGTGCTGGGGAATCGAACCTAGGGGGGGGCTGGAAATTTTAGTTCAAGCACTGGGCTGCTTTGCCAGATCCCTCATCCATACCAACCTCTGGGTTCTTCCCCTGAACAACCAACTCCCCATCCCTTCACACATGTTCAGCAACTCAGAGCAAGACCCAGTCTCTAGCTCCGCTCATCAGCCCTTTTCCATTGCCCACTACTTGTAATTCACCCATCACACACACACAGACACACACACACACACACACACACACACACACACACACACACACAGAACCAGTATAACACCTCACACGACAAGAAGCTAAGAACAAGACTCGATGCAATGTCAACAGAAAGAGGCTCAGAAATGTGAAAGCAACACAAGATCTGGGTTCAGGACCCCAGAAGCTGCCACAATTGTGGGGAGGGGTATTAAGGCAAAAAACTAAAAGCATTTCAATATATGGTATGCCCCAAGTTTTCTCTGTTTCTTTATTGCAACATGCTCTCCATAAAGGTTATTTTCCTCTCTCAAGATCTGCTTGAGCAACATATGATGTCATCATAAAACATCTCTACTCTCTCCCCCTCTCTCCTTCCCCTCTCTCCTTCCCCCTCCCCTCCCTCTCCCTCTCCGCTCCCTCCCTCTCCCTCTCTCCCTCCCTCTCCCTCCCTCCCTTTCTCCCTCTCTCCCTCACTCTCCCTCTCTCCCTCACTCTCCCTCTCTCCCTCACTCTCCCTCTCTTCCTCCCTCTCCCTCTTCCCCTCTCTCTCCCCCCCCCCTCTCTCCCCTCACTCCCCCCTCTCCCCCTGTCTGTTCCCCCTCTCTCTCCCCTCCCTCTGTCCTCTCCCTCTCCCCTCCCTCTCTCTCTTCCCTCTCCCCTCTCTCCCCCTCCTCTCTCCTCTCTCTCTCCCCTCTCTCTCTTCCTTTAAAATGTCAGCAAATTTCTTGGAGTTTCTAAAAAAGCCAAAAGAGCCAGCAGCATCTCCCAGTTTTGGCAGGGAAACCCGTTTTCTTTCCCAAGACGTCTGTCTTCACTTTCCCCCCTGCTCTCCCAGAGGAGTGCCACAGAGATAAAGCCTTGAAGACTACAGAAAGTCACTGAAAGCAGTTATGAAAAAAAAACTCTCTTTTCTATCCTTTCCAAATGCAAGCTCTTTCTCTGGCTCCCTTTTTGCCTCTCGTCCTATTTTGGTACACTTCCAGGGGAAGTAGATGTATAGTGAGCACTTTTAAGCAAGGTCTAATACAATCCATGCCTCCAAGACATGGATGCCATTAATCAGAAGGAAGGCTTTGTGTGAGAGAGGCCACAGGCTGGATGAGCGCCACAGAGCAATAATGCAAACAGGCCCCTACCTACCCATACCACCTCACCCCCGCTGGGGCTTGGCATTCATTCATCCTACCCTACCCCCTCCAAACCCTGTGCCCAACATTCCTCCCAATGACTTTCTGCAAAAAACATACAACCACAGAAGAGAGTTTCCTTTTCTCCCAAGTTCACTGGACCAAAAAGAAATCATTATCCTCACTTGAGCTACACAAAAGCAAAAGAAAAATCCAAACCAACTCAAACACACAAGAGCCATGTAGGACCAGGGCAGGGGGGAACAATGACTGGCTAAGTAAGGTGTTTGATCACACTGGGAGTCTCTGTCAAGGCTAATCTATCTTGTCAAAGGACTCTTTCAAGAAAGGGCCTTGTGGTTAGAGACTAGCCTCCGTGCCCCCCAAAAGACCCACATTACTTCCCCTAAATGCCTCAGCCTACTGCTCCCTTCAGATTCAGCTCAGACATGCAACTACTCCAGGAAATCTTTGCCATCCACCCCAGGATGGACTGAGACTCCATCCC
Organism: Perognathus longimembris pacificus; assembly: GCF_023159225.1. Lineage (NCBI taxonomy): Eukaryota > Metazoa > Chordata > Mammalia > Rodentia > Heteromyidae > Perognathus > Perognathus longimembris. The sequence continues at coordinate 49,909,945 of NC_063162.1, read as the reverse complement.
TTTACCAGGTTGAATGCAGGGCTCTTTTTCTAGAATGTAAGCAACCTCTGCATCTCCTATGCCTCAGGGTCTCCTGCTAGTACACACCAAATATTTATTAAGTGTTGACTAGGTCAATCTAGCCTTTGAAAGAAAACACAAAATCAACTATTTTTGGGATTTGTTTTCTGCTCTCTCTTTCCTTTTCAGAGATTTTATGTCAGGGTTTTCCCCAAGCAATAAAAGGAGAAATCAGGAAGGTAGGGATGGTTTCAAAGTGGTAAAGACACCTGCCAAACAGTGGCTCCAGTAGTAGAGCTCTAGCCTTGAGCTGAAGAGCTCAGTGGAGACTGTTCCTTTCTATGATGAAAGAATGTTCTGGAATCTTTCCACAGAGCTAGGCTGCACCACCTAGGCCCTCTGGCCTTCAGGAGAGAGTAAGCCTCGGGCCTTTATCAGTCCCTCATGGTGCACAGATGGCCAGGGTGATGTGCCATGTCTTTCACAAATGAATAGAGGTCATGGATAAAAGCATAGTAAATGCTTGCAGAGCAGCTCAGGACTGAAGCAACCCCACCAACTCCATAGCACCCAGACATAGCAGAGAGTAACTAAGGAATTCACCAAGATGATGAAAACAAGTACCAAAGAGATTCCCTCCTATCACAGACCCATCCCACTGTTGCCCACCCCCAACTGTTGATTCCATCCATCACTATACCCCCAGCAAAATGAAGAAAGATCTCTCCCCAAATAAAGCACTGGCCCTCAAAATCCTATCCCACCCAAAGCCTTATTATTACCTCTTGCAGTCTCCCAGGCTCACTTCTGGAAAGCTTCAGTCACCACCAACCAAATCTTCCTGATGTACAATGGCATTTAATAATTGCTTATGGTTCTCGCCTGGAAAGCCAGGCAAGCACCCACAATTCATTACATGTGTGACCTTTCAAGCCCTTGGCCCCCAAATGGTTTTTACTCACTTTAATCTGAGTCCGATTCAAAACAGTTCTGCTGTCTGTAGCCTGAATTCTGTAACCCTGCAGATGGGCAGTGCCTACAGCTAATCTTTTAGTGCCTTAATCATAAAATGCAGTACTTGCCCAGCTGTTTTCACCCAAATACCCAGGAAAAGGGGGTGGAAGCAAGGGTGTGAAAAATGATGAATTACAAACTCCAAAGTAGTATTTCATTAGGCTGGACTGAATGCTCAAACTTTTAACTCAGCTCTCTGCAATTGAAAGGTCATTTTAGAAAAACCAAGAGAATCTCAAAGTGTCTACATTTCATAAGGGGGGCCTACCTCCACCATGTGCCAAGTGGGGGAGGGGATGAAAGCTCCAGTCAGTCTCCAGAATGATGCCAAGCATATTCAACAGGTCTCCAAATGCACAGCATTCACCTAAATTTAGTGGGTGTTAATTGAAATCAGAGCTGTAGTCGTTGCCACCGCCATGTTTCCAAATACTACCCAATAAATTCTTGTCTGTTTCGGATTCTTGGTGACTGTTGGCAATGGAAAAACAAGGGCAGACACGAAGTATTTTGAATGTGCAGAGTCCTAAGAACAACACAAAAGGGATGATGGCACATGGGTCTGGACCTATAACTACACACACACATACACACACACACACAAGATGTATGTGTATAAACATAAGCCAGGTGGACACGTCTTGCTCATTTTTAGAAGGTGAACAGGAGACATGTGGCAAAGATGCACATGCACTCTCTGTACTCTGGCAGGGCATGCATACTTCCAGAGAAGTGGATCCCACTGTGTGAAAAAAGCTGGTACTGTGGCTTAGCGGTAGAGTGCTTGCCTAGCATGAAGCCCTGGGTTTGATTCCTCAGCACCACATAAACAGAAAAGGCCAGAAGTGGCGCTGTGGCTCAAGTGGTAGAGTGCTAGCCTTGAGCAAGAAGAAGCTCAGGGACAATGCTCAGGCACCAGGACTTGCAAAACAAAAAAAAAAGAAAAGAAAAGTATTCTAATATATACTGAAAAAAGCATTCTTGTATACACTGAAAGGGATTTTTGGTATCCATGTGCTTTTTTTTTTTTTTCAGATGGATCATTTCCCCTTTCTTTTTTTTTTCTTTTTTGGGGGGGGGGGGGGCGGGGGCAGTACAGTCCTGGGGCTTGAACTAAGGGCCTAGGCACTATCCCTGAGCCTCTTTCTATTCAAGGCTAGTGCTCTACTACTTAAGCCACAGCGCCACTTCTGGTTTTTTCTGAATAGTTTATTGGAGATAAGAGTCTTAAGTTTTCTGCCTGGGCTGGCCTTGAATCACAATTCTCAGATCTCAGCCTCCTGAGTAGGATTACAGGCTTGAGCCACTGATGCCCATCTCCCCCCTCCCCTCCCCCCCCACTCTCCTTAGTCTGCATCAGGTAAGCCTTACTTTAATTTAAATAACAAAATTAAATTTTCTTCCAGAAAAGATCATTTAAGGGTCAACCAGGAGAAAAAAACCTGCACTCATAGAATCTGAAAGGAAGGAGGGAAAAGTGTAAAAAATGAATCGGCTTTCCTGAGATCCCATCCTCCCCCCCAAAATACCAGCTTCCCCCCCCCAATTACTTATTAATTACTAATTATTACTCATCATTAGCTTGTGTGAAAAGAAAAGAGGTGGCTTTGTTCACTCACAGTGCTGACAAGAAAATACAGGAGAAAGGGGAAGAGTGGAAAGGAAAGGAGCCAGGCTGGAGGCTAGCCATCACTTGCCCTTCCTAAAAGACTCCCCAGATCCCAGCAGTACTGTCTAACTTGGCAGCAGGGAGGGGTCGTCTTCCACACGAAAAGAAACACTGTAGTCTGCCTTGGGCCTGGAGGAACCTTGGAGGCAAATATGTTTAGCAAAGACTAAAGGCACCAGAGGATTGTTTGAACCCCAGCAGCAGACCTTCATGCAGTGTCTGCTTCCCTCCACACATCAAATTGATCTGATTATTCAAATGAATGTCACCTATGAATCCCTATGGCTTTTTCTCTCTCATCCTCTTTCCTAGATTGGGTCCATGTGCCTGCCCCTAACTCTATAGCTAATAGCTTTGCTCACACGTCATACTTCAATATACAAGCTTGATAGGTGCCTGTCCCCAGGCTTGCCACTTCTGTGAATGCAAAAACACACAGCTTCTGCCAACACACACATCAGTACACACCTTCTCAACATACAATGACACATGTACACAGCATACACGGATACGTACACCAGTGCCCTCACATAGGCATCAGAGGCAAGCAGATATTAGGCTCAGCACAAAGAACTGTCACCCTAGCCACAAAAAGCTAGAAGAAAATCAACTCAGGTGATTTATGTCAGTAATCCCAGATTCTTGGATGGCTGAGAACAGAAGGATCACACAACCCGGGCAGACAAGTCCATGAGACTCTTTCTCAACCAATAGCTGGACACAATGGCACACCAGTCATCCTCCACTATGTGGGAGACTGAAGTTAGGAGGGCTGCAGCTCAAGGCAAGTTGGAGAACAAAAGTCTACAAGACTCCATTTCAACAGAAGGAAGCTATATGTGGTGGTATGTGCCTGTCGTTCTGGTAGCAACTGGAAGCCTAAAATAGATAGAGCACAGTCCAGGCATGCACTTAGGCAGGAAGTGATACTCCATTTCAAAAACAACCAGTGTATGGGCTAGGAATGTGGCTTAGAGGTAGAGTGCTTGCCTAGCATACTTAAAGCCCTGGGTTTGATTCCTCAGTCCCACCTGAACAGAAAAAGGCAGAAGTGGTGCTGTGGCTCAAGTGGTAGAGTGCTAGCCTTGAACAAAAAGCAGCTCAGGGACAGTGCCCAAGGCCCTAAGTTCAAGTCCTAGGACTGGCCAAAAAAAAAAAAAATGCAAGAGTGTTGAAGATGAAAATGTAGAGGCAAGGCCTCAAGTTCAAACCCCAGTACACAATGAATGAATGAATGAACAAATGAATGAACGAACAAATGAATGAGCTGGAGGGAAAGCTGATAGATCCAGACATTCTCTGAAGGAACTAAAAGTAGTTCCTCAGATGAAATAAGTTACTGATGTAAAAAACATCCAGAAGAGCCCAGTGCATCCCAACATCGGAAGGAAGTCTTCCTTCTCAGAATCCCACACTGTCTATAGGAGCCCTTCATATGGTCTGTGAGAAAAAATGACATCTTTGATACTCAGGTTGGGCCTGCCACTGAGCAGTAGGTCAGGGATCACCTAGGAACCATTCAAACATGCAGAGGGTCAGCTCTAACCCTACTGAATCACACACATTGTACCTAACTCCTTAGACAATCCAAGGACAGACTAGAGTTTTGACAGTCCTCCTTTGAGTCTGCTTTAGTTGAGGCTACCCTGTCCTCATCAACCTCAACATCCAGGTTCTCCAGTTCTAGCTGAAGCAGACAGATAGGGTGCAGGGGCACTCCACCATCAGATCTGCTGCCTCCTCTCTCACCAGAAGTCACTGCATTATCAACAAAGCCTCAGGTGTCCAGATCTCCCTCCCCTGTATCTCTATAAACCCATTGACACTAACAGTTTCCTCCCCACTAATTGTCTCATTGCTCCACTACTGCTGCTTTTCATTTCATTATGCTTCTCATCAGTCTGGATAGGAAATATAACTGAAAAATAAATTGGAGGGGCACAATTTCAATATTTCAAAACACATGCAAATCAACACCCAGAATTCTACCTGGAGTGCTTTTATTGAGACAATTCCGCACTTGTCAGAGAGATGACCTTATAATAAATAAATTCATATCTTGCAAAGGTAGATTTTTCTCCCCCACCTTATGAAGCTAATTATACCAGCCCTACAAAACATTTTCCTAAAAGCCTGATAACCTTATCCTGTTACTCAGGAAATATTATTTTTAAATAGGTGTGATAGATACAAACTGAAACACTCGGATTTCATTTCCAGCCCCAATTCCCGGATCCCCTCTCTGAGTAATTTAAGGACTTCCTCTAGCTAGTTTTTCATATTCTTTTAACTGACATTTTATCTTTAGACAGTATCTCACAGAATGAGCACGCACTAAGACAATGACAGCCAAGAAGGCCTGTCATTTCTCATTCCGACAAAGACAGATGTCTTACACTGGCTTATGCCAATAATAGATCCAACAAAAAAACAAAAGAGACTACACCTGCCGCTGATGTAAAGGCACCAATTCACATTTGTGACACTCATTTGTCAATTAACAGATTTCTCCCATTGTTGACACCCGAGACTTAAAAGATGTGGGCTCGAATGTGATGAATTAAAAAAGACAGATGAGTAAGCTATGAGCTGCAAAGTAATGCTATAATGTGCCTTAGATATGAATATCAACTGACACCCCTGACAGGCCATACAAGGTTTTATTTCATTTTGCACTGTATCCAGGCTTCATACTTTGTCTTCTTTGTTCGCTTTTCATCAAGCTCCTAACATCTCATTCTGACAGCCAGAGACATTTAAGGCACTTTCGTTTCAAATGCAAGTTAGCGTACTTGATTTGTCATTAAAATGCAAAACGACTGCCTTTGCAGGTAAATGTAGGTATGTTTAAAAGGCTGAATCTGCAAAGGCAAAGCTGAAAAGGATTGGGGTTCCTAGCTTTCTCTCCTTCATCAGCCTAGCTGTGTGGCAGGGTCCAGTCCCCTCAACACTCCCTTGGGCCCAGCTTTAAAGAGTCCTATGGACACAGAAGTAAGCCAAGCCTACAAGGTGTTCCAAGTTCACTGAAGTGAACCAGTGAAAGCACACTGAAGAGGACAGTAGACAAACAGGCTGACACCACTGCTTAGAGGGATTCTTCTTGAGCCCCCTCTTGTCCCTCATCATCTCCTCTAGGGAAGAAGGTAAAGATTCCAAACATTTGGACACTCAATGGAGACACTCAATGGTCAGATAGGGCCAGAATACAACAGTAAAATACGCTCCCAAGTCATACATTAACAAAGCTATACTATTTATATTAAATACATTTCTATGTTTTTCTCTTACCAATTGGTGATTTGTTAAATCTCCTATACTATTAACCTATTGATTTATGAGGACAGTTATTTCTCTTTTTCAATAGAAGCTTCACGGAAAGATTTCAGTAACATTAAAGTTCAACAACTATATACTTTGGGAAATTATCTTGTTGAAACAACTGAAAATAATAAACCAATTTCAAGGCAAATATGTTTATCACAGCATTTCTTATTAACATCCAAAAGTGGAAAATAATTTATAAATATGTCAAACAATAAAAGAATGGTGAAAGTAAGACACATACATGTAAAAGCAAAATATTATGTAATCATTTTAGAAATATGAAATATTATTCACCAAAGTTGAATCTCATAACTTTAGGATATTCTTTTCTTTAAATATAATTTTATTTTTTGTTGTTGTTTATGAGGAATCAAACCCAGGGCTTCATGCATGCTAGGCAGGCACTCTACCCCTAAGCCACATTACCAGCACAAACATTAGGATATTCTGTCAAAACTACTAGTAACAAAAAAATTAAAATTAAAAAAAAAGCTGGGGCACTGGGGATATGGCCTAGTGGCAAGAGTGCCTGCCTCATATACATGAGGCCCTGGGTTCGATTCCCCAGAACCACATATACAGAAAATGGCCAGAAGTGGCGCTGTGGCTCAAGTGGCAGAGTGCTAGCCTTGAGCAAAAAGAAGCCAGGGACAGTGCTCAGGCCCTAAGTCCAAGCCCCAGGACTGACCAAAAAAAAAAGCTGGGAATGTGGGTTAGTCATTCAGGCTTGCCTAGTTTGCATCAATCCCTGGGTTCAATTCCTGAGAGCCACACAAACAGAAAAAGCCAGAAGTGGTGCTGTGACTCAAATGGAAGAGCGCTAGCTTTGAGCAAAAGAAGCTCAGGGACAGTGCCCAGGCCCTGAGTTCATGCCCTAGGACTGGCAAATTAATTAAACTATTAGTTATGCTTCTGTTCTAATAAAGATTCTGTCCCCCCCCCCCACTTTATACCTCATAAAACACAGTTGAAGTGGGAAATGTTCTGCTTTCAGTGTCCTTCCCCAAAGAATCTGGCCATTCAGACCTTGGGGCTGAAGTAGGGGGGCCTGGTAAGAGATAAGAGCCCTAACCTTGCAAAGTCAACTCTATAATGTATCAATGCAACAGGACCTCAAGCAGAATCATACTAAAGACAGTTGTGCTCAAAGAAAATGAAAAAAATAAGCTATTATGTTCTTCCAGGACATCTTCTATAGGAATAAAACTCATTTCATTTTCATTTGATCATTGTAACTCTGGTTTGGGGGGAGGGAGGGGACCATTTCCCTCCCCTGAAAAATGACAACAGGGAGTAAATTACTTGGTCATCATCTTCCAAACAAGCTGTAATAGGATGAAGAGAAACATGCTATGTTCCAGTGTTTTGCCTCATGATCTCTTTGCTCTCTCTCACCAGAACATTCTCCAGCCAGAACTCCCCTGCCTCCTTAGTCTCCAACAGTGACTCTGAACTTTAAACCTGAAGGAATACAGAATCTCATTAAAAGTGAAAACCCAATAATGCCTTAGAGTTATGCAGAGCTTAGTGATTATATTATAAGGCACTGGCATTCAAATAACCTAACTCTTCTGCAACCTAGAGGCAATTCTGAGGAATGTAACTGATGAGAAAACAGACTTAGGATCCTCAGTGTTTTCCAGATAAACAGAAGCAAGAGCAGGACCACAACATACCCAAATCTGAGCTGGATAGTATCATGGCAGCCTATAAAGGAACAAAACAGTCAAAGGTAACCCTATCTAATTGTATACACTTTTAAAAGACAAGTTACTTCATTTTATCGTGCTTCCCAGATACTGAATATTATACAGATTGAAGGTTTTTGGTAATCATACATCACAAAAACCTGTTGACACCATTTCTTCAACAGTTCAACTTGGAACTGTGATCCTCAGATCTCAGCCTCCTGAGTATCTAGGATTACAGGTACGAGCCATTGATGCCTATTTTCAATATTTTTAACTAAGATAAGCACTTTTTTTCAACAAAAAGCAGTGAGTATAATAAATAAATAGCATCAAACTCCATTCTCATAATCAATTCAATCACAAACTTTTTATACATGTTTCAGTAATGCCAATAAAATCTGCTGAAGATTCTCTTCAGGGTTGGTCTGAGCTAACAATGGTGTCTCACTTTCAGAAAACAGTAGGCATAATGTGATCACACACTTAAAAGACTATTGTACATTGTAAGCATAACTTTTATAAGCACTGGGAAATCAACACTTGATGTGACTTATTTTATTGCAATATTTATCTCAGCAGTGTGGAACCCAACACACTATACCTCTGAGATATAACAGTAATCAGACCTAGAATTTTTATCACCTCTTGAAAAAAATGATCAAGTCAAATACAAGTTTATGGAAAATAAAAAAAACAGCAACAACATTAGGTGGAAGAGAGGGTCTCTTTTCATGGGCTCAGAAGAAAGACTCTAGCTGAGTGTTGGTGAATCACATCTGTAATCCTACTCAGGAGGCTGAGATCTAAGGATCACAATTTGAAACCAACTGGGATTTTCAAGGAAGTTTGTGAGACTCTTATCTTCAATTAACCAGCAAAAAAAAAAAAAAAACTGGAAGTAGAACTGTCACTCAAATGGTAGAGCACCAGCCTTGAGCAAAAAAGGCAAGTGAAAACATGAAGCCCTAAGTTCAAGCCCAGTACCAGCACACACACACACACACACACACACACACACACACACACACAAAAGAAGATGAAATATAATCTTCCTCTTCTCTGTCATGTGACTACCAATGGCCAGATGAGGAACTTGAAGACAAGGAATTTAAGTGTCAGAAGTAGGCAATCCAATTGATAATATATAGGAGTTAAGTAAATAAGCTTGATAATCAGATCTTGGTCCCCACTGCACACTTCACTCTGTCTTTGAGCTGCTAAGAACACCTTGCTTGCCATAATGATTTAAAAAAGCAAAATGAACAATTGAGGGAAACTGGTGAATGACTAGTTGTTACAGGTGTGTTACCTCTTTTACAGTAAGCTATTAACATGTATTTTAAAAATCCACTTAAGCAAATGAGAAATCCCAGATTGATCTACACATCTTCCAACAGACAGACACCTGCTATGTGCTTAACTTTATGCAGGGAATACTTCCTGAAAGGGCTTTTCTGGTCCTGAAAAAGCTTACATCTCAGTGGTAAACCAAATTCCTATGCAGGAACCCAAGGAAAACTCCTCTGGAGAGAGTGTCCCTCAAGTGCCAGGTTTACAGAAACATCATGGAGGTGAAAAGCTTTAATAAATGCACTTTCTGAAAGATGACACTGAGCTTGGGTTCTTCCCCTTCTGAAGGAGCAGAGGGCCAGCCCACAGAGCCTTGTTGGGTGCAAAGAGGCATAACATACTGTGTGGCATGTGTCACAGAGGAACTACATTAGCTGTGACCCTTAACAGGATAATTGCCATGTATGTGTGTCAGGGCAGACCCTCAGTCTCTGCTGAGCTTGCAACAGGCTGCATCTCTCTATCAGCTGAAGGTGGCTCTTTGTTCCAATGCCTATCACTCCATGTGGAAGGTTTGAGACAGAGAGAACCAAATGTCCCCACATCCCTTATTTCACCAGCCTCCACAGAAGACTCTGGCCTATACCTTATGACCACCTCCACTCTGCACAGTACTGGATTATGTCTTCATGTAAAGGAAGAAACACCATTTTCTCCCACTTCTTTCCTCCAGGACCTCAAACAGAAGCCTTCAAAAGGGAAATTGTACATTTTCTAAGTTTTAGATGCTAAGGATCAAAATATTGATCCCTCTGCAGGAGCCATGTTCCCTATTGTCTAAGGGTATACAACATCTAGGTGTCCAAAGAACAATGGTCTAAGGCCTCAGCCTTTCAGGACAGCTTGAGGAAATCTTGTTACCCTTAACAGCTCCTATCCTCACTTAGTGAGATGATTAATCTCTTGTCAAGGTTTCATAAACTATGACAAGACCTTGAAGAAAAACCACTAGACCACAGGCAAGTTTGTAGAGGGATCCAATTGCTCATGGCAGCTAAAAAGACCACTGGTATCCTCTGAAACAAGAGTGGCTCAAGCTTTACTTCTACCCACAAACTGAAGAGGAAGAAGATAAGCAAAACTTCAAATTATACACAGCTAAATTTATCCTACTTGTCATTCTTCCCAAGCTTCATGTCAGGGACTCGAATAAATTCAGTATTCCTCAGTGGAAAGCACAAGATAGAAAGATCTTCATGAACCTTTGCCAGGCTCCTTTCTTCTATACCCCACATTCAGGCTGGCTTTTTTCACCAACCTCCAAGATAAGAATTCAGGATATTGGTTTGCTATGTTCAACCATAAAGGGAGGGATGTTCTTCTGTGGTTAGTCTGACTCAGGCATCGAGGAACTCACAACAACCAACTAGGATAAATCACCACTTAACTGGCAAACTGACAGCACAGTGACAACAACTGCCTCCAGGCCCCTTCCTTGATTCCTGGATCACCCATTACTGTGTGTTTGTGTGTCTGTGTATGTGTGTGTCTATGTGTTTGTGTGTGTGTGTGTCAGTGTGTGCACTGGGGCTTGAACTCAGGGCCTAGGCATAGGCTATCCCTTAGCTTTTTTATTCAAAGATAATGCTCTACCACTTGAGTCCCACCTCTACTTCTAGCTTTGTAAATGGTTAATAAGAGATGAGAGTGTCACAGACTTTTCTGCCTATACTGGCTTTGAACTGGGATCCTCAGATCTCAGCCTCCTGAGTAGCTAGTATTAGAGGTGTTACATGTTAGGGAAGTAAACTGATGCACTTAGAAGGAACACACTAGAAAGTCTCTAAAATCAAACAGTCCACTAAGCAATTCCAGAGCACCCTCTCCAAGACTAGCATGCAAGTGGGCAAACTGCCCATCTACCCAGCTTCTCAGAAGGTAATATCCAAGCTATTTAACTTTCCCATCCTCTCTTATCCTATGTCCCCCAACCTGCAAACATGTTCTAAAAGGTCCCTTCCTCAGACTTAGGGTAGAATTAATTAAGAAGAAAAACTTAAAATTTGCATTAAGCCTGGTATGTGTGATAGTAAAACCAAATCTTGGCCTTGGAAAAAATGGGACTTTTGCCAACAGCATTTTATTGAAAAACAATATATCAAAATAATCACCTATGCTGTTATTTCTTTAGCAACAGGGGAACAAAATAAAGCCAGCCCCTATTAGCACAACTTGTATTGTAAAAGAATAAAAACAAAGACTTCCTTTGTCATTAGTCTATGTTTTTCTGCTGTACATCCAAATCGTTCAAAAAGGAGATAGACTATAAAAACTAGCAGTTAGGTTGGGACTTCGATCAGAGACCCAACTATTCAACAGAGAATATTTTGACAATGGTCAACAGCCAGAAATTCGTTTCATGTGTTTATTTATTCATGTGTCTATTCCTTCCCCCACCACTCACACTCACACACACACACACACACACACACACACGGGTATCTACAAAGAAAGTGCTGTCTCTGGAGGTATACAATAATAAAATGGTATCTAGATTTATCTTTTTCTAGCTAAACAAATCTACACATAGAATTCATCTGATTTTTCCCGGATCCACATTAAATTAAATCATGTGGAATTCCAACATGATTTGCCCCCTGAAAACACAAAGTCTTTTCCCCTCAAAGAAAGATCCCACATCTGCACTAAACTAATCTGTGGCTTCATCAGAAAGCCCATTTTGCCTGTAATCTGTAAATAATTTAAGTAACTCCTTATGTCTAAATATTTTATATCGCAAATTGATTTCCAAATGAAATGCACACAAAGAATGGCCACACAAAGCAGTGTCCTACACCCAGTGTAGTGGGACATGGTGGCACTGTAATGCCCTGGAGAACTGAACTCTACATAAGGTTGTGTGTGATTACCTACTGCCTCTCTCTTTGTGCCACATTAGAAAGCTACTCAGTAGAATCTTGAGGAAGAAAAGCTAAACAAATTTCTGCTTTGCTAAACTGCTGACTTTCCAGAGGAATAACCTAGTGTATATAGACAAGGTTGAATATAAATGCTGGATAGTTGTTTAAAAAGAAAAACAATCTGTCATGTTCTAAAATTACTGAACTTTACCTTTGGGTAAAACTAGGGTAAGACTTTAAGCACACAATCCAGACCAAAAAAAAAAAAGCTCTGATCACTAACCCCTATGCTGTGTCAAGAGGATCCTGCACCAAGAAGGAAAAAAAAATCTTTGTCTAAACCTTGTGAGAAAAAACAGAGCTATGATGAGACCCCAAGTCTCAAAACATAACCGCTTTTGCCTAAGCTCTGTGAACAGCAGTCACACTGCAAAGACTAAACAAAGAGCACACATGCAATAAACACCATTAACCAGGGCTCCAGGCAGCTCAGAATAAACTAGCTCCAAACAAATGGGCAGTGAGTGAGACCCTAATACAAAGTTTCCTGCAAACAGTCTTGGGAGTGATAGCCCAGGACCCCAAGATCACTGGAGAGCAGCAAAGAAGGAAACATGGGCAGGACCCTGGCTGGAGCCCCTCCTTGAGCCCGCTAACACTACCCATTTCTTTCTCCAATCTCTTCCTTAGGTACCAAGAGATAAAAGGATGAAACAAGATCAAGTGGGGCTGGACCAAGTGAAACATGGCCACTTCTTCCACCAAACCATCAACACAGAACTGAGCAAATTAGCATGCTATATATAAAGCCCCCAATTGTACATCAAGCAAAGACTTGTTCGTGAAGACTTAAAACAAGGACACAGAAACAGACACAGACACACATATAAAATGCTGTCTTTTACCAGAGCAATAGCTGAGAAGAAAAAATTATAACTCCTCAAACGGAAGCAAGGGCTAAATCCTGTCATGCCTTAGCCGCAGCCATCGGCTTGATATAGCTAAATTAACAAAATGTTCTCTTGGCATTTAAATTCCCTCTTTTTCCTTTCTTTTATCCCCTTGCAAGCAGAGTAGGGGGTGAAGTGTAATAAGTCAAAAGACAAAGCAACTTCAAAACAAAATCTGTTATTTGTAAACAATCCTTTGGGGCTTCTTCACCTCCTCCTCTTCCCCCACCCACCACCAAAAAAAAAAAAAAACCTGGTAGATATAATAGGAAGCCAAGTAAAGATAAATCAATTAGCTTGCTAATTTCTCCCCTCTCATTTATTTAGCTCTGCACTGTATTTGTCGTAATTGACTACAATTATGTTAATTACTAACTCCAGTATAATTACTATATTTATTGTCATTGAGCACTCGATGTACCCACAGCAAAGCTGGCATTTGTCGGGCATCAAAAAAGCAAACTGTCGAGAGGTGATTCTCTGTAAACTGGCGGATTGTGGCTTCAGCAAATGAAAGGGCAGAAGAGATTTCATGCAATGTTAGTTTGAAAGCACCGGTTCATTAAGGATATTAATTTTCTGATAACTACACATTTAAGCATGACACACTAGTACCGGATCTACAGGATTTTGCAATTATTAATGCGTGACAGTTTCAAATGCTAAGTGAATCAATTAAACAGCAGCATTCACAATTTGAGAAGAGATAACTGCTTCATAACTACCTAAGACTACAATTTTCACATGACAAAAAAGAGCCATTGAGGCGCCTTCAAAACCTGACAGGTCAAGAAAGAAGTTTGAAACAAAAGCACCTTACAGCCATCATCTCCCCTCTTTACATGTCAGATCAACTTTGCTAGTGTCTCCCCAGAACCGGCATCACATGCCAGCTGCCACAAGGTGATTTTTCATGTCTTGTCAAAGAAATCTTTTATTCTATTTGCTCTGCATTAACATGTTACATTTATTGATCAAGGGTCTGTTCGGCAGCCACAGCAGGGCACTGAGCTCTCCATGCCTACCGGGCTTTGATGTGTCAATGACATTCCAGCCCGAATAATGCACATACTAAATGGATTTAATGCAGAAATGTGTTTGGGCCTGACAGTTACATTAATAACAGCCCCTCATACTGATAAATATGCAATTGCTACTATTAAGAGTTACCCAATTATGGGGAAAATATTTCTCTACCTTATAACTAAAACCAACAAGGGTGGGGTAAGGAAAGTTTTAACAATGGTACATTTTCTTAAAACACTTCTCCAGTGGCAGGCAGCAGCCGGCTGTGTGGGGGTTAACACCTCCTCTTCTGCTCTCCCCCCAATTGTTTTTAATAAGGTCTTGCTTTATCTCAAGAATGGTTGGGGATTTTTTTTTTCCTTTTAAACCTCTTTTGTTGGTCTTCCCTGTTGTACTAGTCTCTAATTTCCTCAGAACCAGAGAAAAAGCAGACACCCAGGAGACCAAAAAATAGGGCTCTGTATAAAGTCAGGGAGAAGCTTAAGGGGGAGGTAGTACAGAGGTGGGGTGGGGGTACATAGCTGATCTCCATAACAGTAAGCCTGGAGACAAAATCTTTAAAAAAAAAATTAAATAAAATAAAAGTCTAAATGAAACCTAAACTGTGTGTGTCTTTTATTTAAAAGCCTACCTAAGTGACCTTGTGCTAGGAGCAGTGAAGTGGGTAGGAGCAAAGGGAAAGGAAAAGCAGCTGGGTGGAGGACACCTTTCATTATTGAACTCTCAGCCAGGGAGAGTTAGGGTTATTATATTTCTGCAATTAAACAGACACCCAGCAAAGAGTAAATGGCTCCTCTTTCATCATATAGGAGACCAGGAACAGCTACAATTGGCAGTACGGCCTCTGAGGAGAGAGGCTTTCCAGATAGCAATTGTGTGAATGTGAGAGTCCAAGTGCAAGTTGTGTATACTTGTATACACATACATACATTATATTACACACACACACATACACATGCACGCACACCAGCTCTTTTCCTTCAAACTCCAATCTTGAGTAGTTATCTGACTCAAGGTTCACTAGTTCCAAGGCTAGAACAAATGTTCCAGCTATGGCAACTGCTGAGTCATTTTTCCTATGACCATGACCTGGGATATGAACCAAGCTTCACAACCCAAGAGGAGAAGAAGAGAATGATTTGTAAACAATCCTTTGGGGCTTTCCTTTTACCTGCAAGCCTACACAGGCTTTGGTGAAGACCTGCCTTAACAAACTTTTTTGTTTTCTTTTGTTTTTTTGCCAGTCCTGGGGCTTGAACTCATGGCCTGAGCACTGTCCCTGGCTTCTTTTTGCTCAAGGCTAGCACTCTGCCACTTGAGCCACAGCGCCACGTCTGGCTTTTTCTATATATGTGGTGCTGAGGAATTGAACCCAGGGCTTCATGTATATGAGGCGAGCATTTTACCACTAGGCCATATTCCCAGCCCCTTACCAAACTTTTTTAAACTAGAAATGTTTTAGAAAAATAAGAGGAAGGGCTGGGGATATGGCCTAGTGGCAAGAGTGCCTGCCTCATATACATGAGGCCCTGGGTTCAATTCCCCAGCACCACATATGCAGAAAATGGCCAGAAGTGGCACTGTGGCTCAAGTGGCAGAGTGCTAGCCTTGAGCAAAAAGAAGCCAGGGACAGTGCTCAGGCCCAGAGTCCAAGCCCCAGGACTGGCCAAAAAAAAAAAAAATTTTTGAGGGAGCACGTGTGTGGCTGGGGACGCAGGATCTCCTCCAACCCTACTGTAATGACTTCCACCAGTTTTAGTGATATAACAAGAAAAAAACTTTCTAAATGATACTACTACAGGGAACATTGACATCCAGGAGAAAATGAGCTTCAAGAAAGCCTTGTTGGCCCATAATAATTCTCTCCAACTGCCCACCACTTCCCAAGCCTAGTCCTGCCCACTACAGTCCGACAGTGCTCTTCCTTCCAAGTATGGTCACAATGGATTCTACGTTTGTACAGTCCAAGGGATCATGCCAAAAAGTGCTGGAAGTAAAAAAGGATCAAGGTTTTACTAGTAAGACCCTATCAACTTATTGCATACTACCTATCAACTTATTGTCCACTTTGCCGTTTGACTGTAGCTACAAACAGCAGCAGGGCCAAAGATATTCTTGGACCAAAATAAAGATTTTAACAGCACCGTTTAGCTTAGAATCATTCAAGATTTACCCATGACATAGAACTATGATGACAGTTCACGAACAGTTCATCTTTGCAAAGCCTACCTTTGCTACCTATACCTCTTCCCCTCCAAGGTTATTGATGGGAGCTCTGTCATCTCCCCCACCCAGTATTGGTCTGTTCCCACAGATGATCAGGATATTTGGCACTTGGAAATCAGTACAGACAAGGCACAGGGCTACAAAGACACTATTTGATGAAGACTCACAACCAACAGAGTATTTATTCCCTGTTCTCTTGATAACCTAGGTAAGAAATTCTGTGTCTCATTCAACCTGACTGATCTATAACACAGTGTATGTTCTTACCTGGCAGGGATTCAGAATACAAAATACAGAGACATTTGGAAAACTTAAGGTATTTGTATTCATTAGGCTAGGCTAGGTTATACTGAATTAACAAATAATCCCAATGCTTTTACAACATAGATTTCTTACTCAAACTCTGTGCCCAAAATAAATCAGCAGCAGGTTTTGCTCAATTACAGTTAAAAATCCAAGACTGATGCTGATGATAATGGAAAAGAAATTAGTGAACTGTGCACTAGGTCTTAAAGCTTCTGCCCAGTGGTCATCCAAATGATGCAGAGATATGCAAACAAAACATGTGCTAAAAGAGAAGAGATTACTAGAGAGCAAAGTGGGTCAAGCCTGGGCTCTGAGCCTTGCTTATATAATGTTCTAAGTACTGAGAATACCCATGTCTATTGAAGACCTCTTGCAATCCCAGGAAGTTTAGTGGGCAAAATATAAACAGCACTTAGCATGTCAGCAATTACACCAAGGCCAGTAAAATACTCAGCAAGATTTCAAGCCATGGTAGCCTAGCCATCAAGTCTTGGTTCTTTCATTACACTAAACATTTTCCCAACCAATGTGCAAGTTACCAGGTTCAGTTCCACCATGCAGTTCACAACATGGACAAAGAAAGTGTGATATGTCTGTCCTTGAAGAAGGTGACAAGAGTATCAGATGACCTCTGGCAGCTGTGAGGAGAGGACAAAGCCACAGGCTGTTAAGCTCATAAACTCCTTAGTTCTTCTCTACCTCCTGGCTAAAGCCAGGAAAGCCACAAGCAAGCTCCCATCTAGAGAAATTTTCTTCTAAGCAATTCCTCACCCTGTATATTTATCAAAGTGATACTAAATAAGATGTGACTGCAAATAATTTAATTTTTAAAATGTAAGCTTTTTGTTGCCATAGATCAATTAAACCCTCTTGCTTTTATTGCCAGATTGACATAGGAATATTTATCACTGTTTGCCGAAGGAGCTCTGTGCTGCCTGCTGTACTAAACAAGCTAAGCAGGCAATCCACTCAAAACCATTCAGAGCCCTGAATGAAAGGAATGGGACCAGGGAAAACTGGGCCCTGCCCTAGTCAGAAAGAGGGAGTATCAATACTGGAATAGTTCATTAAAAAGCTGTCTCTGTCTTGAGCACATGAACCAACACTGGTTAAGGCACTAGATTCTCTTTACTAATCTGCAAGGTAAAATATGAAGAAGTTTGAGGAAGAATTTGGGCCAATGAATATCTGTGTACTCTTGGTAGCAGAAATAGGTATAACCTTTCTAGAGAGCAACCTGATTGATATATATATATGTATATATATGTATATATATGTATATATATGTATATATGTATATATATGTATATATATATATATATGTTCTCCCACCCCCAATTTTGTCTCTATGTGTTTGTTCAAAGCAAGTAATTACACATACTCACTGGTACATATTGCAAGGACATATTAAGAGTTCTTAATATAGTAAAACTCTGGAAACAACCTAAATGTTCAGCACCAAGAAATTACTTCTTGGCTGGGGATATGGCCTAGTGGCAGAGTGCTTACCTCATATACATGAAGCCCTGGGTTCGATTCCCCAGAACCACATATATAGAAAATGACCAGAAGTGGTGCTGTGGCTCAAGTGGCAGAGTGCTAGCCTTGAGCAAAAAGAAGCCAGGGACAGTGCTCAGGCCCTGAGTCCAAGCCCCAGGACTGGCAAAAAAAAAAAAAAATTACTTCTTAAACATCATTGAAGATTGTAAGACAAGCCTGGCACCAGTGGCTCACTCCTGTAATCCTAATTACTCACAAGATCTGAGGATCCTTGTTTGAAGCAGAGACTTCCCTGCACTGGCAGGAAAGTCAATGAAACTCCTATGTCCAATTAAATACCAAAAGCCAAAAGTGGAGCAGTGACTCAAGTAATAGGGCACCAGCTTTAAGGAGAAAAAGCAATGTCTAGGACAATGTCTAGGACAATGTCTAGGCCAACTTCAAGCCCCAGTACTGGCATGTGCACACATGTACCCACACGCACATACACAAACACAATTGTGATATAGTAACTATTAAAATAGGAAAACAAGGGGGGAGGGAGGAATGAGGGAGGAGGTAACAAACAGTACAAGAAATGTATCCAATGCCTTAATGTATGAAACTGTAACCTCTCTGTACATCACTTTGAAATAGAAAAAAATAGGAAAATACTTCCAACACAATATGAACAACAGCATATTTTTTAAAATAGCACAAAAAAGAGGCAAGGAGGAGCTGCAGAAATGGAGGGAGGAAGGGTGAATAAATATAGTCCTGATATTCAGTATACACTATGAGGAAATCTGACTATGCAACTTGTAAGCTGCAACAGGAAGAAAGTGGTAGAAAGAGAATTGTACTCATTACCTTACTTATGAAATGATAACCCCTCTGTAAAACATCTTAACTATAAAAGTACATTTTCAAAAAGAGGCCTGTAAAAAAAAATAAAAACAGAACAAAAAGAGTAGGAAGAAATATAATGTTAACAGTGGCAATTTGTTGTTGGTAAGACTACCCAATGATTTGAGAGAAAGACCATTTCCTTCATATTTTTCTAAGTGCTCCAATATTTCAATAGTTTATTTTATTGTAAAAAACGATCTTCAAAAATAAAGATCTTCAGTATAATTTCATGCCATGGATTATTAATGCATAAAAATTCAAGGAGCAAAATGTCACTCTTCCTGGTTGTTACATGATTAGCTTCCTAAATCCTCTGTCCTCATTCCAAGGTATATGGCAGGAACCTGACCCTGAAAAATTCACCTAAAAAGCCAGCCCCACTTTAGAGTCACTATAGCTGACCTGGTTCACAGCCAATCACAACAGAAAGACCCAGACCCAAGACTGAAAGGGCAGAAAAAGAGGAACATTTGGACCTTTTCAAGCAGACAGTTTCATTTGAGCTTGTTTTCTTGTTTTGCTTTCTAACTTCCGTCCTGACAGGTCACATACTGGCTCCTATGACTTTAATTTCCTCCAAGGCAAAGTCATTGAAACAATACAGCCTGAAATCCATGACCTTCTGTATGGAAAGGTGAGCAGTTTATTACTGGACAACCCACTGAACAGAGATAGAGTCACTATACTGGACATTAATACAGAAAACCCTGAGGTCTAATAGGAAGGAAAAAAAAAACACATAAAATAACTTCAAGCAAAAGTTGAAAGCTCATAAATCTATAAGTCCTCTTCCCACCAGCATGAACAGGTAGCCATAAGGGAATGAATAGAGCTCTTTTATGAACAAGATTAATAGGGATGATGGTAGATAGCTACTTACGGTTGGTAAGACAGCAAAGAAGGATGTTCCCAGTGTGGTTGGTAGAAACCTAGTGCCCTTTCTTTTACTATCTTGACAAGAAGTAAACACAAATCTGGCCACATAAGTTCACCTGAACAGATTCATAATAAGCAAGGAAAATAAGTCATCAAAAACTTCCCAACATGCTGAATGCCACTTTCTCATGCCTGTTTCTCATGCCAGTTTCTCATCCTAGCTACTCGGGTGGCTGAGATCTGAGGATCACAGTTGATAGCAAGCCCATACAGAAAAGTCCCTGAGACCCATATCTCCAATTCACAACCAAAGAGCCAGCAGTAGAGTTGCGGCTTAAGTGGTAGAAAACTAGCTTGGAGCACAAAAGCTCAGGGATAGTACACACACACACACACACACACACACACACACACACACACACACCCCTCAACAAAGAAAAGCGCAAGACCAAATAGTTTCCCTAGTAAATTCTGCCAAACATTTAAAGAATTAATGTCAGTCCTTACCTTCTCAAACAACAGAAGAGAAGGAATTACTTGCAAGCTTATTTTATAATACCAGCATTACCTCTGATATAAAAACTAGATAAGGACATCACAAAAAAAGAATATAGCAGGCCAATATCCCTGCTACACACAGGTGTAAAGATCTTCAACAATTCTAGCAAACTGAATTCAACAGCACATTAAAAACATCATATATCATCAAGAATAGGCTCAACATAAATAAATCAATAAATAACGTACCACATTAACAGAATAAGGGATCAAAGTTACACAAGCATTCAACAAAATTCAACATCCTTTCATAATAAAAATGCCCAACAACTTAGATACAGAAGGAATATATAGTTCAACATAAGACTACAGATGACAAGCCCACAGCAAATATCACACTAAATTACAACAAACTGAACGTTTTTCCTTTAATGCCAGGAATAGAACAGGGGTTACCACTCTCAATACTTTTGTTCAGTATAGTACTGGAAAGCCCAACCAGAGGAATCAGGCAAGAAAAAGAAATAAAAAACATCCAAATTAAAAAGTGAAATTGCCCGTTTGTAGATGACATGATATGACAGAAAAACATGAAGATTCTACAAAAAAATGAGTGTAAATAAATTCAGAAACAATGCAGAGCATAAAATCAACATATAAAAATCAGTTGAATTCCTGCACACTAATAAAGAACTACCCAAAGAAGAAATTGAAAAGGCAATCCCATTTAAAATGAAATCTAAAAAATAATAAAAAGCTATTTAGTAATAAATTTAATCAAAGAAGTGAAACATGTATGCACTGCAAAATATAAAACATGGATATAAGAAATTAAGGAAAACACAAATAAATGGGCAGCCTGTGCTTGAATCAGAACAATATTGCCAAAAGAGTCTTAGTACCTAAGTGATCAACAAATTTGATGCAACCTCTATCAAAATTCCATTGGCATTTTTCACATAATTCATATGACTACTAAAGATCAAATCCATATAGACCAATAAAACTTTTCTTTTTGCCAGTCATGGGGCTTGAACTCAGGGCCTGAGCACTGTTCCTGGTTTCCTTTTTGCTCAAAGCTAGCACTCTACCATTTGAGCTTTATCTGTTTATGTGGTGCTAAGGAATTGAACAGGGCTTCATGCATGCAAGGCGAGCACTCTACCACTAAGCCATATTCCCAGCTCCCCAATAAAACTTAACAGAGGACCCAGGTATAAATCCAAGCATTTACAGTCAACTGGTCTTCAACAAAAACAACACATAAGGTAAAGTCTCTTCAATAAATGGTCTTAGGAAAACTGGATAGCACATACACACAATGAAATACTATTCACTTGAAAGGGAAAGAAACCCTGACATTGTGACAATACGGATGGTCCTGGAAGACACTATGCTAAGTGAAATAAGACAGGCCCAGGAAGACAAATATTACTCCATTCACACATGGGATTGAAGAAGTCCAACTGGTGGAAGCTAAGAATAGAAAAATGTTTACAGTGGGTGGGGATGGATAGATGGAGGTCAGTTACTGGAGCTTAGTGAGTTTTTAAGAAGACTAAAATTGGGCCCTTATTTCATATTACTTAACAAGAATCAACTTAAAAGGGAGTAAAGCCTTAAACATAATGCACCACATTATATACTTGGACTTGCTAAGACCATAGGTTCTCACTTCAGAAAAGGTTAATATGTGAAGTGATGGGTATGTAAATAAGCTTGAGTTTATTGGCATTTCACAATATTTGTTTCACAAATATGTGGAATCATCACACTGTACAACACAAACAAAATTCTCAATTGTTAATTATACTCAATATGCTGAAGAAAGTTATGAAATTCACATGCTAATATTTGCATGGGACTTCCCTGGAAGATGTCACCAAAACTGACAATAAAGAGTTCAGAGCAGCACTACCAAACACATTCTACGATGCTAGCATAATGTGAATCCCAAAACCAGATAGGGACACCTCAAGGAAAGAGAACTACAGACCCATCTCCTTGATGAAAATCTATGCAAAGATCCACTACAAAATTCTGGCCAACCACCTTCAACAAGTCATCAAAAAAATTGTACACCATGATCAAACTGGATTCATCCAAGGGATGCAAAGATGGTTCAATATACGCAAGTCAATTAATGTAATCCACCTCATCAACTCGAGCAAGATTAAAGAATCACATGGTTATATCACTAGATGCGGAAAAGGCGTTCAATAAAATCCAGCACCTATTTATGATAAAAGCCCTGGAAAAACTGGGATTCCAGGCAACATTCCTGAATATAATAAAGGCAGTCTATGACAAACCAACAGCAAGCATAAGTCTAAACGGTGAAACGCTGAAGCCATTCCCTTTAAAAATCAGGAGCAAGACAGGGATGTCCACTCTCTCCTCTCCTCTTCAACATAGTACTATAATTCCTAGCCAGAGCAATTAGACAAGAAGAAAACATAAAGGGGATCCAAATAGGAAAAGATGAAGTTAAAGTTGCTCTCTTCACAGATGACATGATCCTATACCTAAAGAACCCCATAGACTCTACTCCCAAGCCAGTAGAGCTGATCCAAAACTTTGACAAAGTAGGATATAAAATAAATGCTCAAAAATCAATGGCATTTATATATGCTAACAACCTGAAGAGAGAAGCTGAAATCAGAAAAGCAACACCTTTTGCAATAGCCTCAAATAACATAAAATATCTAGGAATAACCTTAACCAAAGAAGTGAAAGAATTCTATGATGAGAACTTTAAAAACCTAAAAAAGGAAATTAAGGCAGAACTAAGGAAATAGAAAAACCTCCCATGCTCCTGGATTGGGAGGATTAACATCATGAAAATGGCAATATTGCCAAAAACTATCTACAAATTCAATGCAATACCCATCAATATCTCAACATCATTCTTCAATGAAATAGAGGAAGCAATTCAGAAATTCATATGGAACAATAAAAAAAATTCGAATAGCAAAAACAATCCTAAGTAGAAAGAACAGTGCAGGAGGAATATCAACGCCAAACTTTAAATTGTACTACAAAGCTATAGTAATAAAAACAGCTTGGTACTGGCACAAGAACAGGTCTAAGGACCAATGGAACAGAACTGAAGACCCAGAAATGAACCCACAGACCTACGGCTACCTAATCTTTGACAAAGAAGCTAAAAATATAGGTTGGAACAAAGACAGCCTCTTCAACAAATGGTGCTGGCAAAACTGGGTCAACACCTGTAACAAACAAAAACTAGACCCCTGTCTATCACCCTGCACCAAAATCAACTCCACATGGATCAAATACCTGGAAATTAAATCAGATACCCTGAAAACTCTGCAAGAAGAAATAGGAGAAACTCTAGGACTCCTTGGCACAGGGAGAAACTTCCTCAGCAAAGGCCCAGAAATCCAACAAATCAAAGAAAGTCTGGACAAGTGGGACTGTATCAAACTGCAGAGCTTCTGCAAGGCAAAAGACATAGCTTCCAAGATAAATAGAAAGCCCACAGATTAGGAAAAGATCTTCACCAGCCATATAACGGACAAAGGCCTGATATCCAAAATATACACAGAACTCAAAAAGTTAAATTCTTCCAAAGCAAACAAAGAACCAAGCGCCCTCTCAACAAATGGGCTAAAGACCTAAAAAGAGACTTCTCTGAAGAGGAAATGAGAATGGCCAAGAGTCACATGAAAAAGTGCTCTACATCACTGGCCATAAAAGAAATGCAAATCAAAACACCATTGAGATACCACCTCACCCCAGTAAGAATGTCTATTATCAGGAAATCTAATAATAACAAATGCTGGAGGAGATGTGGCCAAAAGGGAACTCTACTACATTGTTGGTGGGAATGCAAAGTTGTTCACCCCCTCTGGAAAGCAGTGTAGAGGTTCCTAAGAAGGCTAAACATAGAGCTCCCCTATGACTCAACAACCCCATTTTGGGACATCTACCCAAAAGATTCCAAGCAAGAACACAATAAAGCCACCAGCACAGCAATGTTCATTGCTCGCAGCACAATTAGTCATTGCTAAAACATGGAACTAACCTAGATGCCCCTCCGTAAACGAGTGGATCAGGAAAATGTGGTACATATACATAATGGAATTCTATGCCTCCATCAGAAGGAATGACACTGCCCCATTCGTAAGGAAATGGAAGCACTTGGAAAAAAAATCATACTAAGTGAAGTGACCCAGACCCAAAGAAATATAAACCCTATGGTGTCTCTCACAGGGAATAGCTAGTATAGGAATAGGCTAGTCATGGTAGAAGACCAAAATACCCCAATAACTATACCCACAGGACCATATAAGAAGATGCCAAGTGAAATGAACTCCACATTACAGAAACAAGAGCTGTGCCACTGTTGTGATTGTTCTCAGCATGCCATGTGAACTCGTACTACTTTTTTTTTCTCTTTTTCCTTGTCAGTTTGTTTGACTGAGTTGTTTGTCTAGTTTTGTCTAGTTTGCCCTTCCTGTGGCTGTACCCTCGTTACCACTGTGCTACATCCGAGTACCCTGGATATTGTCTGATACGGGTAGTAGAACTGGGGAAGGGAGAGGGAATACAAGGATTGAGAGAAAAAGAACAAAAAGACAAACCATTCAAAAAGCAACACTTAGAAACCATTTGGTGTAAACCAACTGCACAACTCTTGGGGGGAGAGGGAAAGGTGGAGGGGGGAAATGAAGGAGGAGGTCAAGTAGAACAAGAAATATACTCACTGCCTTTCATATGAATCTGTAACCCTTCTATCACACTTTGACAATAAAAAATAAATAAAAAATTAAAAAAGGAAAGAATGTACAAAGGAAAAAAAAGAGTTCAGAGCAGAAGTGGAGGGGGATAAAGGGCACAGGTGTGAGAGAGAATCTTGTCTCACTGTTTGCAATTTTGATCCTTCTAAAAGTATACTGTGTGCATGGTTTACTTATTCAAAAGATGAATACAATGAACCTCTTGTCCAGGATGACCACAATTTATCCTGCCACTAGAGAAGCAAAAAATATTTAAGGCAGTATCTGTTTTGTAGTGGGGTTTTTTTTGCATTTTTATTCATATCCATTAGTTACATAACAGACGTTCATTTTAATATGTCCACATATGCATACAATGTATCATGATTAGTCACCTCTCCATCACTCTCCCTCATCCCTTTTCTTCCCCCACCCCTCATTTACAAACCACAAGCTTCCCCACAAGCTTCATTGTTCCATTTTACACATGTTCCTGAAGGATTTTGACTATATTCACCCTCCTGGCTCCCACAATGTCCAAACCACAGGAAGGATCTCTTTTACACTTCTGTCCTTCATTTTTATAGGGTATGCTAATTGTTCAAAGTGGTTTCACCATGGTATTTCACATGCATACATAATACTTTAATCAGAATGACTTTCTCATGTACTCTCCCTTTCTCTACCCCCACTTTCCTCTATTATTCAATAGCTTTTAGTGAGTTTATTTTTTGCTATCTTCATTCACAAATGCCATATCTACAGTATTATTCACCCTCTAGTAATATCTTCATAATGACTTTGGATGTGAAAAGAAAGCTGCAGAGGAAAGGAGAGTAGACTTTTAATGTTTCTCTATACAACAAAGTGAGAATTTTATGTTTCTGAAAGAAATTCTGGAAGCAGAGAAAGAGACTAAGAGAGTGAGGGGGAAACATGCAAAAGGTCTGGCCCTACCTAATGAGGAGGACTGTCAGGGAAAATTATGGCACCAAAAACTTTCCAAGAAAAGAACTGTCCTAATCTGCCTCCTGTCATGTGCTATCTTTCTTGGTCTGTCTCTTTCACATACACATACACATGAGCACACTTGCACACACACACACACACAAATACACAATGTCAATCTATACTACACAATAATATTGCATAGAGCTTCAAAAAAATGGAGTGTCCCAAAGGGGTCACATTAGCTGCCAGGAAGAAAACCACAGTCAAGTGATGTAGATGTCAGAGGAAATTGCTGTGTTGAATTGGGGTGCAGTGCACATTTTCCTGGGAAATATACTCTCTGTGATCCCATGAAACTGAGGGTAGACACACTCCTAGAGAATACTGGACACAGACTCAAATATTTCCCTTGGATATCCTGATCTCTGAAACCTAGCAGACTTGGATCATGTATAATACAACCAAAGTAAGTTGCTGACTCCTATCTCTTCCCTTCTCTCTTCCCCTTATCCTTGTTAAGAAGCATTAGCTAAACATCTAAACCATCTCAAGATTTTTATCTAGCTGAGTAGTTTCACATTTTCCTCTAATACTCAAGAGAAATAGTGCTGCCTACCAATAAAGAAAGTCAACAATGATTCAACCCAATATACCCTTGTCAGGTAAGATGTGCTTTCCTCTACTCTGGTCTATAACACCCTTCAGCTTAATTAAGCCCTAAATATAAACTCCCTCTAAGCTTTAGGCCTCCCTCCTCCTTCATGTATCCTTGCCCCAACTCAGCTACAGACCAACATAAGATCAGACACACAGTGACCATAACTCAGGTCCTGGGGCTTGAACTCAGGGCCTGGGCACTGTCCATGAGCTTTTCTCAAGGCTAGTTTTCTACCACTTGAGCCACAACTGCACTTCTGGGGTTTTTGGTGGTTAATTGCAGATAAGAGTCTCACAGACTTCCCTGCCCAGTTTGGCTCTGAACCACTCTAAGATTACAAATGTGAGCCACCAGAACCCAGCATTTTTTTCTTAATTTTTTTTTTTTTTTTTTTTTTTTTTTTTTGCCAGTCCTGGGGCTTGGACTCTGGGCCTGAGCACTGTCCCTGGCTTCTTTTTGCTCAAGGCTAGCACTCTGCCACTTGAGCCACAGCGCCACTTCTGGCCATTTTCTGTATATGTGGTGCTGGGGAATCGAACCCAGGGCCTCATGTATATGAGGCAGGCACTCTTGCCACTAGGCCATATCCCCAGCCCTCCTTAAATTTTTAATTCCCAAGTTTCCTGACTCAACAGTTTGGAAGAGAAAAGATGCCAACTTTTGGAAGCAGCAAAGCACTTGAGCACTGGAGGAGGATTTAGGCTACTCTTCTCTCCAGGACAGAGTCTATCCCCCAAGCAGATAATCATGCAGATCTGAAGGAGGGCACTTTGTGGAAAACAAGCTCTGAGTGAAACCACTTTAACCACCCTGACCCCTGCTTATTTATTCCACTTACACCTACTTTCCAACTGCCTCCCCAGCTCTCAAACCAGCAAAATTCACAAGCTTTTAGGAAGAACTGAAACAACAGTGTGTTCTGTCTGCTAAAATAATATACAAAATCACATTTCCCTTTTGTCAAGATGAGAACCTTTGTTAGAGACTTTCCTTCCCTCCCCCCATCTGCCCACCTCACGCTACCCCACACCACACCCACAGTGATTCCTCTGAAACACCATCTGGGAGAGATTGTAATCACAAATATTTAAGGCTCTGATTCATTAAAAAGCCAAAAAGAAAGAAAACACACATACATATACACACACTACCTGTGATTTAGAAGACGCGTTGGGAGACAGTTAATCTCCAAAAATGCATTCCTAAACATCAGACCACTCTTGCTAGCTCCAGCTCATTCCTTCCCCCAATAAGATCCTAACCCATCTGCATGAGCACCCAGAGAAAGGGAAAGAAAAAAGCCAACAACACCGTAGCTTCATGATGCAAGCTGTCTGATGTTCAAATGCCAGCCATTTCTTTAGCAGTACAAAAAGGAAACCCAAGAAATTATCCAAAGTAAAGCCAAACTTTTGGGTGGTGATTCCACATGTCTGAGTATGTGTGTTGAATAACAGGACACACTATGCAGAAATGGTACCTTTGACTTTTCTCCGCAGGCCCTTATGTCCCCAGGGGAACTGGGGCCTCCCAGGCTTGGCCTGCATCTTGTGAAGGTTACATACCTCAGAAGGTTGAAGCTCAGATCCAGCCTCTTTGCAAAATGTCCACAGTCCCTGCCAAGGTGTTCTGGAATTTCTCTGCAGTCTTGGCCTATGTAGGACACCTGGAAATTAGATGAAACAGAAACAATGTGGAAATTAAAGAGCCACTCACAACCCTCAGTCATTGATCTGATGATTGCTTCCCAAAGTTTGTATGCAAGCTCCTAGACACAAAAAGCTACAAAGTGACTATTTCATGATCCCATCAGTTTTAGGAGCTCTGCCAACAGCTGCCCTTTCCTGGCACAGTTAGCATGATGGGAGACCGATCCTGGCACAATGGAAATTAAGACCAAAATTGGTCAGATTCCGGTGGCCAAAAGAACCCCAATGTCAGAGCACATGGAAGTCATTTCACCAATCAGCCTCTCTGGCTTGCAGGGCGGGGCGGGGGGGGGGGGGCTTTCCAACAGCTGCTTCTCTGTGATCCTTCTCCCAACTAGCCAATAACACACAGGTCCCTAGACAATACAGCACATAACTGGTACAAGGAGGGCTGGGCAAGAAAACCTCCCAGACCACTACTCTGTCGCCACTGTGTATAAATGCCCTCCACACTCACAGCAGAGATGATTCAAAGGCAACAGGACAAAACTATTGTAAGGTTTGCCAGAAAGGAAACCCGCCACATGTTTCAGGCAGAAAGGAGTTTATTGGGGGGAAAGCAAACTGCCAGCCCACACAAGATGGAGGTGTGGAGAGACAGAGAGGAAGGAAGAAGGGGAAGAGAGAGAAAGAGAGAAAAGGAAAGAGAGTGGGGACCGTGTTGAGCTGGATTATATAGGAGAAGGCGAGAGATATGACCAGGTAGATTGGATCTGACCTCAGAGAAGGAAGAGGTAACTGCCTCCAGGTGTGCCAGTTACCTAGGTAACTTAGGTACTGGGCACAGACTTAAACAGGTGAGGGCATCTGCATGGAGCCCTCCCAGGAGTGGACCTTACAACTATGTGACCACAATTTCTTTTGCCACTGGCTAACATCATTGTCTCCTTAGGCATTCCTTTGGTTTTTATTTTACCTGTTTATTTAAGTATACTTCCCAGGACTTCTGACTGTAAGATGATCTCTTGGCTTTTTCATTACTTCTACTATCCAGTTTTTGCAATTCATTGTTTTAGTCCAATACTGAGGCTTGAACTCAGGGCCTCAAGCTCTCACCTCATTTTTGCTCATGGCTGGTGTTTGAGCTATACCTCCATTTCTGGAGTTTGGGTTTTTGGGGTAATTAATTGGTGATAAAAAGTTTCACAGCCAGGCGCCAGTGGCTCAGACCTGTAATTCTAGCTTCAAGAGGTTGAGATCTAAGGATCTCAGTTCAAAGACAGACTTGGCAGGAAAGTCTGTGAGGCTCTTATCTCTAATTAGCCACCAGAAAACCGGAAATAGTGCTGTGGCTCAAAGTGGTAGAGCACTAACCTTGAGCTGAAGAGCTCAGGGACAACGCCCAGGTCCAAAATTCAAGTCCCACAACCAACAACGACAAAAAAGTTTCACAGGTTTGTCTGCCTCTGCTAACTATGGCACCTGGCTAGAAGTGTGTGTGTGTGTGTGTGTGTGTGTGTGTGTGTGTGTGTGTGTGTGTTTGAACATAAGAGTCTGGGTACTGTCCCTGAGCTTCTTTGGCTCAAGGCTGGCACTCTACCACTTGAGCCACAGCACTACCTCTGGCTTTTTCTGAGCAGTTTAATGGAGATAAGAGTCTCATGGACTTTCCTGCCTGGGCTGGCTTTGAACTACAAACCTCAGATCTCAGGCTCCTGAGTACCTGGGATGACAGGTGTGAGCCACCAGCACCCATTTTCAATAGATTGCAGCCTACAGGCAACACTGTCACCTAATTTCAAAATGGGAAAATACAAACCCATGTGTCAGAGAAAGCTAGTGCACCATAATCCATGATACACTCCTAAAGTATGCCACCTTTTACCCCCCCCCAGTGAAAAATCAGACCTGGTTACCCTCGTACAACCTTGATCCTGCCTCCCTACAAATCTGCATTCTTCTCTACAGATAAATGACATGAGAATGAGCAAAACTGCTCCAGAGTGTTGTTTCCTAATGAACAAAAATACGGCAAGCATCTCACATGCTTGAATATCAGATTGAACCACACAATGACTCAATTGAACTATGGCACTGACCAATAACCAACCATTGCAGAGCTACAAAACAGAACATCATGTGGTTCAACCTAATGTAAGCGATAGTATACCCCAGCACCCTTCATTTTCAAATGATCACCCACCCTTTTCCCATGCAATGGGGAAAAACTGTTTTTACTGCCTTTCCATTTATGCACCTTCAAGTAATTTCATTCCAGGAGGGTAAATGGCACGAAGATGGGACAGAAAAAATACAAGAGTGCACAAGGTATGGTATTAAACACCTGTAACTCCAGCACTCAGAAGGCTAAGATGGGGGCTGGGGATATGGCCTAGTGGCAAGAGTGCTTGCCTCGTATACATGAGGCCCTCGGTTCAATTCCCCAGCACCACATATACAGAAAATGGTTAGAAGTGGTGCTGTGGCTCAAGTGGCAGAGTGCTAGCCTTGAGCAAAAAGAAGCCAGGGACAGTGCTCAGGCCCTGAGTCCAAGCCCCAGGACTGGCCAAAAAAAAAAAAAAAAAAAAAAAGAAGAAGAAGGCTAAGATGGGAGGATAATGAGTTTAAGGCCAGTCTGGTCTACATAACAAGTTCAAGTCCAGCCTGGATTATAGATAGGTCCCAGGGAAAAAAAAAGAGGAAAGAAAATAATAGAAGGGGAGAGCAGAGGAGGGGAAGGAGAAAGAAAAAGGGAAAATTTTAAAAACCTGACTTTAATAAAAACAATTTAACTTGGGAAGATACTGTCTCTTAGTGGACTGTGGCTCTAGCCTTGAGTGAAAAAGCTCAAAGACAGCTCTCTGGCCCTGAGTTCAAGCCCCATAACCAAAAACAAAAACAAAACAAAAAAAAAAAAAAAAAAACAACCATAGGTCTAAGATGAGATAGTAAAACCAAAAACTGAGAGAAGATAGTAGCTATAAAGCCCCAATCTATCCCTGAGGAGATTTTCTTGATCAGCAGCTTTATCTGTTTCTAAGTTTACATTGAGCCAGGACCTACTGATGGGCCTCACTGGAAAATCCATGCCATCCACCCCAATATATACCCCTATTTTGTACATATCATTCTCTCAAGACCTCTATGATATGCATAGCAGAGAAGCTGACTTGGACAGAATGGCCAAGGACTAAACCTAGTAGGAATCTGGGTTGTCAAACCTCATCTTTTATAAAAGAAAATTAAGACTCCAGAGACCAATTCTGTGTAACATAATTTCTTAGTGATAGAACTTACTCCAAGTTCTGTACCAGGAACAAGGACTTATTTGGGGACCACACTCCATGAGAATGTGGGTGTTCTTTGCCCAACAAAGGTCAACAGTGCATCTATCATGATGCTTTGTCTTTAAAAGGTACCTTTCTAGCTGACAAAAAAACTGCCTCTCATCCCACAATGAAGGTCCAAGAAGGATGCCAGAGCCTAGGAAAGACAAGAATATTTGCTTCCTGTTTTCTTTTGTGGTTTCCCAAATGGCGCTATAAAGGATAGCATTCAGATAGATAATTTCTGACAAAAGCTTCATCAGCTGTATTATGTGATCTCAATATAACATCCTAAAACATAACCTGCTCCCATTGCAGACATAAAGAGCTATCTCCAAAATTTAGCATAAGAATGAACTTGGGAAGCCATGCTTAGACCAATCTATGGCAAACTGCAGGTTTTAGATGTCAGTTAAGCCCACTAGGCTCAAATCAACTAGAAAGGCTTAAAAGCAGAAAGCAACCACTGCCAGGCACTGAAAAAGAATTAAAGAGAGACTTACATAAGATGTGCTTCTGAAATGCAAAGAGGTAGTAGTAGGTGAATATAGTCATTATATTCAATGTGCCTATGTAAAAATGGAACTACATAACTTGAAAGGATGGGTGGAGTTGGAAAAGATGAAGAAAAATGATGGAAGGGATAACATTACTCAAGATGCTGTGTGCTTATAAACTGATTTGTTGAATTGAAATCTCCTTGTACATCTACTTAAGGATAATTTTTTTAATGTTAAAGAGCTGAGCACCAGTGGCTTATGCCTATAATCCTAGCTACTCAGAAAGCTAAGATCTAAAAATAATGGTTCAAAGCCAGACTGGACAAGAAAGTCTATGAGACTCTTATCTGTGGAACTGTGGATCAAGTGGTAGATTGCTAGCCTTGTGCAAAAAGAAGCTCAGAGATAGCACCCAGGCTCTGAATTCCAGCCCCAGGACACACTCTCTCTCTCTCTCTCTCTCTCTCTCTCTCTCTCAAAGAAAAAAATGAAAAAAATGTGCTTCCGAAAGGAGGACCTCTCAGGACATCAGGAAGCTTCTTGGCACAAAGGACCAACTGATTTATGAGAAAAATAACACCAAAAATAATTTTTCAGCAAAAGGACAAGGAAGGTAGAGATAACAGACCTTAAGTGGCATAGAAACAAGAGCATAATCCAAGTCAGGCAGTCACTGCCTTTAGTCAATCCTCGATTGAGACTGAATCAAAGAACAAATGTTTCATATAATTTGTACCCTAAGATTTTTTACCTTGGGTGGAAAAATGTGAAAGAGCAACCTTATCAGAAAATACATCAAGTTAAAGAGATCCCTAAAGAAAGGAATAGCAGCGAGAGAAATAAGATCACACCCAGCCTCTTTGAGCAGAAACTAGAAGAACAAGACTGCAAATGATTCCAAGTTTCTCTTGCTATAGGGACAGTCACTTTGTGGGGCCTCTCCAAACATGACAGGTTTTTTTTTTAGGAGTAAGACTGACGAGATATTAAGTTATGATGCTCACTCTTTGCCAGGGTGAGCAGTAAGTACCTCAAACAGCCCAAGGCCCACACATTTGGTTTCCTGTGCTGCTTCTTACTAGCTGTGTTATCTTGGATGAGTCAGAACCTCCTGGGGTCTGTTTCCTCTTTTTTTTTTTTTTTTTGGACAGTCCTGGGCCTTGGACTCAGGGCCTGAGCACTGTCCCTGGCTTCTTCCAGCTCAAGGCTAGCACTCTGCCACTTGAGCCACAGCACCACTTCTGGCCGTTTTCTGTATATGTGGTGCTGGGGAATCGAACCCAGGGCCTCGTGTATCCGAGGCAGGCACTTTTGCCACTAGGCCATATCCCCAGCCCCTGTTTCCTCTTTTGTAAACTACCACTAACTGCTCCCCCACTCGACTATTAAAAATAATGTGCTGCCATTTATTAAACATCAGCCATGTACCCATCATCTGTTCAACCCCCATGAAACAACCTTGTGAGGCACATATCTCCATTTTACTTATAGAAAGGTGATGACTATTAGAAGCATATAACATTATTCTTGGTGACTAGCAGTTACTAGAGAGTTGAGTCAGGCCAATATGGAAGAGATTGGTTGTTAACAATGTCTCTCTCTCTCTCTCTTTTTTTTTTTTTTTTTTTTTTTGCCAGTCCTGGGCCTTGGACTCTGGGCCTGAGCACTGTCCCTGGCTTCTTTTTTTGCTCAAGGCTAGCACTCTGCCACTTGAGCCACAGCGCCACTTCTGGCCATTTTCTATATATGTGGTGCTGAGGAATCAAACCCAGGGCTTCATGTAGACGAGGCGAGCACTTTACCATATCCCCAGGCCATGGTTGTTAATAATGTCTCTTGAGCAAGAGGTTTCAGGGCCCAACTTTCAAGTTTGCATGTGTGTCTACAATTGTAGAGGCCACAACTGTAATTGTCTTATGTTAGTAGAAAAGAAGACAGAGGGTTTTATTGTTGAATATAAATTACATATTCCAATGCTAGTAGCTCACACCTGTAATTCTAGTTACAAAGGAGGCTGAGATCTAAGGATCATGGTTCAAAGTGAGGCTAGGAAAAAAGGTCCTTGAGACTCTTACCTACAATTAACTACAAAAAAAGCTTGAAGTGAAGTATGGCTCAAGTGGTAACAATGCCAGTCGAGTGACAAAGCCAAGAGAAAGTGAGTTCAAGCCCCAATATAGGCATAAAAAAATAAGACAAAATATGCATTCCAATCAAGAAAATCCAAGTGAAGTCAGATGCATGAGGAATAAAAAGATTTTACAGGGGAAAGTAGTAAGAGAATTGTGACATCCCAACAATGCAGCACTGCTAGCCTGTGAGCTCTGAAAAGCCAGCTCAGAGGCAGTTGTCCACAGTAGCATGGAAGGTTGTGATCTAGCTTCAGCCAAACATCACCATCCATCTCATTAAACTGTTGAAACTTTATTGCACTTTTTTGCTTTTCACTTAAACCATCCCTTTATTGGATTCTCATAGGACTCTAAATGTTGAGAAAGTTACATCTGATTTTATGTTTGCTTTTCAGTCACTTTGCAATAAAAACTATAGCAACAATATGAGTTCATGGGAAGTGTTTCCACCCTTTAAGAAATATCTAGAATGAGTAGAGTTGTAACAATGAAATTGTCCCCTGTATAAATGATGTAAACTAAAAAAATATTTTAAAAGGAGGATCTAATCTGGGGATGTATAGCTCAGTAGCAGAATTGTTGCCTAGCATGTGTAAGACCCTGGGTTCAATCTCCAGCACACAAAATACAGTTTAAAAAAAAGCATCTGCCTAAGGACAAGGCAACAAACAGTACAAGTAATGTATCCAATGCCTAATGTATGAAACTGTAACCTCTCTGTACATCAGTTTGATAATAAAAATTTGGGGAAAAAAAGCCTCTGCCTGAAAATATGAGTGATTACTAGTATGGGAGAAAGAGGACAGAGAGGATATACAGACAAGTGGGCTCTCTGAGGACTAGCTTCTTTGTACTATAGCACAGTAATAGTTGATAACTATTTGCTATTTCAAAATAACAGAGAAGACTTTGAAATTTCCCAACACAAAAAGCTAAGGAATGAATGTTTTAGGTAACGGATATCCCAGTTCCCCTCATTACACACTGTACCCATGTGTTATTAAAATATTACTCTGTACCCTATACATAGATGCAATCATTATTTGCCAATTCTAATGAAATTTTAAAAAACGGATCTTCCAAAGTGTGAAATGTGTTCTCAATTCTACTAGACATGTTAGGAAATGGGGGGACAGTAGCACCCAGCACACCTTCTTAGTTCGTGTGTGTGTGTGTGTGTGTGTGTGTGTGTGTGTGTGTGTGTACCAGTCCTGGAGCTTAGACAGCCTGGGTGTTATCCCTTAGATAGAAAAAAAAAACCAAAAACCTAAAGGCGGGCATTCTACCACTTGAGCTATACCTCCACTTGCAGCTTTTTTTCTTCTTTTTAAAAACAACCCTTGAGGGCCCTTAACTCTCACAGTCCTTGAACTGTATGAAGCTGCCTATGGACAGGGGTAATATGGAGTCTGAGAAATGAGGACAAGAAAAGAAAAAGCAGACAAAGGGAACTTCTCAGCCCCACTATCAAGTGCACTATCCAAGAACTCAGAAGAAGGAAACACTGAAAATGCAGAAAGATCTAGAGTTAGGAGAAGGAGAAGGCACTCGTTTTTAGGCAAATAACTACAGGGAAGGCAAAGAACAGAGGCCTTCTTTCTCAGTTCTTCTAGTCAATCAAATTCACTTCCAGAAGCCCCTTTTCTTGGCCAGCAGAATTAAGATTATCATTTCTAAGCACCCCCAGAGACTAGTATCTCCCTGGCCCACTTTGGGCCTTCATCTTTTAACTTAAAGGCTGGAAGTATAGGGACAGAGCCTGCTATCCTAAGCAAGAAAATTGTGTTGGGGACAGGGGTCAGAGAGACAATGGAAGGGTAATTCCAATAATTCCTGGCCTCCTGAAGAGGAGGCATTAAAATATGTGGAATTAAGGGAATGACAGGACACACACACACAGCAGCCAGTTTGGTGGGACATTCAACTGGCCCTCATTGCACCATCAAACTCTTTAGATCTCTAAGCAGGAAATCATTTAAGTCAAAGTAATCTCAGGATCCAGTCATGCCCTACCTGCCTAAGGCAGGGGAGAACTGCGAAGAAAATTCAGAACGATTTCTCCACGGTATGCAGAAAAAAAATAAGTGGGAAGAAGGTGAGAAGTTGAGAAGAGTTTAGAGAGATCTAGCTTTTTCCTAGTTGATACAAGCTGGTCCCGGCCTGGCTGAGTTTATCCCTTCCCCTCTGAAAGCGTGTGAGGCTGGATATCTTATCTGGAGTTGAAACTGGAGTGTTTTCATTCCCCACACCTGTGCAAGAAATCAGCAGCAGTAGACCTGGACTTCCACATATCTCGAATAAGAAGAAGCCTGCCTCGAAGGCAGCACCGAATCAGCCTGTTCCCGGAAAATGCAGGAGTCTCCCCATGACTTCGGTGGTCCTACACACCTGGCCTTCTCAGGGCCCCTTCCTCCATTCACACCAACTTCTGTTTTACAACTGCCTTACTGCGAAGACTAATGAGCGGTTACGGAACAAAACATTTACACTCACCCAAACGTTCTTTTTAAATTCGGACTGTGCAAAGAGTTTGAAACAGTTTTGTGGGGCCCGGAGAAGTACCCCTGACAGGGGGGCTGGTGGGGTGGGAGACGTGAGGACGTGAGGGGACGGAGGGGACTGGAGGAGGGGGGTCGGGCTTCTCCTAGTGTGGGAAGTGCCCTCACCAGACTGGGGCCGGCTGCTGAGGGAAGAGGGGGGTGGTCCCGCGGTGCCCCCACCCCAGCGGCAGCGCCGGTACCCGGGGCGGGGGCCGGGGCGGGGCGGGTCACCCGGCTGAGGAGAACTTACTTGAGTTCCACAGACCACGAGTCCAGCCATGGTGGCCAGAACTCGGCGGGAGTGGGGAATTAGCGGCGCGGTGTGGGGGCGCGCGGCGTGAGGGGGCGCGCGGCGTGGAGAGCGCACGGCGGCCGGCAGGAGCGCAGTTCCGCTGGGCTCGGGCGGTCAGCTGACCCGGCGGAAGCTGGGGCGCGGGCTGGACGCTCGGCTCCACACAGCACGGCGGCGCCCCGCCACCCCTCACCAGCCCCTCGCCCGCCGGGGGGGCTCTCAAGGGTGAGCTTCGGCCGCTGACACCGCACGCGCACGCGCATGCGCGTGCACACACACCGCAACAGGTGCCCTCGGCCGGCCGGCCCGCGTGGCGAGACCTCTTCCAGAGTTCCAGAGGCCCTTTCTCCTTTCCGGTGACCTCAAAATTTCCATGCCCAGAACTTTGTGGTGTTAATCAAGGCAAAGGGGGCGGGGTGGGAGGCTGAGGGGTGCCCCCTCCCTAAACTTAGGAGGGGTGCCTTCCAGAAGTTTCACAATCTTGGTTACATAACTGCTCTCAACGGCTCGGTGGAGAAGCCTCTGGGCCCAAAGTCCCCTTGCCAGCTTGAGGAGGGAGGAGGGAAGTTTGAATATTGAAGGGCCCCCTGGCGAGATGGGGTTCCCATTTGTAAGTGGGGAAAGGGAAAGTTTAATAGATGTAAGTGCCTCTAGACTGTAACCATCCATCCTCCATCTCTCCACATGGCAACAGGTGACAGAAAGGAACCCAGGGCTAGAGCAACTGAATGATGCCTTCCACTGGCAGGCTTCTGCTCTTCTCATCTTCCTCACAGGGAGGCCCAAAGTCATCAGTGGGGTTGTTACCCCAACACACACCCACACACTTTCTCCACCCCACCTTCCCTTATAAAGAAGTAAGAGGTGGTCATGGCTGCCTCCTGTCTGAATGAAATGCACTTCTGTGGACTGATAACTCCTAAACTCAGGCCCATCTCCTTCTACAAGGATCAGAATTTTCTCCCTGACTCTTCCACACTCTGAATGCACAAAACTACTACCAGATACAATTGGCGGTCATTACTTGCTCTTCACTGTAGCTGGGAGCCAGCCAGCCTTACCTCATGTGGGGAATGAGGAGTGTGACACCATTTTTCCCTTCATAAGGGTCGCCCATATAAAGCTGACACTCCTAAGGCAGATGACAAGAGAAAAATGTATTGAAAGAGTTCATGACATAGAAGCCTTCAGAAATACAGATGCACTGAGCTTGTAATCCCGCACTGTGGAGGCAGAAATAGGATTCTGAGTTCTCAGCCAACCTGGGCTACATAGCAAGATCATGATAGAAAGGAAAAAGGAGGAGAAGGGAAGGGAGGGGAAGAAAAGGAAGAGATAGGAGAGGGAAGGGGAGGAGGGTTGAAAGGGAAAGGGAAAGAGGGAATGGAAAGACCCATGTAATTGTACAGAAGGGTGTGATGTAATGGTGACCAGCAAAAGGGAAAAAGCCTGAGAGGCTGTCCACATTCTTCCTGGCCTTTCTATATAGCATTCCTTCCTCTGGGCTGTGGGGCAAGACCCCTCTGGAATGAGGATTTTATGACCTACTATCAGATAAGGCAGGTCAGAGAATTTCTTTATGACCAGCTCCTACCCAGAAAGAGCAATTAGAGGAATATTTTGAGGATTTATGGCTTGCTTTAGGGAAAAGGGCTCTGGTTTCCTTGACCTGCCTTGGGCAAGATGGATGCTGGTTTCTGTGACTCCATTGTGAAGAGGAAGATGGGAGACAGAAGAGCAAGAAAAAGAGAAGCTGCTCCTGAGTCCTGCCAGTATCCTTTGGCTGCAAATGCTCAGCATGACAAAGGGCCATGGCCTACCATTTCTACCCTGGTGCCTTCATACCAATGGGTTCAGACATCATTCAGTTAGAGAAGGGAAAACTAAGTCCTGGTCTCACAGGCATGGCAGGAACTTCACTTCAGTAGGCACACCTCTATAGAGAAGGGTCACGGGGCTTTTGTTTTGTTTTGTGCAGCTGACAATGAAAGTTATGTTTGTGGTTGAGCATTTTGTCCTTGTTCTCTCTCAGACTTCTTGGTCCTGTCACAAGGCTAGATGGGCTCTGGGTGGCAATAGTGTCAATCCTCAGGGCTGACTTGCCTGGACAAGTGGATGCAGCCAGGTACAGCTGTGAAAATGTAGACTGGTCTGTGTTTATTTTGGGGGTTCCAGGAAATGCTGAAAACAGACCAAAAAAAAAAAAAAGCTTACCCTCTAGAGATCAAAGGGAGCCTTTCCAAGGCCTGCTGCTCCAAGGACTTGCTCCTGC
Organism: Perognathus longimembris pacificus; assembly: GCF_023159225.1. Classification (NCBI taxonomy): domain Eukaryota; kingdom Metazoa; phylum Chordata; class Mammalia; order Rodentia; family Heteromyidae; genus Perognathus; species Perognathus longimembris. The sequence goes on along the minus strand of NC_063162.1, from coordinate 49,870,704 downwards.
TCCGACTCCCCTCTTTCAGCCTTCTCTGCTAGATGAACTGTGTCTGCCTTTCCTGCCTGAAAGGAGGAAGTGGGGTCTGGGGCCTGACCTTCCTGACCCTCTGTCCTCCCAAGCACCTCTCATGAGGCCTTTCTCAAAGGACTCTAACCAGGAGAAGAGGACTGGTGGAACCAGAGAAGCTTCCCAAACCTACGAAAAGATGGTCAGAGAACTTGCCTCTAGCCTTGCGAGTGATGGCTGGAGGCCATTTCTCCTGCCTCTGTTCCACACAGCTGTATCTTCAAAGAGAGTTGTGCAGACACTGTCTACCCAGGTCTCCAAGGTGCACAGAGATCTCCCCCACCCCATACATACTCCCTTCTAGACTATCTCACTGTTCCCTCCTCCACTTAGCCCTAGGTGACCATTCCAAAATCTTAGTTTGACCCTACCTAAAATCTCCCAGTGGCACCCACTCAATAACACAGTTTAGAATCTCTAGGGGGTACCTCAAGATAATCCCATTAGTCCTCCATCTCTCCAGCCTCCTCTCCCATTTCTTTTAGTTTTGCCCAGAACTGCCTCCCCAGTCCATCCTATCTTTACTCAGTCAATATACCAAGAAGGCCAGATTACTGTATGGGCAAGGAACATGTGGGGAAATCACAAAAAAAAATAAAGTTCAGGGCGGCTTAGACTGAGGTGGGCTTTAACATCTGCAAGGTAGACATAACAGTAGGAAGCCACTGGAAGTTCTTGAGAAAAATAGTTGTCTTAGATAGTTCTGAGTGCTATAACAAAATACCACAAACTTAGTAGTTTATAAGTAACAAAAATTTTTATTTCTCACAGTTCAGGATGTTGAGATGTCCATGATCAAGATTCCAACAGACTCTCCGTGTGATAAGAGTTTACTTTCTGGTTGATAGATAGCTGCTTTCACACTGTGCCCTCACATCAAGGAAGTTACAAAGTAGGGCACACATCCCATTTATGAGGGCTCCACTTCTCTGACCTAATTACCTCTCAAAGATGCATCTCCTAATGCCATTCCCCAAGAGCCTGGTATTTCAGCAGATGAATATGGGGGGACACAAACACTCAGACTCAGGCATATAGTTTTCAGAATAAAGTTGGGAGAGTACATCAGCTGAAACAAGCTGGATTCACCTCTGCTTGCTCTAGTCAACTGGTAGAGGTTGGTCTGCAAAACAGAAGAAAAAAGAGGAAGTTAGGATCGTTGAAAAGAAGGGAGTTATCCTTCTACTTCCTCCAACACCTTGCACAAAAAGGAAAATTAAATAGAAACAATAAAAGCAATATTCTTGGAGTAACATAGCCCTCCTTTCTTGGTGAAAAAACTAAGGGAACACCAAGATGGGAGGTGGTTAACCTGGGAGATGATGGGCAAATGGCCCCTTTAAATTCAAGATGAGTCTGACCCATCCCTGCCTCAGGAGTACTGAGGACAAGGAGGGTTCCTGCATTCAGCATGATTCTTCTTGTGTCCCCCACCCCATTTCCATGTCCAACTGGACAAGAGCTGCAGGCTTTTCCTATCCTATCTCATTCTATTACACTGTTTCAAGGCCCAGGCACCTATATTAGAGAGACAGAAAACTTTCCCTCAGACATTTGCAATCCTATGTGGACAAGAAGTACTGTGACTGTAACCTCTTTTCTGAACCCATGGAGGCGTGTGGCCTAAGTTATACAAGTGCAGTTAAGAGGCTCACTGAGCAGGAAGTCGAAGGCAGACCTGGGCAGGACATCCTAGGCCTTTGAGCTCTGGAGTTGGAGTTATAGCGGTCAACGAGAGAGAAAGGTCAACACCCTTATCGCCCTGGATGAAGAGTGCAGCATTGTATTCCAACTGTCATCCTTCTTGTTGTTGTTATTCTTTGGCAAAAGAGACCTTTTCCCTTAGAGTCCTTCCTCTATCACATTCCTGGAGACAAAGAGGAAGATCCTGTTTATTTCTAATCAAGAAAGTTGATGACAGGGTCAACCAGAACCAGCCAAACAGGAACTGATTCCTTAAATCTTCCAACTGTGCTCTAGCAGCTGAGACAAGGACAAGGTTCTCTAAGGATTCTTTGAAATTCCTACCTGTCCTTGGCCACGTGTCTCTTCAGTGTGGCCTTATTTCTTTCAAGTCCAGCCCCTGGGTAGGTGAGGATGGCTGCTGTAATTAATCATTCCCCAGCCCTAAGTTCAGACCACCATATTTGGACTTCAGTTAAAAAGAAAAAAAAAACTGAATATCTGCAAATAAAATGTTCTTTGTTGTAGAAGCTAACTCCTCTGAGCCTAAAAGAGAGTGTTGAGGAAATGCAGCAAAAAATAAGAGGTCTCAAAGGCCATCTCCCAAATGTTTGCATCTATGAGAGAGGCCCAAGATGATCTATGCTCCAAAATACCTCCAATATCTCCCACTCAAAACAAATTGAATTTTTTTAACATATATTGAAGCCAGGCACCAGTTGCTAATGCTTGTAACCCTAGCTACTCAGGAGACTGAATTCTGAGGATTGTAGTTCAGAGACAGCCTGGACATGAAAGTCCATAAAACTCATCTCCAAGTGGTAGAGTGCTTACCTGGAGAAAAAAAAAAAATCTAAGGGACAATGCTAAGGCCCTTAGTTCAAACCCCAATACCAGCACCCCCAAAAGAAGTATACTGAATACCATTAGAATTCCAAAAATGCTGGTTTATTACTATTTACTACTCTAAGTATGATTATTACTAATTTTCGGTGTCTAGTTTCCCTTCTCTTTAGGTCCTTTTTAAAATTTAATTTAATTTTACCATAAAGGTGATATACAGAGGGATTACAGATACACAAGTAAGGTAATGAATACATTTCTTGTCAAACAGTATCACCCCCTCCCTCATTTTCTCTCACTCTCCCTCCCACTTCACTCCCCTCCCCCCAAGCTGTAAAGTTCATTTCCAACATAGTGTCTTATAAGTATCTCTGTTGCATTGGTTCACCCTTTGTCCTTTGTCTCACCATTTTGTTATTCCCCTTCCCTTTACCAAATCAGATAAATGTATATGCAAGACACAGGATGCCAAAATAAAAAACAATGACAATGAGATAAACCCAAGGGGGGGGGGGTGGGAAACTTCACACAGTACATCAAAAAAACTCATTTCCATATCTTGGGGTTCATTTCTAATAGCATCATTTTATATGGTTATATGTACATAGCTATTGAGCTATTGTGATCCTCTGCTAGGACTATCCTAGACATATACTAGTTATTACAAATGAAGGAAACCATGGTCTCTTTGGCTCTAGCATACTTCACTTAATATGATTTTTTTTTCCAAGCGGTTTTGTTGGGCACTGTGGTATATTCCTGTCATCCCAGCTATAGGAAACCATAGGTAGGAAGACTGTGTTCAAGGCTGTCTGGGCTAAAAGTAAGACCCTATCTTAAAAATACCAGCATATGAGGTTGATGCCCAGATGAAGGGCCTGACAGCCTTGTAGTCACTAATACCCTGGCCTAGGAGTCCTGGGTTCAATACTTAGCTTTGTCATTAACTAACTGGATGGATGCCCATGATGAACTTATGACTAAGCTTTTTTCAAATACAAAATAGCAGATCTAAGGTCTTTCTGATTACAATACTGCTGAAGTTTGGATCTGGAATGTTCTACAGTGACCCATATATTAAACACCCTGAGCTTACACTCAGCACCTGCAAGGAGAGACAACTTGACACTATGGGTTGATGAGAGTCAATGAAAGTAACCCTCCCTTTACCCCTTCTGCATACTATTTTTGCCTGAAAATGTTTAACTGGAATATGCTAAGGAAGAAACAGACAAATCCAGAAAGTAGAAAATTTTATAAGACATCTTAGCTAGATTGCCCAAAAGGTCAATATCATGAGGAAAAAGTCTGGAAAAACCTAGATAAAATGGGCTAAAGAGACCAGGGCTAGACATGAGTCTTTATTGGATACTGGAACTGGGAAGGAAAATAGTTTAAAAGCCTATATAGGGTCAACTGGGAACATTTAGATGTGAGCCATTTGATATTATTGATAACATTGAATTAATAGTTCTTTTCTTAGTTGTGTTAACTATATTGTGTTTTCATAAGAGAAACACAACTCAGGGACAGAACACTTGTCTGGTATGCATAGGCCCTGGGTTCAATCCCTAGTACTACAAAACTAAGCAAATAAAATAGGTGAATAAAGGGCTTTCAAAGAAATTGAAGTACATTATATGCAAGTATGAGGTATAATTAAACTCATTTTAAAATTGCAGGAAAGAGGAGGGGGAAGGGAGATAAGAAAGTAATGGAGGTAATGAATATGATGGAAGTACAATAAATGTATGTATGGAAATATCATAATGAAACCCCTCACAGTGTACAATTAGTATATGCTTGTAAAAAGATTAAATGAGAAAAATGATATAATTGATTCAACCAATGCAGAAAAGGCATTATTAAGTTTAGTGTTCATGCAAAATAGACTCTTAGTAACTAGAAAGAGATGATAGGAGAAAAAAAAGAATATCCTTTGCCTTTGGAGATGCAAGCCAGAGAAATGAGGGGTAGGTGTGTACAGCTCAGATGTGTACAGATTTTAAATAGCTCAAAGAAAAAATGAGATAAAAAGAAAAAAGAAAGAGGGAAAGAACCAATATATTGAAGTTGTTAAGAGCTGGTAAGTCTGGGTAAAGGGTTAGGGTGTTTATTGTCTTAGTCTTTTCATTTTTCATAAGTTTGACATTTTTATGAGAAAAATGTTAAGGACTAAAAGGAACAGAGAGTGATCAGCTCTGTCCAGCGCTGCTTAAGGCTAAATCAGGGCTGTACATGGGCTGAGGGTAACCTTAATAAGGCAGGGGCCAGATGGTAAGAGCTATGTAAAGTGACTGAACTTGTGTTTCAGAACAAAATCAGACTGTTTGGGGAAGATGTGCAGAGGATCTGGGAAATATCCTGCTGGGCCCTAGCATCATGTCCCATCCTGTGACCCCATGGCACATGCTGAGGCCTGGGGAAAGAAGCAGCAGTGGAGATATAAAAGATTGACTTCAAAGACATGGAAGCCCAGTTGACTTGATGTAAGGCCTGTTTAGGAGCAAAGAGGGGCCAAGATGGCTCCATTCTCCAAAATAGAACCAGGGTGATAATTGGCTTGGGACAGGATGTATTTTAAGTCTCTCACATTGTGACCTCCCTTAGGGGAAGCAGCAGATGGGACACCCAGTGGCCAGCAGCAGCACATTGGAACTCACTGAGTCACTCCCCACACTGTGCTCTGCTTCTCTGACAGTTAAGCAGACCTCAGGGGACTAGGGTCACAACTCTGTATCCAGTGTCTTTGTTCATGTTTTCTCCATATCCTAGGACTCCCTCCTCTTCAGAGAATACTTCCCAAGTCCTGCTCCCCTAGTGGACAATTTTTCATAATTGCCCAGCTACCAGTGACTGCTCCAGGGTCAGTAATCCCATGCTAATGCTGCCTTCATATGCCTGGCATTGATGTCTTCTGTTTGGTGGTACTATGCACACTGATACTTGGTTCCTGACTTCCCAACAAGCTGGCCAGCTCTTGAATGTAAGGAACCTAGTTTATATCCCAAAGACTCCCCAGCTTTACCCAGAATAGCAGATTAATAGGCTGGGAAAAAACCAGAGATAAAGAGCCATAGCTTACCACAATCCTTACTAAAGTTTACTGTGCTAATCTCCCCAGATTATGAGGACCACTTCTCGCTTCTATGGGTGGGGTGGAGTTACTAAGAAACCTTTGCTTCTGAGTACTCCAAATTCCCTTGTTTAAAAAGTAATAATAAGGGCTGGGGATATAGCCTAGTGGCAAGAGTGCCTGCCTCGGATACACGAGGCCCTAGGTTCGATTCCCCAGCACCACATATACAGAAAACGGCCAGAAGCGGCGCTGTGGCTCAAGTGGCAGAGTGCTAGCCTTGAGCTGGAAGAAGCCAGGGACAGTGCTCAGGCCCTGAGTCCAAGGCCCAGGACTGGCCAAAAAAATAAAATAAAATAAAATAAAAGTAATAATAAGAGGCTGGGAGTGGCTTAGTGGTAGAGTGCTTGCATAGCATGCCTGAAGCCCTAAGTTAGATTCCTCAGCACCATATAAACACAAAAAGCTGGAAGTGGCACTGTGGTTCAAGTGATAGAGTGCTAGCCTTGAGCAAAAGAAGCCAGGGACAATGCCCAGGCCCTGAGTTCAAGCCCCAAGACTGGCAAAAAAAAAAAATTAATAATAGAGCCAGACACTGGTGGCTCACAGCTGTAATCCTAGTTACTCAGGAAGCTGAGATCAGACTACTATCTTTCAAAGACACCCCTACAGGAAAGTCCCTGAGGCTCTTAACTCCAATTAATTACCAAAATCCAGAATCATGAATAACCTTGAGCAAAAAAAGCTCTGGGATAGCACCCAAGTCCTGAGTTCAAACCCTAGGACCAGCACATGCGTGTGTATATGTGTATACACACACATATATGTGTGTATATATACATATATATGCATAAATTGATAAAAGGGGTCCATTGGAATAGTTACAGACTTAAATATAATGTACTTTGACCAAATTCACATGCTTTGTATTATTCTTGCTTAATATTCCTCCCTGAGTTAGCGCCCTTGGTTAGGAAAACTCTCTGAAGCACAGCCAGTGAGCTCTTTCCTGGCTGTTTGCAGTGATTCACCCAATTAAGAGCATCTACATAACAAAGCCTCACCGGGCTGCAGAGGTCACAGAGACTGTGAAGCGTCTTTAGTGTGTGCCGCAGAGAAGGTTCACTAATTACCAGTCATTTCCACCCCTCATGAGCCTGTCAGCCTTTGAGATGCAGGGGATAAAAGAAGCCCCAAATTCCCACCTCACACCCATCACTTCTTCCTCACCACCCCACCCCTGCATTTCAAACCTGTGACTCATAAGTGCCAGGGATGGCTCTCTACCTACCTAAGAGTGGAGAGGGAGGCAAGGGAGAGAGGCAAGAAGTTTTCTTGATTCTGGAACATTCTTCAGCAAAAGACAAACTTGTATTCTTTGCTTTCTATTCTATATTCTTTTAAAGCAATAAACGCTCACAATAGAAACTGAATGAGCAAAACGAACGTTAAAGTCACCCATGCCCTGCCCAGTGAGGGGACAAGTAGTTCTACAGATGCCAGTTTAGTAGGTGGCAGGTACTTATTGTGACTGTGTGTATGCCCCTGCTCTCTCTTTCTCTCTCTCTCCTTTCTTTCTCTCTCTCTCTCTCTTTCTTTCTTTCTTTCTTTCTTTTTGTTTTGTTGGTCATGGGGCTTGAACTCTGGGCCTGGACACTGTCCCTGAGGTCTTTACTTCAAGGCTAATGCACTAACACTTGAGCCACAGCACCACTTCCAGTTTTTCTGGTGGTTAATTGGAGATAAGAGTCTCAGGACTTTCCTGCCAGGGCTGGCTTTGAACCATGATTCTCAGATCTCAGCCACCTGAGTAGCTAGGATTACAGGCATGAGCCTCCAGTGCCTGGCACCCCTGCTCTTTCTTAATCGGCTTTGTAAATTTAATGTTGTATCTCCAACATCCCTCCCCATGAGCACATGAAAAGAACGTTAGAGATGACAGAGTTGCTAAACTGGCTCAGCTAGGAAGATACATCTTTGGGCACTGGAACACAGGAAACAGCGTTGCAGGAATTGTATGTGGGTGGGTGTGCCTGCACACGTGCACACCAGTCCTGGGACTTGAACTCAAGGCCTAGGAGCCATCCCTGAGCTTTAGTGTGTGTGTTTTTCTCAAGAGTAGAGCTCTACCACTTGAACCACAGCTCCACTGGCTTTTTAGTGGCTAATTACAGATAAGACTCTCACTGGCTTTCTTGTCTAGGCTCACTTCAAACCTTGAACCTCAGATTTTAGCCTCCTGAGTATAGGCATGAGCCTTCTGCACCTGTCTTGTAATTTCTGAAAGATAAAGGAGGCTTGAATTTTAGAACATTAGCAAGTGATTTCTTTTTTGGAAACCTGTTTACCTCATCTGTAAAATGGGCCTAACTATAGACCTTAAAGACCTTAAAGAACTGTTTTTAACATTAAGGTAGATCCTGGTTGAAACAGGACTGTGCAGGTGGTGGGTGTTTTATTACCCATTTTATTAAGTGTTCATTAATTAGCACCTAGTTTTTACTTAGCTAGTCTGTGTTGAGAATATAAAGAAAGCACCTGGTTCAAGCCTGGAGGAGCTTAAGATCTAATTGGAAAGTTAACACATACACTCACACATATGCAAAGTTAAACAGTAAGAATTTAAATAGTGAATAAAAGATATCATCAATTAGTAGACAATTAAATGCCAGATGACTAGTACAGAAAGCACCCAATGGGATTTAGAGATTTAAAACAAAAGAACACATAATTATTATTATTATTATTATGAGCACTTTCTCTTTTTTCTACATATTGAACTAAAAGTTATTCTTAAAACATAAAGAAAGCTTTCTATATCCTTTTATAAAATGAAAATTCGAGACAGAATTGAGCAACGAGTCTTCAACATCATAAAGCTGTTTATAACAGGAGTTAAAGTAGTGGTAACATTTTACCCTTGTAAAAATGTCACAGAATTCAAATCACAACTTGGATCCTCAAGGGGTCCAAGCTCTTTGTCTTACACAGTAAGGGTTTGCTTAGTTTGAAGATAAAATTCCTCCCGACATGCTGACTTTTAAATCCTCTCCATCAGCTCACCCCTTGTGAGGGCCAACTGTGGTGGCAATTCCACAGTGGCTATTCCTGTCCCTGGTCATTTTGACAAAGCTCTGTGAGCCCCAGCTATTCTTTATAAGACAAAATTTATTGTTTGACCCTATCCCTTTGGAACAACAACCAGCCACCAGAACACCATGATCTAGGTCAGTCCTGGCTGCTATACTCTAGACAATAGGGTCTGATTTTATAGACCTGGGAGGGGGTGTGGCCTGCTTCATCAGTAGCAGCAGTAATTGCCACAGTTGCCACAGCCTTCATAAGTACCTTCTCCTGATGAGGACTGTCCCCAAATCCAGGATCCTTAGTTACCACATACTCAGGCCTAGATTTACAGGCTCCATTCTTTGCTTCATATAAATAAGATTCCTCTTAAGGCCTTCATTGTCTCTAATATTCTTGAAAGCAAGTTCCATATGCTCAAGGCTGAGAACAGTCCACAAGTGTTTGGTCACTTAGTGAGACCAGGTGGCCAGTCTGTGTAATACCTCTTTCCAAGGACACAGTGTACTAAAAGTTCAACAAGAATCACTTGGACCCAGATTCTTCCCAAGAGTCACTGTTTTTTTTCTTTCTCCAAGACACAGATCAAGGGAGCTAAAGAAGTTGAGGTTCCTGAAACACGTGTCCTTATTGTCCTTCTAGGGATTGTTGTTTTGGTGCAAGCATCGGGACTTGAACTCAGAACTTTACACTCTTATTTGGCTTTTCTCCTCAAGGCTGGCACTCTACTATTTAGGCCACACTTCCACTTCCAACTTTGTGTGTGTGTGTATGTGTGTGTGTGTGTGTGTGTGTGTGCATTCGTGCACACATACATGCCACTTCTGGGTCTTGAACTTAGGGCCTAAGCACTGTCCCTGAGCTTTAGTGCTTAAGGCTAGCATTACTTGAGCTCCACTTCTGGCTTTTTGCTAGCTAATTGAAGATAAGAATCTCATGAATTTTCCTGCCTGGGATGGCTTCAAACCACAATCCTCAGATCTCAGATTCCTGAGTGCCCAGGATTACGAGTGTGAGTCACCAGTGCTCAGCTTCACTTCTAGCTTTTTGATTGTGAACTGGAGATTTTTTTTTTTTAGGTCTCTCAGGTTTGTCTGCCTAGGCTGGCTTCAAACCCTGATCGTAACATCTCAGCCTCCTGAATAGCTAGGATTACAAGTATGAACCATTATCACGTAGCTTTATGTGCATCTAGTTTTGAAAGCCATTCATAACCTGCCTGAATTCTTCATTGCTAACATCACCAAAGCCATGTCTTCCCTTGGCTATATTTCCCATTGTTCAGTAACTTCCATCTTCTACTCCATACTACTTTCTTCCATCCTTCCTCATTCAACCATGTCATGTACGCTCTTTGTGCCTCCCCTTCCACTGGTACCCACTCTGTGTCTAAGATCTGATCCAGTTAGCCAAAGCTATTTCCAAACCGCCAGGAAGAATGAAAGATCCACAATTCAAAACACAAGGGTAGGGGCTGGGAATATGGCCTAGTGGCAAGAGTTCTTGCCTCTTATACATGAAGCCCTAGGTTCAATTATTCAGCACCACATACATAGAAAAAGCCGGAAGTGGCGCTGTGGCTCAAATTGGCAGAGTGCTAGCCTTGAGCAAAAAGAAGCCAGGGACAGTGCTCAGGCCGAGTTCAGTCCCTAGGACTGGCAAAAAAAAAAAAAAAAAAAAAACTAGGGTGGCAGCACTGTACAGGTGAACTTTTTTTTTTTTTTTTTTTTGCCAGTCCTGGGCCTTGGACTCAGGACCTGAGCACTGTCCCTGGCTTCCTTTTGCTCAAGGCTAGCATTCTGCCACTTGAGCCACAGCACCACTTCTGGCCATTTTCCATATACGTGGTACTGGGGAATTGAACACAGGGCTTCATGTATATGAGGCAAGCTCTCTTGCCACTAGGCCATATTCCCAGCCCTGTACAGGTGAACTTTGCAGACCCAGTTCTTCAGAGACCACCCAGGCCTAAGAGTTTCACTCTGTGAGCATTGGCTATGTGCAGGACACAAACACAGCTTCATTCCATTTCCCCATGGATCCCGTGAAGTGAAAACAATTTTTACATCCATTTTGCCAAGGATGAAATAGAAACTTCAGGGAAGTTAAGACCCTTGCTCTAGCCCCTAGTAAATGAAGTAGGCAAGGGGCTGCTTTTTTGGAAACCAAGCAGTTGGACCCCAGAACCCACTGTCCTGAAGCACCATGTTCTACTCTGATGGAGGCAAAGGGTGCTGAGTCCTGAGGGGGATATCTCAGGAGGATTCCTATATGCAAAGACTGAACTGGAGGTGGGGGGGACATGTTGGTGCCAGAGAGAGATCCCAGGCTGGCTGGTACTGGGGGTGGGCAGTGGAAAGGAAGTTTTGGTAGCAGGAAGATTGAAGGAGGGAAGTTATGATTGGAAATGCTTCAGGATAAAAAATGAGTCATTCCTGAGGACTTGGAACAAGGCGCGGTCCAGCCACAGCATGTCTGGGAAGGTAGTGGTAGGGGATACCTTCACTTTAGGAAGATTGTTGAGGAGAGAAGCTGGGGTAGAAACATGCTGAGAACGGTGGAATGGTGTCATCCTTCCTAGCTTCTCCCTACTTCTTTATCCTGGTGACATTTTGGGCTAATCTACATTTGGTCCCCATGGCTTCATTTTGGTGTGCTTGATAACTCCTTCCACACTACATTTCATCACAAGAAGTAGCTCACCCACTCATTCTGAACAAGGTTCTGAAGTTTATTTCAAAGGGAGAATTCATTGGCAGCACCTAGAGAGTTAAAAGGAAAGGGGGAGGAACATATTGCTAATTCTGTGACAAGGCTGGTCTCCAACAGAACACCCCCCATCTCTGCTTTGACCCCCCCCCCAGTCTGACAGGCCTACTCTCCCCACATCAGCCAACTCCTCAGGCAACAGCTGTCACTTCTCCCTCCCACCCCTGCCCCTTACCTCTGTTGGAGGTTTCTGGTCACCCACCAGTGGGTAGCAAAAGCTCCCCTTGTCTTTGGAAGAATCAGGCAGGGAGTTTGAGAATATGGTAAGGCCTTTGACTCTTCAAATGAAACTTGATGAACATGTCCAAAGAAACTGTGGTAGAAGAAATCACTGAAGGCTGAAGACAGGGTTCAGCTGAGAAAGAGAAAATCTTTAAATACATGTCCAGATAACCAGTATTTATTGAATATTATTGGTGTTCATAGTAGAACATATTGGGGAATAGGAAATGATATCATTTGTGCCCTTAACTAATGCCTTGGGAAAAGTTGGGGGGGGGGGGAAGGAAGACACTTTACAAAAGGAAATGTATTCATTACCTGACTCATGTAATTGTAATCCCTCTGTATAATACCTTTATAATAACAATAAAGTAAATATTTTTAAAGGGGAAGAAGCATAGTGATAGAGGCAGAAAATGATGAGGAAAAAAGTATTGCACCCACAGGCATGAAGCATCTTGGCCAAGGTCAGAGGCTGGCACAAGTACAGTGCAGTGCAGAGGGAAAGTTTAGTACCCCTTCCTTGATGACACCACCCTGCTCATATGTGACCTCAAGTGCTCCAGGCCTCTAACTTTCCAGGGATCTGCCACTGATTGCATTCCACAAACATTTAATGGAGATTCCAAGGTACCAGTCACTTAAGCTCTTAAGCTCTCCTGGGAAGAATCTGAATTGATTGTCGCCTAAGATGGTCAATCTTGACAATGCTCATTGATGCCTTAGAAACCTTAATCAGACATACTGAGTGCTATTGAGGTTGTAGGTGGGAGGACTAGAGAGAATCAGACATTCTGTACACTCTCAAAGAAGATGGGGCTACTAATTCTTGCCTCCCAGGTGAATGTGGCAATGTTGTAAAGCTAACCTACCTGTGTCCAGCACACAGTAGACCTTCAATAAAACTGTTTGGGATGATTCTGTCATGCAATTTTGCCAAGATTGGTTCAGTGTGCTAAATTTAACTGTGTTGTTTTTTTTCCCTAAAATCATTACCTGACACTGGGCGCTGGTGGCTCATGCCTGTAATCTTAGCTACTCAGGAGGCTGAGATCTGAGGGTCATGGTTCAAAGCCAGCCAGGGCAGGAAAGTCCATGAGACTTTTATCTCTAATAAACCACCTGACAACTGGAAGTGGTGCTGTGGCTCAAGTGGTACAGCACTAGCCTTAAGCTGAAGAGCTCAGGGACAGCGTCCAGGCCCAGAGTTCAAGCCCCATGATGGACCAAAAAAAAAATCATTACCTGGCTGAATTGGAGGCACTCAGCTAGGCTATTTGATTTTGGAGCCTCACACTAGTGCCCATAAGCACACACTTAAAAATAGTCATCAGGCCTGTTTAGAAGCCACTCAATAAGACAGACTGTGAAAATCAGTTGCTATTGTTGAAACTAGCTCTGGCCAATTTAAACAGAAAAAGAATCTGTCAGAAAGCTATCAAGGAAGTGGTGCTGTGGCTCAAAGTGGTAGAGCACTAGCCTTGAGCATAGGAACTCTAGGACTGCCCTGAGTTCAAGTTCCATGACCAACAAAAAAAATAATAATAATTAAAAAAAAAAGAAAAGAAAGCTATCAAGAAGCTCCCAGAATCACAAGATTGAAGACCCATACTTGGAAATAGATAGGAAGAACTTTGGCTCCAGAAATGGAAACAGATCTGACCTTGCCTGAGAAACCACTGTTGTCATAGTAGACATGATAATGGCTGTCCTCTCCTCTCTGCTATGCTCAGATGGTCAATAGCATTGCCTCAGGTTCAGTGTTGTGGCTGAAAGGGTTTCTAAACCATCCCTAAACCCCTGCACACCTCTTGAAAGTCAGAGGCCCAGTTGGGGCATTCCATTGATGGAGTCTCAACTGCCAGGGCACGAAGAAGGAGGAAGATGTTCCTTTGGCTTTAGGTGGAAGCAGGTCCACAAGGAGGAAGCAGATTCAGACCCTAGGCAAATGTAGGAGGAAGAAGGAAAAGGTTGCTTATGCCTGTTATCCTACCTTCTCAGAAGGCTGAGATGTGAAGATCATGACTTGAAGCCAACCCAGGTTTAAAAAAAAAAGTCCATAAGACTCTTATCTCCAATTAACTACCATAAAGCTGAAAGTGGTGGCTCCAGTAGTAGAGCACCAGCCTTGTATGAAAAAACCAAGTAAGATCATGAGTTCAAGTCCTACTACTGGCACACAGAGAGACAGACAAAGAAAGAAAGAAAAGAAAGAAAAAAAGAAAAAAAGAGAGAGAGAGAAGGGAGGGAGGGAAGGAGGGAAGGAGGGAGGAAGGAAGGAGAGGCAGGGTGAGGAGGAAGGAAGGGAAGGAGGGAGGGAGAGAGAAGCCTAGAAGTCCACTATATCATAGTTTACTGTAGCATTAAGGATTACATGAAGTACTATACCTAACTAAAGAACTTGGTTATTCAAAAATACCAAAGTCATCTCATAAGAATGTTTCCCTATTTCAAAACTTACTTCAAAAACTACCCTTGAAGGAAAGTCTGAACAGGACTTGGCATACTGGGTAGTATCCCATGGTGGAACACCACTAGAAATATTTGCTAGAGGGAAAGAAGGGTTAAGGTTATATTCGGATGGAAAGTTACCAATCCCCAACTTAATAGGCTTAAACAAATAGGGACTAAGATTTTTGGATACGAGTGGTCAATGAAGTCTCCATATCTCAATGGACATCAGGATTAAGTGTCCTCGTGCCATAAAATGGCTTCCACAGTTCTAGAAGTTAGATCCAAGTTTGAAGAAGGAAGAAAGACAGGACAGGAGGGATCCAGGTATCTGCATCAACTCTTTGATCATAAAAACAAGAGTGTTTCTCAGTGTTCTCTTTGCTCTGCCACTTCTACTTATTTGACAAGTTTGGGTTGCATGGCCAAAGGAAGCAAGGTTGGGAAAAGAAAACCGAAACTACTTCTTGAACCTGGTACCACAGTACAATGTTCAATGGAGGAAATGGGGGGAATATTAGACACAATATGTAAATTGTAGTATCAGATTTAGTCATTGCAAGATTACAAATTGGATAATCATGGAAGATGATGGTTGTTTAGTAGAGGAGACAGGAACAGGAAAACAGACAGCATGTGAGAAAAACAAATTAATTTGAGCCTACTGAGGTAGCTCACACTTCTAATCCTACCTTCTTAGGAGGTGGAAGTTTGAAGGATCACAGTTTGCAGCCAGCCTAAAGGGAAAAGTTCAAAACGTCTCATCTTAACTAATACAAGCTGGATGTAGTGGCATACACCTGTTTTCCTAGCTGTACAAGAAATGTGAATAGAAGGATCACAATAGCCGCCATAGATATGAGTATTGTTTATATGAGAAGGATGTGAACGGCGTAAAGGAGAGTGATGAAGTTGGCTGTGCATAGTGAGGCATACCTGTAATTCCAGCATTTGGAAACCTAGCTCCATATCCTGCAATTTGAAAGCCTGATTAAATGATTCTAAAACAAAAGATAGTTCTCTTTCTCCAATCTCTTCTGGACTCAATTTATTTAATATTTACATTAGAGAGACCCCAAATAACCATTATTTTCTCAGGAGATTTGTGTTATCTCTCTCTTTGAATTGAAAACAACTGGGGATATGAGACCATAGAGAATACTTTTGGGTAGCCCACCCAAGTGCAGTGAACCCCTCCCCCATGTAATGTTCCATTCATGCTGCATAGTTGATTAAATAAATGTGAATGTGTGCTATTCCTTACAAGGCACAACTCCCTTTCCTGCCTCCTTAACGCTGACCATCCAATGGAGGATAGGATCAGCAGAAAATGGTGTTACAGGAGATGGGAGGGGGCAGAGAGTGATGTGGAAGCTAAGTCCTAAAGAATGACCAAGATAAGATGGGTAGAAAGGATCAAAGGCAATTCCCTTTCACATGTGTGTGTGCGTACACCTGTACACCCATCCACACCAATACTGGAGCCTGCACTCAGAACCTCAAGCTTTCGCTTGGCTTTTTGCCTCAAGGCTGGTGCTTTACCCCTTAAGCCACACATCTTACCACTGGTTATTCCTCCATAGAAGGAAAAAGACATTAGCAAAGCCCTTGAGGTGAGATGAAGCAAGATATATCTGAGTAACCAGAAGAAAGCCATAGATAGCAGGAGCTAAGGATGAGGGGGAGTAGGAGACCAAGGCAGACAGGAAAGTCAGGGCCTGCTGGTCAAAGGGTACAGGTCCATCTAAGGCCTCAAAACAGTGGGAAGTAACTGAAACACTTTTGAGCAGAAGAGAAGCAGAGTCTGGAACTCTCTGACTTTGGCTGGGACCACAGAGGAACAACCAGGATGTTCATTGATGCTCATTTCATGGTAGGTTGGGAGCTGGCCAGTGGCTGAATGGAGCCCATGCTATTTATACATCTTACTTTCTTTGTAAATGACTTCCTTCCACTCAGCACTGGCCTCAGCTGAAAGTGGTTTGGTTAACAGGCCTATCCTATCCTCAACAGAGAAGACCCTGCAAGACTCCCCCAGGAATGGGCTGGAATGTTGGGGATCTGAAAGACAGAAGAGATGAGGAAATAGATGGGATGTAAATAAAACAAGGCAGATTTCTTTTCTCCCTGTATAAAACAAAGTATTCTTTGTAGCTAGATCACACCATTACTACTTTTTTTTTTTTTTTTTTTGCCAGTCCTAGGGCTTGGCAGAGCCTGAGCACTGTCCCTGGCTTCTTTTTGCTCCAGGCTAGTACTCTACCTATTGAGCCACAGTGCCACTTCCGGCCTTTTCTATTTATTTGGTGCTGAGGAATCGAACCCAGGGTTTCATGCATGCTAGGCAGGCACTCTATGCCACATTCCTGGCTCCAGTTACTGCTTTTTTTCTTCTCTCTTTCTGGTAGTAGGGCTTGGATTCAGGGCCTGGGCTCTGTCCCTTAGCTTTTCTGCTCAAGGCTGGAGCTCTATTACTTGAGCCACATCTCTACTTCTGATCTTTTGTGTTTCATTTGAGATAAGTGCCTCTCGGATTTGTGTGGCCCAGCTGGCTTGGAACCTCCATCTTCAGATCTCAGCTTTCTGAACAGTTAGAATTACATGTCACAGCCACTGGTGCCCTGCTCAGAGTTGCTTTGAGGACATAATTAATACAAAGTTCTTAGATGGCACCTGGCACAAAACAATAAAAAAAAGAAAATGCTAGCTTTCTGTTTTGCCCTCCTGAAAGACAAGTTCAGGATCCTGTAGCAAGGGATCTTAGTCCTTCCTGCCTGCCCGCCTAATGGGACACAGAGGAAGTTTGAGAGCCCCTAAATCAGGCACGTCTCAAAACCACCAAATGACCAAAGTTTGAACAAATCTTACATGCGAGTTTGGGCCTGGGTTGCTATCATGTAGGTTCTTCTGTTCTTGTTATTTCACGAAATAATGAGACTCTCCTACTGCGACGAATGGCTCCAAGCCTCCAGCAGAGGCTTTCAGATCCTGTCGTCTGGGCGCCTGGGGCGGAGCCTGGAGAGCGGGGGCGTGGCAGCCACGGCGGAGGGGCGGGACTTTTGCGTCAGCCCGCAGTCCCACCCCCAGCGGAAGTAGTGCTGGGCCCGCCCCTCCTGGAGGAGGCTGGTTCCCCGGTCCCCGCCGGGGCGGTAGTTGTCCGACATAATTCGGTTCCCAGAGCTGGTTGGGCCAAACCCCAGCACCCAATCCATAGAGAAGGCCCTAGGGTCTGCGCATCTCGTTGATCTCCCGCCCTCCTTCCCCTTTCTCGATTATCCGTGCGGCGGCCGGCGCCACTGGGGACCGCACAGGTAAAGTCTCAGCAAGTAAGGGCGCAGGTGAGGGCGCCTGGGCAAGGCAGCCCTGCGGCGGACGGCACGTGCCCCGGCTTTTTTACCGAGCGACTGTTTTGACAGGATCGGGGAGGGCTGGTGAGGACCCTGGAAGCCCTGTGAATCACCTTAAAGAAAGTAGGGGCGGGGCTGGACCTGGGGACCGGGTCATTTGTGTCCCCGCGTCTGGCGCAGTCTCGGTTATGCCAGGGAGGTGGCGAGCTGGTTGGATGCGGGTATCAGATCTGGGCCGAGACACCCGAGCCTTGTCCCCCACCCACTTCACTGGCACGTGGTGACTGGGTTCTGACAGCCGCCCCGTCCGGATGCGCACAATTCCAGGGTTTGCAGAATGAAAATCAATAAAAAATCGATGCAGTGGCAAAGAACACAAAACACATTGGGTTGTTATTGCGTTTGTTAAATTCTTTTTTATTATTATTCGTACTTTTTTCTTAGAAAAAAAATTGGGGTCAGCTAGGATTCGGCCTTGGAGAGAGAGACAAAATATCTCCTATAGGAGACCTAGGCGAGTCTTCGTTCCGACATCGCGCAAACTTCCCCGGCGGCCAGCGCCGTCCGGCGGAAAGAGAAGCCCCTTGGGCGCGCTCGGCTTCCAGACACGGCTTTTCGCCGGAGCCAAACCATTTGCCTTTTGGGGAGATGCCCCCCCCTCCACCTACATTTCCCCGGTTCACCACCCACCCCCGCGCCCCAGAGGCCTCGCCTCCTCCCCTCCCCCGCGCTCTCCCCGGCGCTTTAAATAATGATATTTGCATGCAGGGAGCGATTCATAAATATGTCAGGGCCGGTGAAATATAGGCAACATTTCAAACTTTCTATTTAAAAAACATGAATTATGGCCGCGGAAAATGTGTTCCCATTTAAAGGCGATACGAAGTATTTGGTGTCTCGTCCCCGGGCCCATCCATCACGCAGACAATAAAGAGAGTTTTTCGCCCTGACACCCGCGATTTATGGGCGCCCTTCTCTGCCCTCATCACTCACCCGCCGCGGCTGGCCCAGCGACAGGCCCCGCGGAGAGACCGGCAGTCGCCCCCGCGCGAATCCGTGCGCGCACTTCCCCCCAAATCCGCAGCTCCAGGGGAAGGCGCCCACAGAGTTAGGGATCGGCGTTGAGACTGAACAGCCAAGTGGTAGTGAGAACCCACTCGTCCACCTCCGAGCAAGCCTTCCGCGGGCCGCGGGCCGGCCTTGAGGGCCATCTCTGTATCCCGACCTCGAATTAGATTAGATCGCCACCAAGAGCTGGGAAGTTTTCGGCTCAGGCCGCGGGAGGTTATTTAATCGCTAGGTCGGGATGATAATAGAGAATTAATTGAGCCAGGAGGCTCTGGCTGATTCCTTATCATTCATCCCCAAGGAAGGCTAGCTGGTCCCAAATTTTATGAAGCCCGACAGAGTGGACGCTTCAGGGCCTGGCTTTCTACAACTGTTAGAAAGCTGGTCCCTCCTCTAGCCAGTAGTGGGATGCGTACAAACCCAGGCTGCATGTGTTCGCAGCAGTTAGGAAATAGCTTACCCACAGAGACCAAAGAGTTGCGGAGAAAGAAGGAAAAGGAAGGTACTTTCCTAGTGTTTTCTTCAGGCCAGGCCAGGCCACCAAAGCCCTTCTGGTCCCCCATGATCTGTCCTCCCAGATTTTGGTGACTACCAAATCTCAGTTGCATACTTCTGTCTAAGAAAGTTTAGGTTATGTCTGTTGCAAAATTTGCTTTCAGTTTTCGCTGAGGGCAGATTCGGGCCGGCAATTTCAGCAAGAAGGCAACAGAAAGGGGGAGCTGCTAGACTCCACAGGGCAGCAAGAAGCTGGTCCACTTGGGATGCCGCTTGTCTAGCCCATCTTCAGGTTGGACCCACCACCACCCAGGAACAGAGGCCATCTCGCGAGACACACACACACACACACACACACGGACGGATGCGTCTGAAGTATATTCCAGCCAGGAGCCATTTCCTGCTAGGTGCAGGAGAGTTGGATTTATTCGGATAAATGCCGCGCAAACGACAGCCAGAGAAATCCTGCCTATTCTAAAAATGACAAGGTTGGATTTATTATATCGAGATTCGTGTGTAAATGCAAGGAAGACAAATTATACAAACAGCTCAGTTGTCCAGTATATCCCACCCAACGCTTCTGGCTTTAAGGGCATGTGACAACACATCTGAATATTTAGATCTGTACAAGGATATTAAACATTTTTAATTTCTAGACGCATATGCATGCAATTAAGTTGGAAATTTTCTAGTGTTTTTTACAACCCCTACTTAGTTCTCGTGCTGGGCCCAACATAAAAACCTATGTTCAAACAACCACGCAATGGTTATTTCTTATAGCTGGAGTTGAGGAGTGCAGTATCTACCTCTCTTTAATTATCTTCATCTTGACACTGGTGAAAAAAGACATTTAAGAAAAGCAAGCAGGCAGATAGCATCAATACAATATTTGTGGGTTTGGAAATAAATACTCTTACAAGATCAGAATATAAGGAAATAGAGAAGTTGTTGTGGGGAAGTCTGTGAGGAGGGGGCACCTGTTCGGAAGCTCAAAGCACCAAGCAGGCTGAGGTGTACTCTACACGGAATAGGGTATTGTAGGAACCTGGGGTCACTGCAGCAAGGTGAGGCCTGAATACTCAACGCAGTAGCCAATACCTTGGGGGTTTTCTCAGATCCTTGCCCTGAGACAGAGCGGAGAAGCACTGAACCTGGCGGTTAAGGTGGCAGGACCTGGGGTCCCATGAGCACTCCTTTCCTCCCAGACACATTACTCCTCAATCCTGGCTGCATTTGGCCTTGGGCCTATGGATTTGAAAGAAGAGCTCAGGAAAGGGCAGGTCTCGCTTGATTTCCAACACTTGCCAAAGCACCAAGCTGGAGGCCACCGAGAAGAAGCCATGATTTCTGCTCTAATCTAGAAGCCAGACCCCACCCAGCTGTCAGGGCACCAAATAAAGCCATGGAAGTCGTTGTCTGGATATATTTACCTATGAACTATTAGGCACCCCTTCACATACTAACTGCTGGAATCCCAGTGCCTTTTGGGTCTCCTCCATATATTTGCAAAGCCCAGGCAACACCAATGATGAGGCTGGCAACACTGGAACTGTTAAATTCCAAGACCAAATATTAATTCCAGAACAGGGCACTTTCCACTATCCACTCATCTAACTGACTTGACTTCCATCTCCTCCTGCCGAAGACTTTAACCCTTACACTGGCACAGTGCTTGTAAGCACCCTGCTTGGGGGGTAGAAGTTAAAGAACATTGGGTCATTAAATCCTGGGACTTGCATTCCTCACTCCTGAGGCTAGCCTGGGCCGGTAGCAATAATAAGCCATACTCAGAGAATGCCCAGCTGCTAACAGTGTGTCTCCACATGAAGTGGTTCAGATGGTTATACCAAGAGGAGGAAGAGAAAATAGGAAAATATTTCAAACAAGTAGGAAAAGGAAGGGGAAATGAAAACAGGGTTACATAATCCAGAAAGACTCTGCAGTGGAAATAAAATGGAGAAAGGGTGAAGATGAGAAATGGAGAATTAGGAGAGGGGAGCCAACAAGAACATAGGCTATAGGGAGGCCCTAGCAACAAGGCAGGCCTTGGGTTCTGCAAGGCCCTGAGAAACCAACCATGAAGCCAAGGCCCTCAAGGGACTGTCCTCAATTCTGGGCCCCATTTCCCAGTAAGTAGTGTGGGCCTGGGTGCAGCGGCCTCAGCATGCTCTTTCTCTCACTCCTCCCCACGGACAACAAGGCGGATTAGGATGGGGGGGGGGGGGAGGCCCCAAGGGGCGCGCCAGTCCGGGACTGTTTGGGTGCTCTGGGCCAGGCTTTCCAGCTCGCCGGGCCTGACCTGTCAGGCGGATTATCTTCGAGGGAGATTAATAGGGGAGGCGGGCTGCAATAATAATCGTTTTGTTTGATGTGACAACTCTGATAGGCGTTGATTTACTTACAAACTGATAGGCTTTTAATTGAGCGCCTCCACCGAGCCCAAGATGAAAGGGAAGCGGCGGTGAAAGGCGGCCCGCCTGCCCTCCGGCCTCAATACTGATTAGCCATCTCGACAGTGAATAGTTCAAGGCATTTTCAAACTTTTTTTTCCTTAGCTCCCTCTCCCCTTTCCTTCTCCTGCCCCCTCCTCGAATGTCTGAGGTGCCCACTCCTTTTTTTTAAGAGAAAACAAATCATTTCCATTGTGTGCAAATAAAATCCGCAGGACATCCACACTAACCGCTGTTGGAGGTTGAAGGCATTAGGCCTAGCGCGGAGTAATTAATAACCCCCCCTCAGCCCCCGGAGCCCCTCGGCCTTGGGGAGATTTGGCTTCCCGCCTGAGGTGCGCAGGCTCGGACCGCTGTCGCCTCCCAAAAGCTGGGGGGTCCCCACGCGCAGGTCCCCAGGCGCCCCCGTGCGCTCGGACCTTCCGGGGATGGGTTTTGAGCGGACCGATCACTTGCGGCCCAGGACCTGCACCTAGTTAGCACAGCACAGACCCACGATTGTGCAGCCACTTCCAGGGGTGCAGGACTCACTCCCCGCTCCCCGAAGCTCTGGGCCCTTTGGGAGGGGGCTTCCCCTGAGCTGCCAGGCCTAAGGAGAAAGCTACTGCAATTAGGGAACCGGGAATAAACAGCTCTAAAAGACCTGACCGGAAGGTTGGAAAGGATGCCCAGAGCTTGCAGCACCTCCTCTCCCCGCGCGCCCCAGCTCTGGTCTCAACCCCAGCATTCAGTGACCAGGCCTATTCGAGAGACACGCGGCCCAAAGCCCAGCTCGCCAAGCTGGGAGCGCTGCAGCTGGTCCAAGTTGACACCTAGACCGCCCTGCGTTCTGTGACACAAGCAGACGCTAACATCCGAAGGATAAAAGCGGGTTCAAACCGCTGCCCCGCAGAGCCAATTTAAGGTTGCCATCCACGGAAACTGGCACCTGGGACTCACTCTCCAAAGATCACTCAGAAAAACTTTACAGCCTTACCTGTGATCTGGCCACGCGGTGTCTTACCGACTTACCTTCCTCCGTGTCGCAGAGAGACACGACAAACCCTCTTGAATGCAGGTGTATTCTTACACACACAAACAGCGGCCCCAAACACACACCAAACCAACTCACTCGCCCCTCTTTTCGGCTCTCCAAAATAGCTTTAATCAAATTACCATCTCATAAAGTTTACAAACCTAAAAGAGGGAGAGAATAAAATTAAAATGCAGAAAAATAATGCCTACGAGAAAATGCTAAAGCTCACCCCAGAAAGTACTTGGTACCCATGCGGAGTGGGGAGACAGAGAGACTAAAAGGAGGAGAGTGGGATGGTTAGAGGAAAGAGAGAGCTCTCGTAGGACGGGTCCCAAAGGGAACCCATATTCACACATCGCGGTTCAGCTTCCAGGTGCTGGTAGGAACCCGGCCTCCAAGGCCTGCCCCCCTCCCTGCACCCTAGAGCGGGCACAGACGGGCTCCGGGCTTCCAGCCTCACCATTTATCAAAAAGACTTGACAACAAAAGAAGAGCCGGGCGGAAAAGTGGGGGGAGGGGAGATCCAAAGTCTTCCAAGTCCTTCCAAGGAAGGGGTGTGTTCTCCGCTCACCCCCCTCTCCCCCTGCTAGTTTATACCAGCTCTGGTGGTGACCCGCAGTCCGCTTCCAGACGCTAGAAAGGCCCTGGGAAGTCACGCCGCGGCGCCCACGTAGGCGTGTACTGTGAGCACCCAGACCCCGGCACCCGGCCGCACGCCCTGCGCCTCCCTCCTCTCCCGACAGCCCCAGGGACCGTGCAAATCCAGCGGAACGCGGCCGCCCCGCTCCGCTTCCCGAGAAGAACCCGCGTTCCCACCGGCAGGCGCCCCTCCTTCGCTCGCCCCTTCCCTCTCCTCTCCCAGCGCAGCTCAGTCCTTTCAAGCTTGGCGGTTCGTGAACATCTGAGCGAGCAGCCTCAAGTCATCCAGACTCCTCGGGCTTCGGGTTTGGCGCTCCGAGGGTAGTGAAGGGCTAGAGAGGAGGAAAGAGTGAGTCTGAAACATGTTTCTCCCGCACACCCACCGTCAGGCCTCTACTCCGCAGCCTTTCAGCCCTACGATGGGGGTGAGGTGAGAAGAGAACATTAAAGAGAGTTATCCCCTCAATGACCACCAGGACCCAGTTTATGTTAGTGGTAGGGACCCTTAGAAAGAAGACTTGGGGGGGGGGGGGTGTCAGGGCACTAAAAAGGATGACATGCTCCTGACATCTGCACGCTGCTAGCCCTTAGGGGATTATTTTAGGAAGGTGGGAATTCTCCATTAGATAGACGTCGCTGCCGCCAGCACCACCACCTCCGGTCTTGGGTCCTCCGATGGCCCCAAACTATGAGGTCCCAGTCGACAAAGTCCCTAGTTTAGAAGGTGTAGCTGTCTCTCCAATACCAAGAAAGGAGGCGCGGATCCCCGGCCCGCGGCCCCTCGCAGCACCCCGGGCGCACCTGCGCACTTTACTCTCACAATTCCTTTCCCTGACACTGAGCGTCTCCCCCTCCCCGCCCCCCTCCGCCATTCTCTCTCCCTTTTTTTTTTTCTTGGTGCCCCTCTCCATCCCAGGAGGTTGCTCCTCAACCCCCCCCCTCCTCTGGTTCCTTCATATGTCTCTCCCCCCCCCTCTCTTTTCCCCTACAAGTCGCACCCGCCTTGTAATCAGCAACAAAAGCTGACATAAATCATGGGTGGATTGACAAGAGCTGACAAATAACTGATTGATTGCGGTCGAGGCACATTGACAACTGATGGAGGGGTGGAGATGCCCAAAGAACGAGGGGGAGAGGAAAAGAGAAGGTGGCTGGGGAGAGTAAGAATGGGAGGGGGGCGGGAGTGTGAAACAGAGGAAACATGTGACCCCCGCTTGAGCCCCAATCTGCGCATCCCGGGGCGTCACGTGGCTAGGAAGGGCGGAGAGCCCGGCACACGTCGCCGAGATGAGCCGCCACCCGCGGCCCTTCTAGCTTCTAGCTTCTGGTTTCTCCTCCGTGGAAATCTCAGGAAATCAAAGCGGGCGGGCAGGCTTCCCCCGAACACCCGCGCTCCACCTTTCCCCTAAAGCGCTGGTGGCCGCGCAGGGCGGGATCTCAATTACTAAAAAGAACATTTGATATGCGAGCGACCCTTGGGCAACCCCTGAAGTTGACAGCCCTGCTGTGTCCTCATTCCCACCCCTTCCTTCTGGACACCCCGGAAATCTGGCCCGAACACACACACCCCACCCCTTCCCCCTCTTCCTCTACCCCCCCCCCCGCCCCACCTCGCCGAAGGTTTCAGTTTTCAAGCTAGGAAAAGGAGTAAAAACGAGGAGGGGGAGGGAAAGAGGAAGGCGGGAGATGGCAAACGTAGAATAAATGTCCATCTTGTCCTCCGAGCGAAATCGAGGGGAGGGGACCCGTCAGGGTTGCGGGGGGCGGCGGCGAAGAGGGATCTAGCCCATTAAAACCAGCTCTGAGAGTCCTGGCGGCGGCGGCGGCGGCGGCGGCGGCGGCGGCGCGGGACGCGTCACATCCCCTTGACCCTCCAATCACCTCGGGCTCCCATTTGATTGGAAGGCGGCAAAGGCTTTAATCTCCCCCTCGGTGCAGCTGCTTTTGAAGTGAGTTTCCTCGCCAGAGCCCCGGCTGGACAGGCAGAGGCTCACATCGTAGAGCGCAGCGCCGGCTCGGGGCGGCCAGAGCGCAGCGCAGGGGCGCAGCCCCAGGCGGACACCGCGAGCCGCCGCCCGGCACCCCCGCAGTCCATCCGGCTCCTTCGGCCCGGCCACGGCTCCACTGCGGGCCATCCAGGATTACTCGCTTCTGGCTCCAGGCGCCAAGAAGGCGCGCTGGACACCCGTGGCCACCGCGCCAGCTCCTCCTCCTCCTCCTCCTCCTCCTCCTCCCGCTGCGGCTCCAACTCCCCGGGCGAGCGCGCAGCCCCGAGCCCGCCCCGCGCCTCCCGGAGCCCGCCCCCCGCTGCTCCCATGCGCGCGGGTGGGTCATGAGCACAGCGCCCTCGCTTTCTGCCCTAAGAAGCAGTAAGCACAGCGGCGGCGGCGGCGGCGGCGGCAGCGCAGACCCTGCCTGGACCAGCGCGATCTCTGGAAATAGCTCCGGTCCCGGCCCAGGCTCGTCCCCGGCCGGCAGCACCAAGCCTTTTGTGCACGCCGTGCCTCCCTCTGACCCTCTGCGCCAGGCCAACCGCCTGCCCATCAAAGTGCTGAAGATGCTGACGGCACGGACTGGCCACATTTTGCACCCCGAATACCTGCAACCCCTGCCTTCCACGCCCGTCAGTCCCATCGAGGTAAGGACTCTCTCCCAGAGTCGAGCGGGGACCACTTGGGCTGCCTCCTTAAGGGGTTTCTTTCTCTTGGGATCCGTGACGGGGCGGGGGTGCGGGGAGGAGATCGGAGTGATTCAGCTCCGGGATGGGGGTAGAGAATAATAGTGCTTCTGCACCTCAAAACTAGGGTGGAAAGGGGGATGGAAGGAGGTGGAACAGAGTGCAAATACTAGGGAGCAAGGCGGCCCCAACTAGTTTCTCGGTTTAGTATTAAAGCCCGTGCCCAACCCAAAGTCCTCCCCCATTTGGTCCCGCAGGCGAACCGGAGCCTGAAACACTGTTTCAAAGTCACAGTCCCCTGGCTCCTCGGGAGCTCCGGGGTGTACGCCGCCAGCCCCACAAGCCCCTGCTCTGAAGAATTAAGGGGTGTTTTCGGGGAGGGGGTACAGTTCTAGTTGTAGGAGCTGAAATTCAAAATATGTTCTTTTCTTCTTTCTTTTCCTTCCTTCCTTCCTTCCTTCTCTTCCCTTTCCTTCCTTCCTTCTCTTCCCTTTCTCTCTCTCTCTCTCTCTCTCTCTCTCTCTCTCTCTCTCTCTCTCTCTCTCTCTCTGTCTTCCTTCCTTCCTTCCTTTCTCTTCTGTAATCCAGTTAGCGATAAAAGAACATTAGGAAAGACCTGAAGAAGTGCCGAGTGGAGGTTCTTAACCCTTTGCCAAGGGCGGAAAATCTTTTAAGGGTGAGGGGCAGTGCCGAAGGGGTGCCGCCTAAGAATTGCGCCCGGAGTAGAGATGCGCTTCTGGGGTGTCGCGGAGGGACGGTAGAACCCCGGAAGCCAGGATACTAAAAGGTTTCTCCTCCCCCCCCCCTTTATTTTTTCTCTTTGTGACCCCCCTCCCTTGTCTGACTCCGCAGCTCGATGCCAAGAAGAGCCCGCTGGCGCTGCTGGCGCAGACATGCTCGCAGATAGGGAAGCCCGACCCCTCGCCCTCCTCCAAACTCTCCTCGGTCGCCTCCAACGGGGGCGGCGCGGGTGGTGCTGGCGGCGGTGCTGGGGGCGACAAGGACGCCAAGTCTGGTCCCCTGAAGCTGAGCGACATCGGCGTGGAGGACAAGTCGAGTTTTAAGCCGTACTCCAAACCTGGCTCGGATAAGAAGGAGCCGGGAGGCGGCGGTGGAGGTGGAGGCGGCGGGGGCGGCGGCGGGGGTGTTTCGGCCGAGAAGTCGGGATTCCGGGTACCGAGCGCCACCTGCCAGCCATTCACGCCCAGGACAGGCAGCCCCAGCTCTAGCGCCTCGGCCTGTTCTCCAGGAGGCATGCTGCCCTCGGCCGGGGGCGGCCCAGAGGGCAAGGACGACAAGAAAGACCCGGACGCGGGCGGTGGCGGCGGCAGCAAGGGCGCCGGGGGCGCCTCTGCCGAAGGGGGACCCACGGGGCTGGCGCATGGCCGGATTAGCTGCGGTGGCGGAATTAACGTGGACGTGAACCAGCACCCAGACGGGGGTCCAGGGGGCAAAGCTCTAGGCTCGGATTGTGGTGGATCCTCCGGCTCCAGCTCCGGTTCGGGCCCCAGTGCGCCCACCTCTTCCTCGGTGCTGGGTTCTGGGCTGGTGGCTCCTGTGTCTCCCTACAAGCCAGGCCAGACAGTGTTCCCTCTGCCTCCCGCGGGCATGACCTACCCTGGCAGCCTGGCCGGGGCCTACGCCGGCTACCCGCCCCAGTTCCTGCCACACGGCGTGGCGCTAGACCCCACCAAGCCCGGCAGCCTGGTAGGGGCGCAGCTGGCGGCGGCCGCAGCCGGCTCCCTGGGCTGCAGTAAGCCGGCCGGCTCGAGCCCCTTGGCCGGAGCGTCGCCGCCGTCGGTGATGACAGCCAGTTTGTGCCGGGACCCATACTGCCTCAGTTACCACTGCGCCAGTCACCTGG
Source organism: Perognathus longimembris pacificus (assembly GCF_023159225.1). Taxonomy (NCBI): domain Eukaryota; kingdom Metazoa; phylum Chordata; class Mammalia; order Rodentia; family Heteromyidae; genus Perognathus; species Perognathus longimembris. Next base: position 49,842,961 of record NC_063162.1, on the reverse strand, counting down.
CGGGGGCGGCGGCCGCCAGCGCGTCTTGCGCCCACGATCCTGCCGCCGCGGCCGCCGCGCTCAAGTCCGGATACCCGCTGGTGTACCCCACGCACCCGCTGCACGGAGTGCACTCCTCTCTGACGGCAGCCGCCGCGGCGGGCGCCACCCCACCCTCGCTGGCCGGCCACCCCCTCTATCCCTACGGCTTCATGCTCCCCAACGACCCGCTCCCGCACATCTGCAACTGGGTGTCGGCCAACGGGCCATGCGACAAGCGCTTCGCCACGTCCGAAGAGCTGCTAAGCCACTTGCGGACCCATACGGCCTTCCCTGGAACAGACAAACTGCTCTCGGGCTACCCCAGCTCGTCATCTCTGGCTAGCGCGGCCGCCGCAGCCATGGCTTGCCACATGCACATCCCCACGTCCGGCGCCCCCGGCAGCCCGGGGACGCTGGCGCTACGCAGTCCTCACCATGCGCTGGGACTCAGCAGCCGCTACCACCCCTACTCCAAGAGCCCGCTCCCCACGCCCGGCGCCCCCGTGCCGGTGCCCGCCGCCACCGGACCCTACTACTCCCCCTACGCCCTCTACGGACAGAGACTGACCACCGCCTCGGCGCTGGGTTATCAGTGAGGGTGGTGGGGAGGGCTAGCCGGGGAGAGAAAGGAGCTGGGGGGGGGAGGGGAGGAGCCGAGGGAAGGGCGGGAGCCACGGCCAAGGCCGCGACCACCCTTGCGCGTGGGGAAGACACGGGCCACCGAAGGAAACAAGTATCTCCTCTATCTACCCCACAACAGTGATCGAGACCCGGTGGGAAATTTCCCTTTCCTCTCCTCTCACCTCCCCACCCAAACTTTATAAAAGTTGGAAAAAAATATCATTTGACTTTTTATAGAAAAAGAAGGAAAAAAATTAATTGAGAAAGTGTACATCTGAGAACTTCATTGGTGGACACTGGTAATTTATTTATGTTAGCTCCAAGCGGACCCGTGGTTCAAAAGTGCATTATTTAGTTTGAGCTCTGTAGGTTAAAAAGGAGGAGGGAAAAAGAAAAAAAAATTAAACTGGAGGGTGATAATGTGGAAAACAAACCCTCCCATCCCTTGTAGATTATAAATAAAAACAAAAAGCCGCCACAGAACTAGAGGTCTTCTCTTTAATGTTACTTTAAAATTGCTATGATTGTATCGTACGTTCTTATTTAATGTCTGACTGAAACACAAATTTACATGCATGTTTGTTACAAAAAATGAAAAAGATGAAACAAAACAAGTCACAATTTGTCAGCTCTGATTTCAAATTGCAATTATTTTTAAGGTGTATACCATCAAAAGAGAATGGGTATTTTTTTGTATGTATTCTGGAAGAAAACAACAAAAAAAGAGGAAAAACAATTCTATTCCAAAACCTCATTTGCCTTATTTTGTTCTTTAAAAGGAACACTTAACTATTTTTAATTTTTAAGTCCACCCGCCGAGAAGGGGGCAAGGTTTACGTCATGTACTAAAATAATAGACAATGTATCGCTTTAAAGATTAAAATTCCGTATATTTGATGTATTAAAAGGTTTTACTTCTTATTATCCTTTTTATTTATTTTTTATTTTTATTTTTTAAGTTAAAAACGAGCAGGGCTGTTGTGGCGGCTGTGGGTTCCGGGGCCTCACTGCTGCGCTTCTTTCCAGGACGGTGGCCGAATTCCCCTTGGCTTTGTTGTGATTTTCTGGAAGAGGCACCGGCTTCGGAGGATCCCGCCAAACCTCGGGGTTGGCGTTGGGGGGAAAAACATTTTCCAATAGGGAATTTCACACTTTGGGAAGACAGTGTCCTTCGCGGAGGCTCGTTTCGTTTTTATGTGGATCTCTCCCGCGCTGGTTTGTCAAAAGTGAAAGGAGTGGGGCTGGGGGAGGCTTTTTGTTTGTTTATTTTTGGTTTTTGTTAAATTCCCTACTTGAGATTTGGGGGGGGGGGTGTTGGGTTTCGTTTTGTGCCGTGAGCGAAGCAGGCTGAGACTCGCCAGGCCGGCCCGGGCCCCGGGGACGAGCAGTCGCCCGCTGTCCCTCTTTGCTTCCCGGGCGTCCGCTGCCGGAGGCGGCCGTCCAGATAGAGCTCAGGGGGCGCTGGGGGAACCCGTTTCCCTAGCTTGGAGAGAGCGCGAGGAGTAAGTCCTCTAGTCCCTTGAGAGCAAAGTGAGTTCGCTCTGCTTTTCTACGGGCAGCCCAGCGCTACCCAAACACCACCCCCACCCCGCACCGGGCTCCCGGCTCCCGGCTCCTTCTCCGGCTCCCGCCCGCGGCGGGACCCGCGACTGGGCGGCGCCGCGGCTGCTTTTCCCCCCGGGCCCGTTGGCTGTGCGGCCCGCGCGCTATCTCAGCCTGCCCTGGAGAGTGCGCTGGGCCGAGGAACCCCGCGCCCCTTCAAAAGCGGCCTCGCGAGGCTCCGGGCGCCTCTGCTTCCCCTCGCTCGGGCGACGCAATGGACTTGGGGTGCCCGTTCTAGTCCACGATCTCCATTCGGCTACAGCGCGGCGGGATCCTGGGTCCCCGCGCGGGGTCCCCGCGGCGCGCGCCGATCCCTTTCCCCAAACTTGGGAGGAAACATTCTGGTCGCTTTCGGGTGGGGACGAGGGCACGAGATCTAGTGTGGCTGACGGGCGTTGCAGGCCTGGACCCAGGCGGATTGGGGAGCTCCGGGCCCAAGGGCGCCCTTTAGTGGGATCCCAGGGTTAAGCGGCGCGTCGCTGAGCGCACAGCCCCAGATCCACGTCCCTCCTGGAATCAGACCGTTCTGGGTTCTCTGAGCCTTAGGCTGCCCTCGGTCCCTGGTTCCCCCCAGTTGCTTCTAGAATCCCTCTGGCCCTCAGCCCTAGATGCGACAACCGCCCGGTCTCCGCCGCCATTTGCACGGTGGGTGACTTTGGAGATTTCCCGACCCTCCTCCGAGCGCCAGCCTCTCGGCTGGGGGACCTTTTCCCGGCTTGCACGCAGAGCAACCCCCGGCGACCTCCGGGCCGCCGCGGGGAGCTCCCAGGCCGCCCCGCAACACACCCCTGCAGTAGTCTAGGAGGAGACGGGCCGGGCCTTGTCCCCACTTCCCGAAAGAGGACAAGCCCCCCCCCCCCCCCCCCGCCCGCCCGATAGTGCAGTTCCCCAAGACCCACGAACGGGAGCTGAGCACCGCGATCCTCGGTGTCCGGGAGACCGCAACTCGGCTCCCACACTGATCACGAGGAGAGAGGAGAGCTAGTCCGGACTTCTCGAGAACTCTGTACAACGGGGCGCCGTCCAGACTCTCCGGGAACCCCCCACCCCAATCCCCACCTTGGTGCGAAGGTGCCCAGAGTTCCCAACCCACGGCCCAGGCCGCAGCTCACCCAGTCCCCAGCGCCAGCCCCCTGAGCCTGACCACCGAACCCCACAAACGTCGCCTGCCTTTGCCTTGAGTCCTTGGACGGGGGTCTGGCCTGCCAGGTTCTGCTTCAGCCAGGAAGGACCTAGAAATTCTCTCACCCTAAGATCCAGGCCTGGGACCGCCAGAGAGACAACCGGGGAAAACTGGGGACATTCGTGACATCGTGCCCCTTCGCTATTGCATTCAAAGCTCAAAAGCTCTTTACGATTTTTTTTTTTTTTAATGAGACCCCCTTTCCAGAGGAGCTATGCCGAGGGAGCAAAATTCCAGAGCCTCGGGCTTGAGGCAGAAACGATTTCCCGACGTGTTGCCCGGAGCCAAGTCACCCTGGGCACGGCACTAGCGGGAAGAGGCTTCTGGTATGTGCTTTGTTCCATCTTTCTTGGTGGGGGGGCACGTGCCCCTCCCCGCGCCGTCCCCCAGCCCCCCTCTCCTCCAGCTCGCTCGCTCGCTTGCTTGCTTGCTTACTCTCTCTCAGATTTTCTCCAGAAAGCTAGCGAGCCCCAGCACCGCAGCGGGCGGCGGAAGCTGGAACCCAGTGCGTGTCCGCCAGGCGGCGCTGTGGAGCCCGGCGGAGCGGGACAGAGAGCGGGAACCCTGCGGCTGGAGCTTGGGCCTGCAGGCATGATGGTCACCCTGAAACCCGGAGCCACTTCCAGCTGAGGGTGGCTTTGGAGGCGGTGTCTAGGAGTCCCCTTTCTGTCGCTCCTGACTCCTTTCCTGCTGCTGGCCACCCCCTCTGCTTCTCCACCCATTCAGCTCTGCCCTGGTTTTCCCTGGCTTCCTTTGCTTACCCCAAAAGAATTGTCCCAGGGGTCACAGAGCCCACCACCACCATCCGAAGGCTCAGACTGAAGGGGACCCCACGCAGTCATGTCTTGCGTTCACTGATGACTTTGCAGCACTTCTGTACTTCCCTCGACTGGCCATTCACCCTGATGGAGAAACTGAGGCCACTGTCCTGGAAGCCAAGGACAGGGCCAGAGGAGGAAAGCCCCAGGAGTTCTCCATTCACCCCTACTCTCTCCCACCCCGTCCTTCTATTGGTGACCCTGGTGTCCTTGTGCTGAGTGATTAAAAATAAATGCTGATCAAGAATGTGTGCCTCATCTTTAGCCACAGACAGATCCGCTGCTGAAATCTGTCCCAGACTTGCAGCCCTCGGGATAAGCACAACCAACACAAATGCAGGTACCTGTGACAGCACTATGCATTTGTGGCTGGCGGCACCCATGCATACATCCACCTGCTCAGACTCCAGCACGCCCCGTGTGTGTGGTACACACTGAACTCCCGTGCAATGAGAGAATGAAAGGTGGTGGATGTGAGGAAGGCCTTGAAGAAAGGCAGATGAAAATGCCTCTTGAGGTGATGAGTCCCCCCCCCTCCCCCGGCAAAGTGCTTTGCAGAGCTCATAAAAGGTGTCCAGAAAGTGGGGACTGTTTCCTGCCAGGCCACACTGGGGCTGTGCTGCACATATTGGCTCCTCAGCCCTGTGGGCCAATGGCCATGTTGGACTCAGAATGACTGCAAAGCCCCAGATAATCTGTGCACATCATCTCTTATGGACCATGTTCAGTCCATACTATCCTGTGTCATCCCACTTCTGGATTTTTCGTTTATGTGATGCTAAGGACTTGAACCCAGGGCTTCATGAATGTTAGGCAAGCACTCTACCGCTAGGCCACATTCCCAGCCCCTCTAGCTTATTTTTTAAGATGAGAAATGCAAGGGTTAATGGGAAAGACATCAGTTCAAGGTCCCATAGCAAGTGAGTGGCAAGGAATACACAGGATTCTTACCTTAGCTGCCTCCCAATGAGATTGTTTTTTATTTGTGTGTGCCTGTGCCCGTGTGTGTGTGTGTGTGTGTGTGTGTACTAGAGTTTCAACACAGGTCCTAGTCACAGTCCCTTAGCTTTTCCCATCAAGGCTGGTGTCCTATCACTTCTGGCTTTTAGGTAGTTAATTGGAGATAAAAGTCTCACAGAGTTTCCTGCCCAGACTGGCTTCAAACCAGAATCCTCAATTCTCAGCCAGTCCCAAGTAACTGGGTGTACAGGTGTGAACCACTAGCATCCAGCTTGAGATTTTAAAGTAGACCAATGCTTAGGAAGCAGACATTCTGACCTGGCTGGAAAGAGAGCAGCGCATATAGTCGGATTTCATCCAACTATGGAGAAAGCTCTTCTGTGTTATTATCTATTTCTTACTGTGGACATTTTTAGACACCTAGAGGTAAAGGGATAAAACCCATCACCTGTCCACAGCAATTATTAACTCCTGGGCAATCTTACTTTCTGTCTAACCCTCCCCCACCAAAAAAAAAAAAAAAAAAAAAAACAGACTTGCTAGTAGTCTCTGAAATAAACACAGGCACCCAGCCATTTCACCTCCTGTGGTGCCTGTTGCTTTCATCCACTGCCTCCAGTCCAGACCTCACCCCCACCCCCACCCACCCTGCCTACCTTAGTTGAAGTTCAGTGAGGTTTAGGTTGCTGCTCAATACCTCCAGCCAAACCAGCTTTTGTGAACCCATTGTTGTCAGACCAGAAGCTAAGTATGCAATCCTGTCATGTGGCTAGTGGGCCCCCAAAGTCCCAGGGGTGCTGAGCCCAGGGTGTGCCTGGGGTGTACTGAACTCTGAAAGACTTTTGAGCCCTGGCTGGACAGCAGTGGCTGGTGGGGTCACTCAGAGTGCAAGGGACATTCTAAGGCCAGGGCAGCTTGAAGGCACATGGTAGACAGATTCAGCTGAAGTTTCGCTCCACCTCTAGCTGGCTCTCTGACTCTGTTTTCTTATCAATAAAATGGTCACAGAGATCCGAGCCTACTTTCAGCTGTTAGGGGGAGGTGTCCTGTGCTAGTGCTTGCCTAGATTATGTGAAGCTCTGGGTTTGATCCCCAGTACTGGAAATAATGAAATAATAATAATAATAGGAAATGCTCAATCTACCACCCAGATCTTAGTGGCTCTCAAAAACAGGTATATTTTTGTTCTCTTGGAGACAGGGTCTTGCTATGTTGTGCAGGCTGGCCTCAAACTTGCAGTCCTCCTGCCTCTGCCTCTAGCCACCACAACCAGCGAAGACAACTGTCTTTCTTTTCACCCAGCATCTGATTTTACTGGGAACAATCCTTTTGCTTGATCCTTTTGGCTCCCTGTGGTCCAACAATACACCATCCATTAGCACACTCCAGTGTGCTTGTAACATGGTCCATCATCCTGTCCTACCTTGTGTCTCACTAGCTCTCACTCTTCAAACCTTCTGTCACCAGCCAGCCCCCCATCCATTCCCTGACATTGCTCAACTATACCTATCAGTTGCTCCTGGAACATCAGATCCCCCTCCTCCCAGAACTCCATCAATATTGACCTCTTGCAGGAAGCCCTCCAGGGTTTCTCCCTCCACACCCCGCTCTTCCCTCCTTCTACATTCCCTCAGAATTGAATGAGCAGGCAGAAAGCAGAGTTAAAAGGCCACTGGACCGGAGGTGAGGACTCTTGGATTTGAGTGGTGTCTTCATAGCTGTGTGACCAGGAACAAATCACTTACATCCTTAATAGTGAAGCTTGTCTCCAAACCTGACACAGAACTGTGCACACAGGGGTAAGGAACACACTGCCAACAATGCTAGTTCTGTTCATACTTAACATTCCATGCATGAATTTATTCTCAGCCCCATTACTCTCTCTTCACAAGTGAGGAAGAAGAAGGCAACAGGTAAGTGATGTGTTTGTGTAATACCACACTGAGCCCTAGGCCTGGCCAGTCACCCTCTACCCTCTTTTTCATGTTCCAATAACTCAAAGCTCCTGTATTCTACCTTGGGTCAATTGTTACCTCTGCCTGGAAGCTTCCCAGGCCCTTTTCATTGAAGTCCATACTCTTCTCTTTGCTCCTGTATTCCTGTCCACCTCATCACCATACTGTGTGTGTGTGTGTGTGTGTGTGTGTGAGAGAGAGAGAGAGAGAGAGAGAGAGAGAGAGAGAGATGCCAGTAGTGGGGCTTGAACTCAGAGCCTTGAGCTCTCCCTGAGCTTTTTCACTCAAGGCTGATGCTCTACCATTTGAATCACAGTGCTACTTCTAGATTTTTGGTGGTTAATTGGAGATAAGCGTCTCATGTTGTTTTCCTGCCCCAGCTGGCTTTAAACTTCAGTCCTCAGACCTCAGCATCTTGGATTGCTAGAATTACAGGTGTGAAGAACCACCAGTATCAGGCTCCCTATAATCTTTATATTGTCCAGAAGATCTGGACTCTCAGGTCCTAGGGAGAGGGACTGTTTCCTAAAACACAGGGACCCGAAATACTTGAATAAATGTGAGGAGGAGGGAAGGGAAAAAGGAGAAGGCAATTGGAAAAGATGAAAGTCAGTATAGAGGCCAGATCTGAAGGCATTTGGTGGCCTCAGGAGGGATTATCCTTTTGAAGAAGGAGGAGATAAAAGTTTCAATAGGAACTTAGAATGCTTGATTCAAAACTCAGGACCAGGGGCTGGGTATATGGCCTATGGTAAAGTGCTTGCCTTGTATACATGACCAGGTGAATCTACCTCATTGGTTATAAATTGCATTTGCTGAGGATGAGGTGGTGCATACCTGTAATCCCAACACTTGGGAAGCTAAGACAGGAGAATCACAAATTTGGGTTTAATTTGAGCTACATAGTGAAACCCCACACAAAGAGGGGGGGGGCTGGGAATATGGCCTAATGGTAGAGTGCTTCCCTCGTATACATAAAGCCCTGGGTTCAATTCCTCAGCACCACATATATAGAGAAAAAGCCAGAAGTGGCACTGTGGCTCAAGTGGTAGAGTGCTAGCCTTGAGCAAAAAGAAGCCAGGGACAGTGCTCAGGCCCTGAATTCAAGTCCCAGGACTAGGGAGAGGGAGGGAGAGAGAGAGAGAGAGAGAGAGAGAGAGAGAGAGAGAGAGAGAGAGAGAGAGAGAGAGAGAGAGAGAGAGAGAAAGCTGGATTGTCAACCACCAATGGCTCACATCTATAACCTTACCTACTCAGGAGGCCTGGGGGATTATAGTTTGAGCCCAGCCCAGGAGGAGAAGTTTGCTAAACTCCATTTCCATAATTATCAGCAAAAAGCAGATTGGAGGCATGGCTCAGTGGTTAAGCTTGCAGCCCTGAGTTCAAACCCTATCAATAAATAACAACAACAGAGGGAGAGCAGCACTGTGAAACTTTCTGCCACCCTCTTCCATGGTTAGATAAAAATGGATGGCAGCCTCCCACTCAGAACAGAGGCAGATGATGTTCAATCCAACTTTGAACTGACTGGCTCTAAATAATTAATTATAGAACAACTACAAAAACCTGAGAGAAACAAAGCACAACTCAGACAAGTACCTTAGACAAATACCACAGATCACAGCAATCTGAGTTGCAACTGTGCCCAGCAGTGACCCACTGGACTTGTGGGAATGAGAAGACTGAGGAGAAAGTAGGAACAAGGCCATAGGTCCCTGGAGAGGGGACTGGAGGTGGGGGATGTGAGCCTTTGGGTAGCCCAGTTACTGGAAGACTCCTCCCACCTTGGAGGTCAACAAGAGGGAGACATCTCTCCAGTTCTTACTTAGCTGGTCTCTATGAGTCACTGTCATTTTTGTTCACACTGGACAGTCCTGCCCTCTCCTCAGGGTCCCTCAGGGGCAATTTTTGTGGGATGGAAATTCCACACCTTCTGTGTCAGTAGTTCTTAAGCCTTTGGATGGGAGTAGGGGAAAGGGTGCAAAAACCACAGCCTTTTTTAGAGACTCCAATCAAAACTATGACCTCTCTTCCCAGAGACAAGGACACACACACAACAAGGAAAGAATTTGTTCAGGTAGCATGAACCTTAAGTCCTCCATTTTGGGCCAGACTCAAGATATCTATCCTAACCAGGCACCAGTGGCTCAGGTCTGTAATCCTAGCTACTCAGGAAACTGAACTCAGGATTGTGGTTCAAAGCCAGGCTGGCCAGAAAAGTCCATAAGATTCTTATTTATAATTAACCACCAAAAAGCCTAAAGTGGAGCTGTGGCTCAAGTAGCAAAGTTCTAGCCTTGAGCAAAAAGCTCAAGGACAGTGCCCAGGCCCTGAGTTCAAGTCCAACTACCAGAAATAATAATAAACAAATAAATGAAACTCAATCTTGAGGCAAATGCAAAATTTAAATTAAAAAGATTCTGTCCTGACTAGTGTTGGATTTTCCTCTTTAAGTCATTATGACCTAGAAGACATTCCAACTACTCAGCATAATTAATAAATAAAATATCCATGGTCCCACTTTAGGCAAGCACTAACTTCTACACCATTATCATGGGTCTCACCTTTTGGATAGAAAACTGAGGCATGAAGGAGGCCACACAACTCACAAGTGGCCGAACTGGGATTTTCCGGAAGATATTGGACTCCAGGGATAATTATGCTGTGTTTCTCCACCCTGCATAGAACCTTTACTCCTCTGTACATGGGGCCCATATACATCTACTGTCCCCCCACCAACATGGATATTGCCCACTCTCCAAGCAGTGTGCTACAGTCTGTCTTGCTGGCTGTCACGTGCCAGTTCTACATCTCTTCTCCTAATGCCTCATCTGGTGCTGTTTCCTTGGCAGCTTGATCAAGCTAGGAGTATTTACCCAACAGCAATGGGGAAATACTGAAAAATGCTGTCTTCCCCTTCCTCCAAAGACCCAACCAGCTCACAACTAGATCCAGCCATTCTAGTCAGATGCTCAAACTGCAGGTCCTGCCACCTAGGCCCAAGTTAATGAGGAGCCACATAAGTGCCCACCCTGCACAACAGAGCAAGCTGGCCACTGACAGTCAGCCCACCTGATGTGCAGAGATCTTGGCTGCATGGAAGCCCTCTATCTGCCTACTCTGTAGTCCTAGCACTGGACCCTTGTCCACTGACAACAGCTGGCCATATCTGATTGAACCCAACCCTTTGCTCCCAACCACAGAACCCAGCTCCAGTCCCTCTTCTGAACCATTTGGAAATTCCCCACAAGACGCCCATCTGAGGCTAAACAAGGGTGACAAGCACACACTCTGCATGCATTGAGAAATGCCATTTCATAGGAAGAACTCCAATATAGCAGGCCCAGCATGGCACCTGCCCTGCTATCCCCTCACCATAGTCTCTGGACATAGAGAAGAAGTTTGATTGAGATGATTATTGTCCCTTCATAAGCATTTTCCCAGTACTAAATTCATGTCATGCATTATCTGCTTTAATCCCACTAGATCTCTAGAAGACAAACATAATATTAAGCTCATGTTATAAAAGAAAGAGGCTCAGGAAGGCTAAGCAACACGGCTGAAGCCATACAGCTATAACTAGTAGGGCTGAGATGTGAAGACAGATCAGCCTCACTCCCAGGCTCTCCCTATAAAACCTGGGTGCTACAGCCTTACAGTTTCTTCACTTGGAGCCAATAGACTGTCCTCAGCTGTGCTGGACCCAGGGAAATGTGGAGAAGAAAGCCTCCAAGACAGGAAAGAAGACAATTTTTCCAGCTGTGACAAGACCAGGACTCTGGTGAGTTGTGCGTCCAGGATGAATTCTAGTGAAAATCATCATGAGGGTTTGAGTGATGAGTTATTTGGAAGGTAGAACTAGGAATCCAGGAGAAGGAACCAGGAAGATCAAACTTGTAAGAAGTAGGACAGATGCTATTCTGCCCTTTGAAAGGCAACTAAGAACTATCAGAGGTGTTAGAGGAATATTAGAAGGGGCAGAACAAAGAAAATCTGGAAGTGACGACCAATTTGGACATCCAGTGATTGAGAGTGGAGAAGGTGAGGGCTGGCTGCAGGGAGAGGCTGTGGGACAGACAAAGCACGGTCAGTTCTGGGTGGTCAGTGAGGAGGTAGAAAGGACTGGGCTTGGAGACAAAAGAGCAGAATCTGTAGAGAGGAAGACAAGTAGCCTAGGGCCCTGACTACCTGGTGCTATAACAAAGAGATCCTCAAGTACAGTGACTAACATCAGATTCAAGTCTCGCTTCTCTCGGATAATGGTCTCTTTGGCCTATTCTGGTGAGACATCACTCAGGGACCCAGGCACCTGTCCATCTTGGTGCCCAACACATTACACTCTTTCATGTGATCAAATCTGGGCCCACAGGAAAGTAGAGGGAGGAAGTCCAGGATGAGCAGCATTTTTTCAAACAAGTGGGGAGGAAATTACTCACCATCCCAGAGCCACATCCACATTCAAGAGAGGCTGTGAGAGGTACTTCAGCGGGGTGGCCTCATGCCAGGGAGAAGGGGAAGCTGGATGGGGAGATGCAAGTCAGCACACCTGGATACCTGGAAGAAATTCCAGAGCATCAGCAGGCTTTGACAGAGAGGTGGAGTCTCCATGGAATGAGTTTCTTATGCCTGCATCAGATTAGGGCTGCAGGGGTTGGGGATATGGCTTAGTGGCAAGAGTGCTTGCCTCATATACATGAAGCTCTGGGTTCAAGTCCCAAGCACCACAGATACAGAAAACGGCCAGAAGGGGCGCTGTGGCTCAAGTGGCAAAGTGCTAGCCTTGAGCAAAAAAGAAGCCAGGGACAGTGCTCAGGCCCTGAGTCCAAGCCCCAGGACTGGCAACAACAACAACAACAAAAACAGATTAGGGCTGCAGATATTCCATGCAAGCATTCTGACTAAGAACTCCAGCCCAAAGCAGCATCAGCCACTAGCCATGGTGTGAACCAGACTCAGATGAGGGACTCCTGTCCCACCTAGGGAACCCCAGGAATTTCTGCTCCATCACACTTAACCAAGTAAATGCTGGCATTGTTTCCACAAAATTTGGGAGTCTCAGTGTATAACTGATAGAGGCCAAAATCTCTTTTCCCATCCAGGATAAGGCCTCAAACAGATGGAAAAGGGAAGCCTTGGGTTGACCTAACCACCCAGGCTAGACTCTTTTCCTGTCTCCTGCTTGATATTTCTCCAGCAGTAGCAGAACACTTTAGCTAGGTTCCTAGCCCCTGGCTTACTTCTTAGACCAGCCTCTGAGAGCCCAAGCTCTAACCTGGCTCTGACTCAGCCCTGGGCTTGGCTTCTGTCCCTGATAGGGCCAAGTGCGTCCATCTGGGGAAGAGGGCTGAGAGGGGAGCACAGTCTCAGCACCAAGGATTGGAGGTCTCATGCTCCCTGAAATATATTTGCTTCCCTTTTGAGCATCTGTGTAAGGACAAACACCAAACTTGGAGGAACAGGGGCTGGTGATATGGCCTAGTGGCAAGAGCACTTGCCTCTTATACTTGAAGCCCTGGGTTCGATTCCCCAGCACCACATATACAGAAAATGGCCAGAAGTGGTGCTGTGACTCAAGTGGCAGAGTGCTAGCCTTGAGCAAAGAGAAGCCAGGGACAGTGCTCAAGCCCTGAGTCCAAGGCCCAGGACTGGCAAAAAACAAAACAAAACAAACTTGGAGGAACAGAGAGGGGCCTACGGGTCTGAGAAGGGGGATGTGGCTGGAGTTCCCATATTCTGTAGGGACACAAAGCCTCAAAGGAAAGAATAAGCTCAGAGGGATGGCTCCACTACTGGGACTAAGAGTTCCTCAGACTCTGTGCCACCAACCAGGTAGGGACTTGGGGAGGTGGCACGATTGAATAGCCAAAACCAAAGCTGTGCTATAGGGGCTGTGTCCCTTCTATGGCCTGGCCTTTGGTTCCTTGGGGTGGGGAGGAGGAGTAAGAATGTGACAAGTTGCTGTGTTCATGTAGTCCTTTGCCTTTGTATGAGTCCTATTCAGATATGTGTCAGTATGGCATGGGGCATCTATGGAGGCCTGTGGTAGGCGGGTACATAGGAGCTGCTTGCGCTCAAGGAACCTCCTTCTGGGATCTGTAGGGTCTCCTAAACACCTTTGAAGAACTGGCTGGTGACAAGAGACCCTCAGAGTTCACAGTAGGATTACTGCCCAGCAGTGCAAGGGACTACCACCTGTCAAAATAGCTGGCAGGCTATTTACCAGTAGAGCAATTAAGCACCCAAATGACCACCAGTCAGTGACACTTACAGACAGACAGCATGGTTGGGACCAGGGCTGATACCTTCATGTCTTTAATATGCACTGCAGGGCTGGCTTAGAGTAGATGTTCAATGAATGGCCAATGAGTGAGCAGGACAGAGAAAATGGCACAGTGACAGATGACAGGCTGAGACGTGGCTAAGGGCCCAAGCATGTGAGTGCCTTAATGACCAAGGAACTGAGTGAGTGACTGAAGGATTGGAAGACTGGGTAACTCCGAGATCGCCTTGGGAAGGGCATGACTGGGTAATCCACAGGTTCAGAAAATGCTATAATCTGAGCCCTGAGACAAAGGGTTAGGTAGATGGCTGCTGCCCTGGGGGATCATGAAGACCTGAAGATTCTAGAAAGAGCAAAAGTGGAGGCATCTGGGGCCAAGAGAAGGGACGTTAGGGTAGGAGGACTAGGGTCATGGCCCACCTTGGGCTGAGGAGTACTCTAGATAGAGCTTTTTGTAATGCTTTTCAGAGAACAGTGATGTCAGCCTAGCCCCAGGCCGTGGGCACTGTGTCAGGATGCTGTGAGATATATACTAGGGTGGGGAGGAATCTTTCAGAAAGAGACTGCAAGGACTCCCATGTGGAAACCCAACCTCCTCTTGGGCTGAAAAAATATAAAGGACCATGGCCTCCTGGGTCTTCCAACCCAACACTGGAAAAATGCTGGGTGTCCTGATCTCAAGTGCAAGTTGAGGGCCACAGCCACAGTTGAACCTTCAAATGGGAGAATCCTGAACTGTTTAGGTAGCCTGGGGGAAGCACGTCAGATGTCCCTGGGAAGGCACAGAGAGGAATCAGGAAGTCATAGACCACAAGGTCAGAGAAGGAAGGATCACCAGGTCAGCATCTGGCTGGATAAAAAAGGACGCTTTCATCCTGCAGGAAGTCAAGTCACTACCTGCCACCATTTTGAATTATACCAAATCTGAATTGTACACTTACCTGTTAGATTCAGATTCTATAGCAAAGAATAGACTAAACAAACAAACAAAAAAACACTGTCTCTGAAAGTGCAGCTGTGGCTCAAGAGGTAGAGCACTAACACTTGAGCAAAAGAGGCTCATGGACAATGCTCAGGCCCTGAGTTCAAGCCCCAAGACTGGCACCAAAACAATTTGTCTCTGTCTCTCTGTCTTGTTCTCTGTCTCACTGTCTGTCTCTGTCTGTCTGTCTCTCTCTCTCTCTCTCTCTTTCTCTCTCTCTCTCTCTCTCTCATACACACACACACCACAGAGAGAGATATGAAATCTGGATAGTACACAGCTGGTATGGTTCACCCATAAAATGATCAAAGTACATGGCTCATGATAGCTGCTTGAGTGGCAACTATGATATCTGCACACCAGCCAACAGGAAGAAGAGGTACTCTTCCTTTCCTCTAAGAACCCAGAAGTTACCCATGATATTTCCACTTAAATCTTATTGGCCAGAACTTGGCCACATGACCCATCTAGCTACAAGTAGGGCTGGGGAAATGTAGTCTTTCTTTCTTTCTTTCTTTCTTTCTTTCTTTCTTTCTTTCTTTCTTTATTTATTTATTTATTTATTTTGGGCCAGTCCTGGGCCTTGGACTCAGGGCCTGAGCACCGTCTCTGGCTTCTTCCCGCTCAAGGCTAGCACTCTGCCACCTGAGCCACAGTGCCCCTTCTGGCCGTTTTCCATATATGTGGTGCTGGGGAATCGAACCGAGAGCTTCATGTGTAGGAGGCAAGCACTCTTGCCACTAGGCCATATTCCCAGCCGTAGTCTTTATTTTTACAGAAAAAAAGGGAGTGGGGTGGGCAAGGCAGTAGTGGCCTCTACTGTAAGGAGAGACTGATGGGTTCTGCATTCTGGTAAAAGGATTTACACACTTGACAACCAGATCTCAAGTTCAGACATGAAATTGCACAGAACTTCAGAATAGCATCACCTGTTCAGTAGAATTTCAGAGGGCTGCATTTTTCTCCCTTTACCTTCAATGACCTGGGAAGGTTCAGATATTGAAAAACAGAGAAGCCACCTTTGTCCTTTGAAATGACTGTTTTCTAGTCCTGAGGAAGTAAAGCTGTCCTTTATCCTTGCTCTTGTTCTTGGGAAGTCTTGTACAAACATTCCCAGTCAAGACCAGGTCCCTGTCACTGAGAATCCCAAATCCTTCCAAGCAGGGCCCATTTGGGGATCTCAGGCTTCAGTTCTAGAGCAAGAAGCAAAGCCCTCCTCCCCTTGACACACACAGCAGGGACTGCTGAGGGGCAGACAGCCCTGTGTAGGGTTCTGGGTTCCTGCCACCTGGGCTCCTAATCCAGCATTTTTACTAGATCACATGGAGAACTTGCACACATCCCCCCTTCCAGCCTCAGCTTCCTCCTCTGTAGCATGGGCTGAGAGCATTAGCACAGCAGTGAGAGCAGGACCCAGTCTGGTGCCGGTAGTTCACACCTAGCTACTCAGGAGGCTGAGATCCAAAGAACATGGTTTGAAGCCAGCCAGGATAGAAAAGTCCATGAGCCTCTTGTCTCCAGTTAACCACCAAGAAAAACCAGAAGTAGAGCTGTAGCTCAAGTGGTAGAGTGCCAACTTTGAGTGAAAAAGCTCAGGGATAGGCCCCACTTCTGGTGCCTACACATATACACACAAACACACACACACACACACACACACACACACACACACACACACACACCACCACCACCACCACCACACCACCACAGCACATACTCACGCTACTGGAGATTCTGGAATGTAAACATTTACCCCTTTTTGTCAAGAGCATACAGCCCTGTCTTTTCTATCTCATTTGGTCCCTCCTTCTCTCTCCCTGGGAAGCACCAGGCAGATGGGTGTAGAGTTGGCCCGAGTGAGCAGGTCTGTATTCTC
This sequence comes from Perognathus longimembris pacificus, assembly GCF_023159225.1. Classification (NCBI taxonomy): domain Eukaryota; kingdom Metazoa; phylum Chordata; class Mammalia; order Rodentia; family Heteromyidae; genus Perognathus; species Perognathus longimembris. The sequence goes on along the minus strand of NC_063162.1, from coordinate 49,826,663 downwards.
ACACTTTTTCCAGCTTCTCCACCTGGTGCTTCTCTCTTCCCTCCACATCAGTCTAGTCCACTGCGAAGCACTCCCTTCCCCCGCCCAGCACCTGCACACCTCACCTCCTGAATGCCTCTTTCCCAGAACAAAGCATCACATGGTAAAAGTGACATTTGCTTCCATTGCTTCGCTCTGGTTCCTTGAGTGTCACTTTTCTGGGTATTTATGGTAATCCTCTCTGCTACAAAAACAGCGACTTCGCTGTCTAAATAATACGGTAATTTGTTACAGCTAATTACTCAAGGACTTCCTTAATCTCAATTAAAAGATCCAAGTAGATTCCTGCCCCTCCCCTCACAACAGTGTTCCTGAAGTCCCTCCCCACCCCTTATGCATTCTAGATCACAGATGAGTGGGAAGCCAAGAATGGTCCAAGCTGGGCAGACCTGCTAAAATCCATCCCCAGCAAACATGAAGCAGTGATTTATTGTGACATGGACATGGAATGTGGGACATTTCCCCAGCTTTTGTGATTGTGGTAATGAAGCTGTAAACCAAATAGCATGAAATGAGGCAAGGCCTTACAATTTAATCAGCTCGTAAACAGATCTACTGCATCAAGCAAATGACATTATTATCCATCCGAAGTAAATCATGCTAATCTCGGGAGATAAAATCAACATCGTTAATGGTCACATGTCATATTCATCAACACTAAACCATCCCCTTTGACAGATTAATCCTAACTACAGCTCCCAGGATGTATGATAATAGGGCTTGTAGCATGCATTTCTCTCCGCGCCAGGCTAACCAGCACTCTTAGGCTGCTATTACAAATAATTTTTTTATTGATTTACATATTTTAAAATGCATTTAAGGTGAGGCACCATTAAAAACCCTGTCACCCACCCATATTTCTTCCCTACATTCCCAGACTTTATTAATAGGAACGGGAAGACAAATGCAGAAAGCCTTATAAATACTTTGTTTAGGGCACTGTTAGGGGTAATTAAGATCAGAACTGGGTTGGGGGGGCGGGACAGGGACAAGTGAAGAACTGGAGGGGACACTGGGGGTCCATGGATAAAAGGGAACTGTGCTTCCTCTGCTTCCTGTTTTCTCTAGAGTGCCAGGAAGGAAGGGCACAAATTCTCCCTTGCATCTGCCCACAGGGCCTCTCCCTTCTCTCACATCCTGCCTCCACGGGTGTGTGTGTGTCTTGTGTCGGCCATCATAGCCTGGCTGCCAACTTCAAACGCCAAATGTATTTATTTATCATGGGGCTGACCTAGGATGAATGCTCCCAGAAAAGTGTCCACTATTCAAAATGTCACTTCCCCTCAACAGGCTGTGCATTATATTGACAGGCAGACTTTCAGAGGCCCCTGACTGATGAGGATGGATGGAGGTTCTGTCACTGTGCTGCGGCTGGGAGACAGGAGCAAGGCAGTGGGCACATGGTCCCCAGATGATCTGTACTTCCCCCCAGGAGCATGGAAGCAGTGGCGAGCCAGGATGGGGACAAGAAATGCCATCTGGAGACTTCCAAGGCGGGAAAGCTTGGTGGGAAGCAGACAGCAGCCCATCTATGGTAGCCATCCTTCTGATGGCATCTTTGAAGGGCTTCCTGCCCACCTGCGGAGCCTGCGGGGGATGGAGGCTGGAGAAGAGACATCCCAACAGGCAAGGTTGAGGTCTCAGGGCACCCATGAATGGCCATGTGCACAGTGTAGCACAATATACCCCCTGAAATGATCCACTGCTGTGACCCTGGGATCGCCATTTCTTCAGGACTCATGATCCAGGAAGCAGATGGACTTAGGAGGAAAATGAACTTGAATTGAGCTATTAAACTCCACGAAGCACCAACTTAGGGGCACTGAGAAGATCCCCCCTCTCCTTGGCCTGTATGCATAGAAGTAAGTCTCAGGCACCTTACCCCTGCTCCCCCTACCCCTAGCACACTTTTTTTTTTTTTTTTTGCCAGTTCTGAGGCTTGAACTCAGGGCCTGGGCACTATCCTTGAGCTTCTTTTTGCTCAAGGCTAGCACTCTTTTTATTTTTAATTAATTAATTTATTTATTGTCAAGGTGATGTACAGAGGAGTTACAGTTTCATATGTAAGGCAGGGACTAAGTACATTTCTTATCAAACTTGTTACCTTCTCCTTCATTTTTCTCTCACCTTCCCCCAAGGCTAGCACTCTTATCACTTGAGCCACAGTGCCACTTCAGGCTTTATTTGTTTATGTGGTACCAGGGATTCAAACCCAGGGCTTCATGCATACTAGGCAAGCACTCTACCACTAAGCCACATTCCCAGCCCCCACCACCACCCAGTACATTTGATCCAGCCCTATGTCTTGCAGGGATTTCTTTCAGAGATGACGCATTTCATTGCTACACCTAGAGTTTGAAAAATCTCACCAGCCCAGGTCTACATTTTGTAAAATTACCTCTATTGATTAGACTAATCATAATGAAATAAAGCAGAAAGTAAATTAACTTGCGTTCAGGTGGCACCAAGTCAAATGGTTGGAGCACATTAAACTATAAGAATCCCTTAAGGGGAGAGGGAGGAATGAGGGATGAGGTAACATACAGTACAAGAAATGTATCCAATGTCTAATGTATGAAACTGTAACCTCTCTGTAATTCAGTTTGATAATAATATATACATATATATATATACATATATATATATATATATATATATATATATGAATCCCTTAAGATTCTGTCTCCTGGATTTTCTTTGATTCTAAGGGCTTGATATCAGGGCCCAGTAGGGCAAGACTAGTCCTTTCTCTGGAGCTGATGGCCTCAGTTAGATGTGCGACAGTAGTTTCCAAGCTTTAGAGTAAATCAAAACTGCTTGGGAAAGGAATAAGTTGGTTTTTTGTTTTCTGGTTTTTTGAAAGCCTAAATACTCCAATTTCTCCCATAGGGTCATCATTTGTTGATTATGTCAACATATTCCCAAGTATTTTCTCACCTAGGTCTCCCTATGAAACAGAAGTATTCTCCAGTTGCCTCCATGATCACAAGATCACAAGATACATTGTACCCAATGAGAGTTAAATAAGGAGGGGAAAAAACCTGGGAGGATTTTAGATTCTCCCATCTTTCTTTGTTGATCAGAGCTACAAGCAGCTCTCTTGGGACCATGAGACAATCAGCATGAGGATGAAAGCCAATATGATAAGTATGATAGGGTGGGCACAAGGGATCATTGTACAACTAGACCAATATGCACAACCTCTCACTTCTATGTGAGAAAATAAAGTCTGTTTACATTGAAAAAAAACTGCTTGGGAGAGAATTTTTTTCCACTTTTTAAAAATTAAATTTTATTGAAAAGGTGATATACAGAGGGGGTACAGTTACATAATAAGGTAGTGAGTACATTTCTTATTGTATTCATTATACCTCCCTCATTTTTCTTTCCCTTCCCTAGTTCAGATAAGCATATATACAATATCCAATGTACCAAAATCACATACAGTAACCACCTGGGGTATGCCACAGGAAATTCACCTAGTATGAAAAACTTAACGACAATGATAAAAATCCTCCTGTTTCCATCTCTTGGAGTTCATTTTGCTTAGCCTCATCTTATACAATCATATGTACGTAGCTGTTGAGCTCTTATGAACCTCTGATAGGTCTATCCTAGACCTTTTTATGCTTATTCAGTAATTGTTTGGTTTTAGAGACATATGTAAAGTCGCTGACCAAAACATATGGAAATACCATTTGAAAAGAAGTTCGTTGTTTTACAGACATGGTCTCTACTGATCTCCCCCACCCCCAACAACCACATATCAGGAAGACTATGTGCCTTTGCTCTCTATGTTCTAGGCTTGTCTTGCTCAACATTATTTGTTCAAGATCTGACCATTTCCCTGTGAATGCCATTATTTTATCATTTCTAATCACTATGTAGTATTCCATTGTGTACAAGTACCACATTTTTTGGATCCATTCATCTGTAGAGGGGCATCTGGGTTGTTTCCATATTTTGGCTATTGTGAATTGTGCAGTGATAAACATGGATATGCAGGTGTCTTTATGGTATCCTGGATCCTGTTGTTCAGGATAGATGCCTAGGAGTGGTATGGCTGGGTCATAGGGTATGTCTATGCTGAGTTTTTTGAGGAACCTCCATACTGTTCTCCAAAGTGGTTATACTAGTTTACACTCCCACCAACAGTGGAGAAGGGTTCCTCTTTCTCCGCATCCCCTCCAGCATTTGTTGTTGCCTGAGTTCAGAGTATAGGCCATTCTAACTGGAGTGAGATGGTATCTCAGGGTTGTTTTTTGTTGTTGTTGTTTTTTGTTTTTTGTTTTTTTTGGCCAGTCCTAGGCCGTGAACTCAGGGCCTGAGCACTGTCCCTGGCTTCTTTTTGCTCAAGGCTAGCACTCTGCCACTTGAGCCACAGCGCCACTTCTGACCATTTTCTGTATATGTGGTGCTGAGGAATCGAACCCAGGGCCTCATGTATACGAGGCAAGCCACTAGGCCATATTCCCAGCCCCTCAGGGTTGTTTTTATTTGCATTTCCTTTACTGCCAGGGATTTTGAACATTTCCTCATATGTTTCTTTGCCATTTTTATTTCTTCTCCTGTGAAGTCTCTCTTTAGCTCCTTTGCCCATTTAATAATTGGTTTACTGGGTTTGGAGGGGGTTAGTTTCTTGAATTCTCTGTGATGATGGATATTAGGCCTTTGTCTGTTGCTGTGCTGGTGAAGATCTTTTCCCATATAGTTGGCTGTCTTTCTGGTTTAGTGTCTATGTTTTTAGCTGTGCAGAAACTTTTTATTTTGTAGTAGTCCCATTTGTTGAGTCTCTCCCCTATCTGTTGTGCCCCTGGGACTCTATTCAGGAAGTTCCTGCCTATGCCTATAAGTCTGGGAAAGAATTTGAAAATACAGGTTATTGGGCCCCAGCCCCAAGTATTTCTTATTCAGGAGATCTGGGGTGAAGACAAAGTTTGCATTTCTAGCAAGTGCCCAGCTGATGTTGATGATAACAAGCTCAGAACCACACTTTAAGAATCAGGGTATAGGGGCAGGAACACCTTATCCAGGGAAAGGTAGAAGAATGGAACAGGAAGAATGGTGGCACAGGATACAAGGCCAGTTGGGTCATGCAGGAAGCTGAGACCAGAACAGGAAGTGAGAGGTAGAACAGACCTCCACATCTCTGTGGCCTCTGCTCCTCTAAGCTTTTGGGATGCTGTGTGAGTGAGCAAAGCAGACTGTCACATGAGCTCTAGAGCCCCTGGGGTCAAGTCCAAAAACAGCCCTTGGCCTAGAGCCTCAACCCCATTTCTGACTCACCTTGTGACCAACAGAGTTTCTCTTCCTGCTGTCCTCTCAACCCTGGGGCATCCAGCACAAAACTTGAGGAGGTAGAGTTGGTAAGAGACAAAGAGAAGGAACAGCCCAAAATTGTTAGAAATTACTTGATAATTCAAATATACCATAAAATTATAGAAAATTTGCGTGTGTGTGTGAGAGAGAGAGAGTCAGAGAAAGTCAGTCCTGGGGCTTGAACTCTGGGTCTGGATACTGTCCTTGAGCTGTCTTGATCAAGGCTAACACTACCACTACTTCTGGACTTTCTTGCTTGGGTTGGCTTCAAACCATGATCCTCATGTTTTAGACTCCTGAATAGCTAGGATTACAGGCATTATACCAGCACTCAGCCAACAATAGCAATTTTTAAATGTGGGTTTCTTTCTTTTTTTTCTTCAGAAGCACATCAGCCTGTGGGTTCAGTTATTAGCATCTTCCCAGGTGAGCATCCAGATTCTATGAGGCAGAATGTTATTGTCAAAATAATTCATTCATCCATTCATTCACTCATTCATTCATTCCCATGCCAAAATATACAGCCACCTGTCTCTGTAAGATAGATTTTTGTCTTGCATATTTTCTCCTGGCCCACTGCCCTGCAGAGGCAGAGTGACCATTCATTTAGATCAGTCTTAAATAGGCTTTTTTTCACTTTTAGAAAAGGTAGTCAACCTAAAAGTTCCTCACATTGACTTAAAACATTTTAATAAATTATTTTTGCTGGGCATGGTGGTGCATACCTGTAGTTTAGGCACCTAGAAAGCTGAAGATTCCACAGACACCTCAGGAGGTAGTGGGGGAACAAGTGGTGACCTGATTGGAATAATTTTTTAGCTCAAAAGCATGGAACCAAAGTTGATTCCAGCTGCCTGACTCCCACTCAATGAAGTATGCTTAGCCCGGCTCATTGCCTTAACTCCAGGGTCCCCTCCAGGCCCAAGGTGTGGCTCAACCAGCAGGGCTGCTGTTCCTAGAATCAGTAAAGAAATTGGCAGGATCAAGCAGGACAGGACGGGACATGTCCGCCTTCCCAATCAGAGTCAAAAATGACCCTGGTCCTCCATGACCCTTGCGGGGGTGAGGCAACAGCAGTCTCTATGACCAAGTGCATTAGATGCTGTCTTGTCCATCAGTGAGAAATGGCTGTGATAAAATAATAACCAAAAACAGTAGGTGACCTAGTTTGAACAAAAGGGGCCAAGGATCGATGCTCCACAGTCGCTGCCTACTTTGTGGGTCCTTTTACTACAACATTATATATTATATGCAAATCGTCTCCCCAACTTAAGGCCTCTTTTCACGTCAAGCGGCCTCTTTGAGCCTATATGTTATATTTTTCAGATCTTGGACAGTAACATTTTTCTTTTTAGCACAAAGTTGCTCAAGGTTCATCTGAGACTCTTTTTAAATTGCTGCTTTCAGAGAAATAACAATGTAAAATGACACGATGATGTATGGTTCTGTCCGGTAGACTGGGGGGTGGTGGTGCTGAGGCAGCCACAAACGCCACCAAACCTCTGGGAATGAAGCGGTCTCCGGAGCGCCATTGTGCGATTGTCCTAACCGGATCATTTTTAATTAGTTGCAATTAATTTCAAGTGACAGCGTCCTGCAGTATCAAGTCAGGGAGGCTATGGTGCGTGGGTGGGGTTATTAAGAACTGACGGGGAGGGGTGGGGAGGGACCAGAGGGAGGTTGCCTTATGAGCAGCTCTTACCTACAAGATTTCCGGGTGTGGGGCAGAGGGGTGAACAGCCAGCCCCTCAGCTGGAGGAGAGAGCTGCATACTAGTGATGCAGACTTCCTGGTTCTTTCTGGGCTGCGTGTGGGTCTGACTAGGGGAGTACTAATTACATGCTGTACATAGGCCCTTCTGGCGGGCAGTGTGTGTCAGCCAGCAATTATCACACTTGAGTAACACGATATGCTTCCAGGGCCCTAAGTTTGTTTCCTCTAGCAGAAGAAGACTACGAGATGAGGACTGGGCTGGGCTGTTTGGAGGAAGGTGACTACAGGAGTGAGGCAGTGATCAGTAATCAGAAGAAAGGTCCTAAACAGGGTTTCTGAGCAAGCCAGCCCTGGGGATGTGGGGTTTGTCCTGTGGAGCTCACATCTCTCTCCCAAAAGGGAACTCTGGAAGACAAGATAAATCATGCATCCCAGGATGATCCTTTGGGGCCAGGAGTTGGGACTATTTATGGCTCTTAAGCAAAGAACTGCAGATGGAGCCCAAGAATCTTAAGCTACTCAGTTGGCTGGGATGGGAGGATGGCAGTTTGAAGCTAGCCTGAGCAGGAAAGTCTGTGGGACTCTTTTTTCCAATTAACACCATAAAAAGTGGGAAGGGACTGGGAATATGGTTTAGTGGTGGATTTCCTGCCTAGCATGCATGGAGCCTTGGGTTCTATTCCTCAGTAGCACATAAACAGAAAAAGTCAGAAGTGGTGCTATGACTCAAGTGGTAGAGTGCTAGCCTTGAGCACAGACAGGCTCAGAAAGAGAACCTAGGCCCTTAGTTCAAGCTCCAGGACTGGCAAAAAAATAAGCTGGGAGTAGAGGTGTGGCTTAATTGGGATAGCACCCAAATTCTTAGTTGTACCAGCCCAGTACAGGCACAAAAATGAAACAACAACTAAAAATCTTCAGAAGAGGCAACTGGAAGTCAAGTGTGGAGCCAGGCATGGAAAGGCCCAAGGGTATGAGTAGGCTCTGACCGTGTCTGCCCTGCCTCTTAGAATCCTTCCAGTTATCCCTTCTTCAGAGAGTGAAAGGTGAAGCACAGAGAGGTTAAGGAACTTCCCTAACATCACCCAGCTACTCAATGCCACTAGAATAACAGCTCAGGCAGGCTGAGACCAGAAGGACTCCAGTTTTTCTAGAGACACTGTCCTTAGAAGTTATAAAACAGGCTATACTTCCAAGAGGCTTTGGTCCATGCTTCCCCCCAAACTGAAACACACACTGCATAATTGTTTCTTTTCCTCTTTTCATAAAACAACTAGAGTTGAGTATCAGTCACTCATACTTATAATCCTAGCTTCTCAGGAGGCTGAGATCTGAGGATCCCAGTTCAAAGCCAGCCCAGGTAAGAAAATCCTTGACACTCTTATTTACAATAAACTACCCAAAAATCCAGAAATGGTGCTGTGCCTCCAAGTGGTAGAGCACTAGCCTTGAGTACAAAAGCTCAGGGACAGCGCCCAGGCCTTGAGGTCAAGCCCCAGGACCAGCACAAGAAAAAAACAAGAAACAAACAACAAAAACCCAAAACCTGAAATAGGTGCCCTGACTCATCATACCTATAACTCTCAGTTCTCAGAAGGCAATGAGCAGGAGGATCACAGTTCAAGTCTCATTGAAGCTAGGAGCCAGTGGCTCATGCCTGAAATCCTGGCTACTCAGGAGGCTAAGATGGGAGGGTTGCAGTTTGAAACCAGTCTGGGAAAGAAAGTCAGTGAGACTCTTATCTCCACTTAACCACCAGAAAACTGGCAGTAGTGCCGTGGTTCAAAGTGATAGAGCACAAACTAGCCTTGAGCAAAAGAGTTCAAGGATAGTGCCGAGGCCCTGAGTTCAAGCCCCATGACTGACAAAAAAAAAAAAAAAGGTCTCAGTGAGATGGGTTAGGAGTATGGCTCAAGTGTCAGAGTGCCTCCCTAGCAACTAGCACAAAGACCTGACTACAAACCTCAGTACTGAAAAAGTGTGTGTGTGTGTGTGTGTGTGTGTGTGTGTGTGTGTGTGTGAGAGAGAGAGAGAGAGAGAGAGAGAGAGAGAGAGAGATTATTGCAGCCATTTGGGGAACATATAGAAATAACTAGAGATCTGACTCAAAATCTGGAAATGTGTGTTGTGAGACTCCTAAGAGGAGCCACTCCCCTTAATCCTTCATAGTGCTAGCACTGATTAAGTTACCAAAATCCTGATCTCTGTTCTCTGTGCTTGGCCAATCTTCTTATTTACAAAGGTGCCTTTTGGCTGCAGAAGTAGCTTTAAGTCACCATCTTACAACATAAGACTTTCATTTTTCATTCTTTAACATATCTTGTCTTAGGACCTCTCATAAGTTGTTTATGCCAAATACAGTGGCTCATGCCTATAATCCAAGCTACTTAGGAGGTGGCAATTAGGATCACAATTCAAGGCCAGCTCAAGTTAAAAAAAATTAGTTATACCCCCCCCCCACTATCACCCCACCCCACCCTCAAAGAATAGTTGTAGAGGTGCATGCCTGTCATCCCAGCTACCTAGGATCTGTAAATGGGAACTGTCAGGGTCTGGCTATACCTAAGAGACAGGCCCCTTCTCCCGCCCTGGGGCTGCTTGGCTGATTAGCCTCTCCTACTCCCTTCCGGGTTCTACCCGAAGAGATGCCAAACCAGCCCCACCTCTCGTCTGGGAGCACATGTCTCGTAATGGCGCTGGAGACCCCAGAGGCCAGGTCCTTGGGGGGCTGTGGTCTCCACCCATAGAGGAAGTTCCCTGACATCACCATGATGGATAGTTCATTAGCCAATCGTTAATACCCAGTTAGTCCCTCCTCTTCCTGCCACCATTACTGTTATATAAACCCCTCCCTTGAATAAAACCCTTTGGAAGCCGGTAGACCATCGGACAGCTCCCGCCATGTGCAGTGCCTTCTCTCTCTCTCTCTCTCTCTCTCTCTCTCTCTCTCTCTCTCTCTTTTTTAATCACAGGAGAGTCTTTATTGCAAGCTCAAGCCTGGGCCAGTGCCTTCTCTTAAACGTAAGGGGGGCTGGGGACGCACAGGGATTTCGGCAGCCCTATCTCTTCTCAGCTTGGCTCGACTGGGACACGCTCTGCCCTCCGCCGGCGGGAGCAGCGCGCAGAGCCAAGTGTCCCCCACAATTAGAGGCTTGACGTCTCCCCAGGGGGGACGTGGAGATTAAACCCGACAGGGAACATCACAGTCCAGGTCAGTCTGGGCATAAACATAAGACTCTATTTGAAAAAACAGTGAAAGCCAAAAGGACTGCCTAGCAAGCATGAGCCTCTACATTGTAAACAATCCAGGCTGCGTTTTGTTTCTTCAGTGATTTTCCCCCCCACTTTTTCTTTTTCTTTTTCTTCCTTCCTTCCTTTCATTCTATCTCTCTCTCTCTCTCTCTCTCTCTCCCTCCCTCTCCTTCCCTCTCTCTCCCCCCGACCCCGTTTCTTTTTCTTTTTTGCCACTCCTGGAGCTTGAACTCAGCACTGTCCTGGCTTCTTTTTTTTTTTTTTTTTTAACTCAAGGCTAGCACTCTGCCACTTGAGCCACAGTGCCACTTCTGGTCTTTTCTATATGTGTGGTGCTAAGGAATTGAACCCAGGGCTTTAAGTATACAAGGCAAGCACTCTTGCCACTAGGCCATATTCCCAGCCCTTGTTTCTTTCTTTTTTAACAATCAAAACTGCTGTGCAATCTCTCTGGAGTCTCAGGGCTCTCTGTTTTGGTCCAGCTCTCTTGAGCTTGGTAAGGACAGTTTGGGATTTTGTGCTCTTGCATTCTCTGTGTTTAGCCACTGGGTCCCTGTGGGGGACGGCTATGCCTTTAAGAGGTCCCGGCTGGCTCTAGCCCGTCCCACCCCCTTCCGGCTTCAACCGGAAGAGAAGCCAGGCCAGCCCCCACCCCTGGGGGGGGCGAGCAGGTGTGTCAGGACAGTGCCAGCTGAGCCAGAGGTGGAGCCAAGAGGTCTCCGCCTCTGTGGGAAGTTCTGTGACATCACCATGATGGACACGCCCGTTTGCCTATCATTGGCTCCTGGCCAGTCCCTCTCCTTTGTGTGTCATTACTGGTATAAGACTGTTAGCCCCTCCCTTATTAAACTCAGAACACCCCTTGAGGGTTCTCCGGGACCCCACGCACCCGTGTCTTCCTTGGGGAGTATGGGGAAGGGGGCAGGGCGTCCCGCGACCACACGCTAACTGATGCTGCATGTGGCCTTCGCTCCCGCAGTTAATCCCTACTGGCCAGGGGATGCATTGAGGGCGATAGAGGACCACACGAAAGAGGCAGAGTCCCAGGACCTCCATGCAGATGGAGGTAAAGCTTAAGCCCAGCAGGTCCCTGCTGCCTCCCAGTCCTGTATGCCTTGCTCAGCAAACCAAGTTAACCTCTGGTTCTCCAGAACCTCTTCAGGGCCACGAAAGGTGACTGCAAGAGAGTGTATGTCCTTACTGGGACACCATTGACATGATTATTCCTGAGATGATCAAGAGGTAGGAACCAAAAAAGAAACTTGGTTTAAGCAAGGGCTGCATTGAAGGGATGAAGGAAAGCTGTCCTGGTGGAGGAGCTGGCCCGGAGCACTCCAGGCCTAGGTCCCAGCCCATTGGAACCACAGCTTCTTTCTATCACTTGGTTTGTCAAGCCCCACCTACTATCCAAGGACGGAAAGTGGAAATAATATAACCAAAGTACGCACAGCATTTCAAAGAAATCAATATATTGATCCTGCTGGAATATAAAGAAGGAACCAAAAGAAAATAAATTATACTAGAAAAATGCGTATTTCAATATGTAAATGCTCAGGGAAGAGTGGAATGTGGCCACCTAAACATAAAACTACTCAATGGTACAGCTGCCAGCACTATCTGCCACAGGGCAGCTGGTGGCACAGAGAGTGGGCCCACCTGAATGGTGGCTTCTACACTGGTGAACAGCTTTAGATGGGGTTCTGTGCCCAAAGGAAGACATTGCCCCCTCAATTGTCCCAGGAGCTTCACTGTGAGCAAATCTCAGCATCTATCAGAGACTTGTAAATTCTCTGCCCTGCTGTGTGAAAGAGCTATGCTGACTGAGCATTGGGATGGGTGGCAGACCTTCCAGATCTCTGACCATTGCACAGGGTGTGCACTGCACAGCATTTACTTCCTTAAGTGAATGGTGCCCCCTAGGGTTGTGGAGTGCACAGGCACCCAGGTGGGATTTTCTAGAGTTGCATGGGGCACAGGAGAATCATTCATTCAGTAGGGCACTCATGTCAACTGCAAGATCCAGAAAGCATGGGAGTACACACACACACACACACACACACACACACACACACACACACACACGTACACATGGGGAAACAGGCAAAGAATGGCCACCTTCTGGCTATAATTTTGAGCTAAAGACAAAGGGGACATCTCTACCCTAGAATCCCATAGGAGTCACAACAAACTCACAGATAGGATGTTCCCCAAGGTCCAGCCCCAAGGAGCACCCCAAACAAGGGTGTGGTATCACAGAGGACCCACAGGACAGTCCCCAGTGAGGCTGCTCAGCTCCCTCCTTCACAGGTGCCCTGGCAGGAGGAGCTTTCAGGAAGTCCAGCTGTGAGGTAAAGATGGCTCAGACTTCTGCAGATGAGAGAGTTTGCACACATGCATGTGTATATATGTGTCTGTGAGAACATTGTATATGTGTATACAGATGTATGAGCATGTCTGTGAACCTATATATATATGTTTGTGTGCATCTGGGTATGTGAATGAGCATGTGTGCAGTTGCGCACGTATGTACATGTGTAAACATGTACACACATCTATGTGTTTTGCCTGTATGCATGTAGGTACATATGCATTTACCACTGTTACTGGGAACCTGCCCAAGGCTGGGGCCCTGGGGGGTGTCAGGAGAATGGGGGCTTGGAAAACAGATTCCAAAACCTCATTCTGAGCAGGAGCAGGTAGGGGAGAGGGAAGGGGGAGCCCTGACTCCTCGCTCAAGCAAAGTAGTGGTCCCTCACGCTCACACACAGGGCCTGATTCTAATGTCTTCTGATGGGACAAATTGGTGAGCACAACTATTAGCTGGGTGACATCAAAAGGCATTAATCTCTGGTTCCCAAGCAAGACCAGCACCACATTAGTGCCTTGCACCCAGTCATTATTAAGACTTTAGCCCAAGGGTGTGATAAATGTTTTATGGCATGCAAACCAAGGTAATGGAATGCAAATCCCATAATATAGCCATACATTTATTTTCTAATGGAGCAAACGATGATGTATTTTATCTGAGAAGAGCTGCCAATAGGACCTGCTTCGGAAATGTGAAGTCAGAGACCCAAAGGGTGAGTGGGTGGCTGGGCTGGGCCTGGGGTGGGAAAGGGTGGGAGGTGGCATCCAGCTTTCAAGTACATGAACCTTCTGGACAAGCCCATCCTTCTTGCTCTCACACCCCTGATGGTTTCCCACCACCCCCTGCACTGTGGGGGCCACATATCGAACATTCGGAGGCTTAATTACATCCCCTTTACAGAGTACCCCTCCCTGGAGCCCCCTCCCCCAGCCAGAGCTGCATACCAATAAGCTGCGCAGATCATATTGGCTTTCCAAAAATATGGCCGCATTAAGGTGTGAAATGTTAATGGCATCGAGGGGCGCAGGGCTATTTCTCCAGTGGAGTTAGGGCTTGGCATTGGTGCTGTGTTTAGTAAGCAGCTGACATTGTTCAGTACAGCCCTGGGGCTGGGGGTGGGGTGGGGAGCTGAGTACCAGGGCCACTGCAGCCCAGGGAAGGGCTTTGGGTGACTGAGTGCCCCAGGTTTTTCAGGGACTGCAGAAAAAAAAACAAAAAAACAACTTTCTGATTATTCTTTGTGTTAAAAAAAGAGTGCGGGTTCCTTCTGTGGTCAGAGAGCCTCTCTATTCTGGAAGGGGGGTTATCTTTAGCACCCTGTCTTTGTCCTCTTCAGCCAGGTACCCACTATCCAGCTGGGTGGGCAGCTATCAGACTCGTAGGCCTGCACTGATGCCCAATGGCTTGTTTTTGTATCTAGAGTTATGGGAGCATCAGGAATTCCAAGGCTGGGCCAGATACAGTGGCTCATGCCTATATTCTCCATAACTCAGGAGGTAGAAATCAGAAGGACCACAGTTCAAGGCCAGCCAGGGCATAAAAACAAGACTTCTATTTCCACCAATGAAGCTGGCCACAGTAGCAAGCTCCTGTGACCCAGCTACCAGAGGTGCAGGTAGGATCTTTGCCAGAGGCCTACTCCAGGCAAAAATGTGTGACTCTATCTGAAAAGTAGCTAGCGCAAAAACAAATGAACAATCAAAGGGCTGGGGATGTAGCTCAAGTGTCCCAAGAGTGCCTGCCTAACATGCATGAGGTTCTGAGTTTGAATCCCAGTATAACCAAAGTTAGCAACAACAAAAATAAATCCAAACTGTTTTCAGAGGGCCGGATCTGGATCTAGATGAGCTTGACAGTAGAGTAATCTGTTTATATTTCCTTTTGCTTGATAGAACAATACAAACAACAATAATTCTTTGAGAATTTACACCAGACACTTTGGTGAGCATTTCTTTATCTCTTTCCTTTGTTCGTGTGTGTGATGTGTGTGTGTGTGATGTGTGTGCATGTATGTGCATGTATGTGTGTGTGTGTGTGCTAGGGTTAGAACTCATGACCTGGGTACTGCCCCTTAGCTTTTTCACTCAAAGATTGGTGCTCTACCACTTGAGCCACATCTCCACTTCTCACTTTTTGGTGGTTAATTGGAAATAAGAATCTTAGAGTCTTTTCTGCCCACGCTGGCTCTGAACCAAGATCCTCATATCTCAGTATCCTGAGTGGCTAGGCAGGAGCCACCTGTTCCTGGCTCTCCTTCAAATTTAAAATCATCTGAGGAGAACAGTATCTTAGTGATTTTCATTGAGGAAACTGACACTCAAAGAATAGGACTTGCCAAGGATAGTAAGCTGGTATTGCAACCCAGTCTCTCTCTGCCTTAGAGCCCATACTATATTGTCTGCCTCTCCAACTCCAGGTCAGCAGAGCAGAATCATGTTGAAAGACATGATGAGTTGGTACTGATAAGGGGCACCCCTGACTGCTGGACCCAGCTATCCCCCTATCTATAGTGAGCAGAATTGAGTTCTCATGAGTGTATAGTATTCCAAGAAGAATATATCACATGCTGAGATAAAATAAAATTACAGATGGATACAAATAAGGTAAGGATAACAGCGTATCTAGTATCCACAAGGATCCTAATCTGATGCTTCTCCATTGGTTTGCTTTTTCTGTGATGAAGTCACTTATCAGACATGGATGTTTCAGGTCCACTTGCCCCTGGAGAGCTCCTGGGCTGGATTAGCTCTGGTGACTTGGTAACATTCCTAGAACAGGCCTCTAAGAAACACAATTTTCTAATGTCCCAAGTATGGAGTGGCAGAAGACAAAAATTATCAGAAGCAATTAATTATGAATTCTTAGGATGGATTTGAGAATAGATGGGGTGGACCCCCCAGCAATCCAAACATGGATAGAACTAGGAAGAAGCAAGAGGAGATTAGGTTGCAATATTTAAGAAAACACTTGCTCTGATCATCCCACAAATGTAGGCCTTAAGAACAAATATTATTGGGGCTGGGAATATGGCTTAGTGGGGGAATATGGCTTAGTGGTAGAGTACTAGCCTTGAATGCATGAAGCCTGGGTTCGATTCCTTAGCACTACATAAACAGAAATAGTCAGAAGTGGCACTGTGGCTCAAGTGGTAGAGTGCTAGCCTTAAGCAAAAGGAAGCCAGGGACAGTGCTCAGGCCCTGAGTTCAAGCCCCAGGACCGGCAAAAAGAAAAAAAACTGAGAGAACAAATATTCTTTGGGCAAAAGTAGCTCCAGTGGTAGAGCACCTGCCTAGCAAGCAGAAGGCCCTGAGTTCAAACCCTAGTCTATCAAAAACACAAATGTCCCCTAACTATCTGTTACAGGCACCTCTCTTGCCAGGCCCAGACCCTGAAGTGTCCTGACTCTATTAAAAGTGCCAGGCTCTGAGAAATCCTGATGTTGATAAAGCACTGAATTGGGGAAGGTCGGCATTTCCAAATACATTTATTTTAAGTAACACTGATTGGCACCTCTCTGTAGCTGCACTTCTATCATTAGTTCACCAGTTCAAAGGTTAGTACCACCAAAACAAAGAGTTGGGAACTAGTGCCGCATACCTATAATCCTAGTTACTTAAGTGGCTGAGATTTGAGGATGATAGTTTGAAGCCCCTCCTGGACAGAAAAGTCCATAAGAATCCATCTCCAATTAACCAGCAAAATGCCATATTGGATGTGTGGCTCAAGTTAGTAGAGTACCAGCTATAAGCAGAAAAAGTGGAGCAAGAGCTCAAAGTCCTGAGTTTAAGCCCTGGCACCAGAGAGAAACGGAGGGGAGGGGAAGGGGGAGGAAATGGGGAGGGAAGGGGAGGGGAGGGGAGGGGAGGGGAGGGGAGGGGAGGGGAGGGGAGAGGAAGGAAGGGAAGGGAAGGGAAACCAAGGGAAGGGAAGGGAAGGGAAACCAAGGGAAGGGAAGAAGGGAAGGGAAGGGAAGGGAAGGGAAGGGAAGGGAAGGGAAGGGAAGGGAAGGGAAGGGAAGGGAAGGGAAGGGAAGGGAAGGGAAGGGAAGGGAAGGGAAGGGAAGGGAAACCAAGGGAAGGGAAGGGAAACCAAGGGAAGGGAAGGGAAACCAAGGGAAGGGAAGGGAAACCAAGGGAAGGGAAGGGAAACCAAGGGAAGGGAAGGGAAACCAAGGGAAGGGAAGGGAAACCAAGGGAAGGGAAGGGAAACCAAGGGAAGGGAAGGGAAGGGAAGGGAAGGGAAGGGAAGGGAAGGGAAGGGAAGGGAAGGGAAGGGAAGGGAAGGGAAACCAAGGGAAGGGAAACCAAGGGAAGGGAAACCAAGGGAAGGGAAGGGAAACCAAGGGAAGGGAAAGGAAGGGAAGGAGCTGTTTCCTGACTTCATGGAAACTTCAGGAGTCCAGGCTTTAGTAGGGCTGGCTCCAACCACCCAACATCTTCAAGCATCTTTTCCAATCACTCATCTCTGCTTTCTTCTTCTTCTGGGCACAGGTTAGCTGAAGGCAGATAGAGTCACTTGGACTGTGATAATATATACACATGAAAGCCAAGAGCTGCACACTTGACATAGGGAACAGCTACAGCCTGATGCCACAGACTTTCCCTAAGGAGGGAATGAAGTGGTGCCTTCACTCTCGGGTTCAGGAAGCCTTGCCCAAGTGATGGCAAGAAGACCCCCCCAGCTGAGCCAGTCTTACTTCTAGCAGCCCGAATGGAAAGACAGTATCTCTTCCCAAGAGCTGCAACAACAGCTATCATAAGCCCAACTCCATTCTCATGCCCACGGCTGCACCAATCTGCAGCCAGGGCCTGCCCACCCTGGTAACTCTCCACTCTCATAGGCTGATGCCTGGAGCCCACACTTCTCAGCCTCATTTGGAACAGCATGCAACTAGTGAGAGATACCAGATCCCCAAAGGAGATTACTTCTGGGGGAGGGGTGGCCAGTGTGAGGGCCAACTCAAGAGCTGGAGGTTCAAGTTCTAGAATTCTAGCCACATCCAGGCCTTTCTAGGGGCCCCACATCAATGGCTTTCCAAATCTGCATTATCTCTGTAGGCCTTCCTAAGGAAAGAAATGTTTCTGGCTTATCTTTGGCCACCTAATTCCTTCTCTCCCACCTCCATCACGGTCATGGGTCTGGACAAGGGATTTGAGTATTATACTCACTCCAGAAGAATTTGCTGACGTTTTAAAAGAATGAATAAGGAACTGTGCTGGGGCTAGGCCCCAAACTTTTATTAACTGCAAGGTTAAAAGCTATCGAGGGTCAGGGCACCACGAAGGGACAGAGGGAGTGAGTCCATTAACACCTGCCTTTTTATTTCCAAATCGAATTGTTGCGTGAGCTTTGGGCATGATGTAACCACTCGGCAGTGTTGGGGCAGGATTTATGAGCCAGGGTTTGTGGAACACAGTCTGAGCAGGCAGCTGGTGAGAGGCACTTACCCTAACTGCCCTCACTTGGAAGTGTCCCGAAAATCATGGTTGTAAGACATAAAAGCACCTTGGCAGTAAAAACCAGCCCCCTGAGCCCAGGGTGGATCTGAGTCACTTTTTCCTAGGCTAGTGTGGAGCGGTGTCCAGTTCAGGCACAGCTTTGTGCTGAGACAGAATGTTGGCAAGTAGAGAGTGGATAGGGGCAAGCTGGACAGGACATGAACTCTGTCCCAAGAATAGGGACATCTCAGGTTGGTTTGCACACAGGTAGAATAGCTTGATTTATACGGAATATACATTCAAATGAGCAGGGTTAGCCTCTGCTGGAAGTTTCTAGAAATGTGGCTGGCACTGACTATCGCAGGGCTCAAGAAGGAGAGAGGAAGGCAGCCTGTCCCTCCCAGTCTTCCCATCAGCACTTGGGTCCCAGTGATGAATTTTCAAAGGGGTCATTAAATGCTGATTAAAGTACTAGAGGAAAGAACAGGAGGGAAAAACCAACATCAAGTGTTGTACATACATATGCCCTCCCAGCCCAATGCCCCCCCCTTTCCTGTTCTCAAGCTGCCTCGAAGTTCGTTCCAGCCCTCCATTGGAAATGCTATAAAAGGCCAGGTTAATTAAGTCCTATATATTACCAGCACAAACACTTCCAACTTGATTCTGGCGGCTCAGTGAGTGAGGAGGAGGCCAGGCAAGGTCCAGGCAGCTCAGGGTAATAAAACAGAAGACTCAATTACCTTGTACATTTGCAGTTTTCATAAAATCATTTAAAGTTCTCCCAATGAAAGCACAGCAGAGAGGGATTGGGACCCTGAAATCCAAATGGAGCTTAGAGACCCTGGAATTCTAGAGTAGCCATGGATCACAAGAGCATCAGAGCCACTGCGGGCAAAAAAAAAAAAAGCAAAAAGCCAGAAAAGGAACAAAGGGAAAGAGACTCTCCAACCAAACATTAAACAGGGAAAACCTTATCCAGCTCACTCCAGCTGGTCTTCTCCCTATTTGCAAATGAGGAAACTGAGGCAGCAGAACAATTCATTAGTGTCCACCCAAAAGAGATCTGTAGCCACAGCCTGAGGGACCTGCCAGTACTACTCCAACACTGGCCCTCCTTTCAAGGAACCAAGCTCTGCATATCATGGCCCCAGGGTGATAGAACAGACTGGAGTCCATGGGTCTAGAATTCAAATCTCAGGTCTGCCACTTCCTAGCTGGATACCCTTAAATTACTGAACCTCTGGATCTTAGAGAAATTATTTTCCTCATCATTGGGAAAATGAATACCTTCCTCTCAACATGGGCAAGCAGATTAAATGGAACAATAGTACAAAATGCTCAACAGTTTAGAATATGATATAGATGAATGACTATTCTGATTACTGTATTGGGCACACTTTTACTTTCTGTGGTCAGCTTCTTACCCAGGCAAGCTAGCTGGACCCACCATGCTACAGTGCTAAAGCACAAAGTTAGAGGCACTCTCCCACTCAGTACTTCCTCTGCACCACAGTGCTCACAAGTCAATCCTTGTGTTTTTGTTTGGATTTTTTATTTTGGTGCCAGCCCCGGGGCTTGAACTCAGGACCTAGGCTCTGTCCCTGAGCTTTTTGTGCTCAACGCTAGGGCTCTATCACTTGAGTCACTGTTCTACTTCTGGCTTTTTGGGGTGGTTAATTGGAGATAAGAGTCTTACAGACTTTCCTGCCTGGGATGGCTTTGAACTGTGATCCTTGGATCTCAGCCCTCCTGAGTAGCCAGCACCCAGCCAATCCTTCCATTTTTTATGTCACTGGAGGTTGGGAATATTTTCCTATTGAAGATGCCCATTTTTACCATAGAGTCAAAAAGAACAAAAATTACATAAAAGTTAAAAACAAAATTCTTTTCCAACCTGCCTACTTTTTAAGAAATAAATATAAAACTTGACCAGCAGCCCCCAGAGGGAGAAATTACATGGACTGTAGCCACAGAAAGCCAGAGAATTGTCCCAGAACATTAGAGAGAATGAAGGCAAAGTTCCTTCCTCTTGTCCAAATCTCCCCAGCCTTCCAGGGAAGAACCTGGGTAGAGGTGGGGCTGGTGTGGGATGAACTTGAATGAGTGACATTGTAACATCCTGGGCACCTTTTGTAGAACTCCCTCTGAGAGGGAGATATAACATTTCTTCTAAAAATAGCACAGTAGCTGGGCACAGGTGGCTCACACCTGTATTCCTAGCTACTTAGCCTGGACAGCCAGCCTGAGCAGGAAAGTCCTTGAGACTCTTATCTCCACTAAACCTTAAAAAAAAAAAAAAAAAAAAAAAAAAAAGCCAGAAGGGGAGCTGTGGATCAAGTGGCAGAATGCCAACCTTGCGCAAAAAAAGTTCAAGGACAGCACCCAGACCCTTAGTTCAAGCCCCAGAACAGGCAGAAAAAAGGGGGGGGGAGGAAGGGAGGGAGGGACGAAGAGAGAGACGGAGGGAGGGAGGGAGGGAGGGAGGGAGGAAGGGAGAGAGAGAAATTAAGAAAGGAAAGGAAAAGAAAAGGCATAATAATATTTCCCATCTTACCTTGACACTCTTCCATCAAGAGGAAGAATTGATTTCTCCTCTTCTGAAATTGGACAGGACTTTGTCACTCAGCAAATGGCCTGTAGATGTGGCACTATATATACTAGAGTCACACAAGGTGATGCAGCTTTCTCCTGGGAAGCCAGCCACCATATTGTAAAGAAGCCAAAGCTACATGCAAAGGCCAGGTGCAGATATTCTGGGCAGCTGGACAAACAGTAGAGCATCTACCTAGTTAGTACAAAGCTCTGAGTTCAAAGTACAGTGACACACACACACACACACACACACACACACACACACACACACACACACACATCCAGTGCCCATGGTTCATGCCTATAATCCTATCTACTCAGGAAGCTGAGATCTGAGGGTTGTGGTTTGAAGCCAGCCTCTGTGAGACTCTTATCTCCAGTTAATCACAGGAAAAAGCTGAAAGTGGAGCTGTGGCTCAAATGGTGGAGCACTAGCCTTGAGCAAAAGTTGCTCAGGGACAGCACCCATGCCCTGAGTTCAAGCCCCAGGACTAGCAAAAATTAAAAAGGTGTCAGCTATTCTGGTCAAAAGCCCCAGCCATCAGCAGCCACCAGACACATGACTCATATGTCCATGACATGATTATTCCATCCCCAAGCACCTCAATCATCTGCAACCTTGGAACCATCCAGTAGAAGCCCACCCAATGTGGAACACAGGAAAACCAACCAGCTGTACCATCTGAATTTCTGACCCACAGAGTCTATAAACATATTCAATGGTTATTGTATACCATAAAGGGTGAGGCTTTTTTTTTTTACTTACACTTCAGAAAATGGAATAAGTCACCACAGCTTTCAACATCAGGCTCAGTTCTTGGAGGAAGCCATGTAAGCTCAGAGACATGCATTGTAGTCGGGATGGAAAGTCAGGAAGTCAGACCTAGATGGTAAAAAGCTCAAGAAGGGGCTGGAGGGTACACTCAGTCATGACCGGTCTATACCTGAGGATGAAGTGGACTTGTTCTGGAGTTTCAGAGGTACAACTGTATGAAGAAGAAGAAAAAAAACTCAGGTGGATCTGAGTCCCATCTATCCTTTCTTCTCTCTCACTGTGTGTGTGTGCGCGCGCGCGTGTGTGCGTGCACGCGTGTGCCAGCACTAGGGCTTGAACTCAGGGTCTGGGACACAGCTCTACTTCTGGCTTTTTGGAGGTAAGCATCTCATAGACTTTTATGTGCAGGACAGCTTTGAACCATGATCCCAAGATCTCAGCCTCCTGAGTAGCTAGATCAAGTTTAACACTTTTACCACTTGAGCCACACCTTCACTTCTGGCTTTTTGGTGGTTAATTGGAGATAAGAGTTTCACAGACTTTCATGCCCAGGACAGCTTTAAACCTTGATCCCAAGATCTCAGCCTCCTGAGTAGCTAGGATTACAGGAATGAGCTACCAACACCCAGTGAGTTTGAGTTTATTTATGTGGCACCACTAGTGCCCTCTCACCATCTTGTAATTTGGATGAGGCAGGCTGTTTCTCTGACCTTTTCTTGGGGACAATAATGTCTTTCGTGCAGGATGATTGCACAGATTAAATGAGATAAGTGGCTTGCTCTTCTCCTCTGAGAGGACATCTTTAATTAAGGATTCACTTCATTAAGACTTAGAGGATTATCCTAGCTTCCCATTCCTTTGACAGTTTTGGTACCTTGTGATTTTTCTAGGACTTGGCACATTTTGTATAAATGTAGCCTGGCACCTGTGGCTCATACCTATAATCCTAGCTACTCTGGAGGCTGAGATCTTGGGATCAAGGTTTAAAGCTGTCCTGGGCATGAAAGTCTGTGAAACTCTTATCTCCAATTAACCACCAAAAAGCCAGAAGTGAAGGTGTGGCTCAAGTGGTAAAAGTGTTAAACTTGAGCAAACATTCTCAGGGAGAGTTCAAGCCCCAGTACTGGTGCAAAAACAAATATTCAAACATATTGATAGAAAATTGTCCAACTGCCTTTTTAGTCAATAAGAAAGTTCCTTCTTCTATCAACCCCCAGATTGTATGCTTTCTTGTCGCAAGCTCACCAGTGGTGTTTCTATTACATTAATCCTGGTTCCTAGGGCTGAGTGAGTAGTGATTGCATTCTGCATTACAACAAGTTAGGATGGCTGCCCAGAATTCTCCCCCAAAGTTCTAGCGAAGGCCAGGCTCCTTCCTGATGGCCCAGTCCCCTGTCCCTACAACGGGGCCAGTAGACCCTGGGGCCCTACTCTGTCATATCAGTCATGAATGGTCCTCCTTTATGGCTATTGCTAGATTGTTCCTGAATGAGGACAAGCATGTGGTCTAAAGGCTGGGATCCTGGGTGAGCGGGAGCTTACAGGATGGTAAAGGTTACTGTTGATCCCCAGTGATGCTATGTGTGTTGTGCTGAAGCTGGGAACAGATAGTATTATTATCCTTTGCCATGGTCTCAGTGAGGTGCCCACATGGATACAACCCATTGCTTCCTTCCCTGCTGGCCCCTTTCCTTCTTGGAGGGTCCAGGGGACCATAAAAATGAGATTGTGGGAAGTGGAGATGTGGCTGAAGTGCTAGTGCACATAAGCCTTGAACAAAATAGTTAACTCAGACTCTGAGTTCAAGGCTTAGTATCAGAGCACACACACACACATACACACACACACACACACGTGCATGCACACACAAAATAGAATTATGGAGAGGAGGCTCCTGAGCTCCTATTTCCTGGGGAGTCCCAGCTTTCAGTCCTCACTCAATGCTTCTTTAAGTCTTCAGTCTGCTTCACCCCCTCTCTAGAAGAGCAGCTGTGCCCAGAGGGTCCTGGCAGGGTCACCCCCACCTGGCCGTCACTGAGGGAACAGTAGAAGGCACAAACTGCTGCTGGCCTGCCTGCTTGCCAGGGTCTGTCCAGGCAGGAAGGGGCTCCTCAGCCAGCCCTGGAACCTGACCCTTGGAGGGAGGAGTTGGTGCCCAGGTGGGAATGGAAGGGTTAAAGGAATAGGATGGAAGATGGCAGCATACTGCTGGCAACAAGCTGGTCATGAGCATGGATAATTAGAACTGAACATCAGTAAACAATGCCTTTTCCCCTCATTAAGGACAAATCTGTATGTATAATGTGCCTATTTTCTCTTTCATTAACTTATAAATGGCCACTACTTTAAAGCCATTTAGCCAGCAGTTTTGACTTGCCCGTCAGCTTGGGATCTGACTGTCTTCTCCACTCCTGCGTGTGAGAGAGAATGTAGATCGCCCGGGAGAGGCTGTGCCTCTCAAACACCAGTGGTGCAGCCAGAACCTTCCAAAGCGGGTATAGAAGGCCATGGGAGGCATTTGGAGCTATGTGGGGTCAGTCCCATTTGGTCCTTCAGCCCTAGCTCCCCCCAACCACCTCCAGCCTCCTCCCACCCATTGCTAATGACCCATCCATTCTCTGTTCTCTATATTGTCTGTGCCCTTAAGGCACTGAGGACCCTCTGCTCAAATGGGGAGCCCCTGAGAGTGAGCTTGCTTCCAGCTCCCTGCAACAAGCAGGCAAAGACTGCAGGGCGCCAGGTCAGGAACTGATGGAAGTTCCCTTGGAGAAAGGTCAGTCCTGGGTCAGGGCCTTGCTCTCTCCCTGGTGCCAGGTGGCTCTCCCCACACCCAGAACCCTAAATAAAGATGAAGCCTGGCTCCTGCAGTGACTTCTGCTTCCTTCCTGGGTTCAGCATATGCCAGCCCTTTACCAGGACCCAGGAGAGGTGGGGATGGTGCCAAAGAGACAAAGACCCAGTCTTTGTCCTTGGGGATGATAAAGCACACAAGCAAAGGAAAACAAGGAGAGGAAACAGGAATGAACTGTTGCACAGGGGTAACTGTGTAAGCACAGGGGCCAGTACCTCACCTGCTCTGCCATCACACAAATTCAGAAATGGATCATAGTCCCCCTATTTTTGTTTATATTAAGACTGAGCTCAGGGCCTTGTACTTGCTAGGGAGGTATTCTACCACTGGAGCCACAAAAACAGTCTTAATATTGCTACTATCCTATAAATGGAGAACCAGAGGCCCCAGAAGGTAAAATAATTTACTCAAAGTCACACCACCAGTTGGTGGAATCAGGAACTAAGCATGATCTGTGGATTGTAGTTTGAAGCCAGCTTGGGCAGGAAAGTCTGTGACACTCTTACTTCCAATTTACCAGCAAAAAGCTAGAAATGGTTCAAGTGATAGAGTGCCAAGCTTGAGCAAAAAAGCTAAGGGGCAGTGCCCAGATCCTGAATTTAACCATCAGTACTACTGTGACCAATAAAAAATGTTTTTAAGAACCTAAAGCAAAAATGGTGTGGCTCAAGTAGTAGAGTACTTACCTAGCAAGTGCCAGGCCTTAGGTTTACACCAAAGTATAAAAAGAATGCAGGAAAGATTTGGAAAGCTCAAAGGTGATCTGAGGATCTTCTGATGGTAAAACCAGAAAGAACTCCACTTATGCACCCTGCTCTGCCTTCTTTAGATATTAACAGTGGACACTTCTCCAGCTGAGGAGGAATCTGCCTGGAAGTTCAACTTTCACTAAATATGCCATCTTGTGATGAGATCTTTTTATTTTTCTTTTTTCTTTTTTGGTTGGTTGTGGGACCTGAACTCAGGGCCTGGGCCCTGTCCCTGAGCTCTTTAGCTCAAAGTTAGTGCTCCACCACTTAGAGACACAGCACTACTTCCAGTTTTCTGGTGGTTAATTGGAGATAAGAGTCCCACAGACTTTCTTGCCCAGGCTAGCTTTGAACCAAGATCCTCAGATCTCAGCTCCCTGAGTAGCTAGGATTACAGGCATGAGCCACCAGTGCCCAGCTGTGATAAGATCTTAACTTTAGGCTGACTTCCGATGGATACTAGCTTATTCCACTGCTGTGTTGTTGTTGTTGTTGTTGTTGTTGTTCTTGTTGTTGTTGTTTGGGGGGGGGGTTGCCAAGATGATCAGTAGCTTTCTGAGTAGTTCCCAATGAATAGATAATCACAACTCCAGCCACAAGAGAATGGAAAACTTAAGAGAGGGTCCCTTCCTAGGCACAATGCTACACAGCAGTGAAAAGCAATGAAGTAGATTCATGCAGAACTGTCATAGTTCAATCTCTGACATAATAATGAGGATGTGGATATATTTACTGTTCAATCATTGATGGAACAAAAGATCCTGCTTTCCATGGTGACACTGTATTCCATGGGACAGGTATATACACCATGGTGACAACCTCTCATGGGAAGTACATATCCCAAATGGAAGGACCAAAGGACATTTTGGCTTGTACAGGGTGAAAAGTCTGAGCAGGTCTGCTCAGGTGGCCTCTGTGGTCTCCTTGGCCAAGGAAAAGAAACTAACACCAGCCCTGCCTTTCACTCAAGTGTTCTATTTCAAGAGAAAACATCAATGCCATGAACAACCAAAAAAAAAAAAAGCAAATTTCTAGATGCTATAAAATGAAATACTGTAGATATGCAACTAAAAGCAAAGTGTATTCCAAGTATGGATTACAGATTTCAAAAACAATTATACCCACAAAGAACATCAAAATAATTGTACAGCAATGAAAATCAACACATACAACATTATAGCAGTGTTGATTTCTTGAATATGGTAATTGCATCACATATATGCCCCATTCCTAAGAGACAGGTGCTGAAATATGTAGAGATTTTATGCTGTTTATAATAGCTCAGGTGGTTCAGGAAGTTTCATCTGTAGAAATGGAGGAAGCAGTAATAAAAGAGGAGAAGACAAGGCGAGAGAGACTTAAGAGGGGTAGCAATGTTAACTGGGGTAGTAAGACAATATATACATGTACTTATTCTATTTCAGTTGTATAGGTTTTAAATTTTTTTAAATATTAAAAACAAGCCTACAGGGGCTGGGGATATAGCCTAGTGGCAAGTGTGCCTGCCTCGGATACACGAGGCCCTAGGTTCGATTCCCCAGCACCACATATACAGAAAAACGGCCAGAAGCGGCGCTGTGGCTCAAGTGGCAGAGTGCTAGCCTTGAGCAAAAAGAAGCCAGGGACAGTGCTCAGGCCCTGAGTCCAAGGCCCAGGACTGGCCAAAAAAAAACAAAAACAAAAACAAGCCAACAGCTGGGAATGTGGCTTAGAGGTAGAGTGCTTGTTTGTCTAGCATGTATGAAGCCCTGGGTTTGATTCCTCAGCACCACATATATAGAAAATGGCCAGAAGTGGCGCTGTGGCTCAAGTGGTAGAGTGCTAGCCTTGAACAAAAAGAAGCCAGGAACAGTGCTCAGGCCCTAAGTTCAAGCCCAAGGACTGGCAAACAAACAACAAGCCAAGCCAGGCACTGGTGGCTCATGTTTGTCATCCTTGCTACCCAGGAGGCTGAAATCCGAGGATCTCGGTTCAAAGCCAGCCCAGGCAGGAGAGACCATGAAACTCTTATCTCCAATTAACCACCAGAAAACTGAAAGTGGAGTGGTAGCTCAAAGTGGCAGAGCACTAGCCATGAGTGAAAGAGGTCAGGGACAGTGCCCAGGCCCTGAATTCAAGCCCCATGACAAAATAAAAAAGGAAAGGAAAATACAATCTAATGACGTGTGTGTGTGTGTGTGTGTGTGTGTGTGTGTGTGTGTGTGTACCTACTGGGGCTTGAACTCAAGGCCTTATGCTCTTGCTCAGCTTTTACTCCACTTGAGCCACAGCTCTACTTCCAACTTTGTGTTAGCTAGTTGGAGATGAGTTTCATGGAAATTTCTGCCTGGACTTGCTTGGAACCACGATCCTCAAATCTCAGCCTTCGGAATATAGCTAGGGTTAAAAATGTAAGCCACCAGCACCCAGGTTCTAACTACTTTTTTTAAAAAAAACTGGAAGGTGAGCTCTCTGGAAGCTTCCAGAATTCTAGAGATAACTAGAGAAGTAGACCTGGAAGAATCATCCTGAGGAAGCATTTGCCCTTCCCCTGGACCCTGCCCTCTGGACTAGGTCTGTAAATGTAAGATGGGCTCAAGATGAGAATGGAGGCTGGATGGAAGGGTGGACTTCAGCCCTCCTCACTGACATCTCCAGGAGCCTTGGAGCCTGAGTCTGATGACAGCTTGGTTCCTCACCTGGCTGCCTGGGGAGAATGCAGGCTTCCCCTCCAGGCCATACTTGACTGCTGCCAGGCCCTCGGGTGAGGGCTGGTTTTGACTCCATACCTCGCAGGCCTGGCTTTCTCTCTTTGTCAGCCTGTGGGCCAGATAGATGGGGAATTAATGAGGCATCTCATCTTGCATGAAGCTAGTCAAGGGGTCACATTTCCCTCTCCTTGCATTGTTTCCTCGTGTACGTGAGCTGATCCACTTCACTAGCAGGGAAACACGAACATCATCACATCTTGGTGGTTTGCATATTAATTGCTGGAGTCTTCACCTGCCTCAAGTAATAGGCATGGGACAATGGCTCACGCTTATGTAGAGCTTACCATGTGCCAGATTCTGTTCTAAGAAGACTTATTTATTTAATACAACAACTCTCTGAGGCAAGTAATTTTTTAATCTATTTTACAGATGGAGAAACAAAGCATAAAGAAATAACTTGCTGCCAGGTGCCCCTGGCTCACACCTGTCACCCTAGTTACTCAGAAGACTGAGATCTGAGGATCACTGTTCAAAGCCAGCCTGGGCAGAAAAGTCTGTGAGACTCTTATCTCCAAAGAACTACTTGAGGGGCTGGGGATATAGCCTAGTGGCAAGAGTGCCTGCCTCGGATACACGAGGCCCTAGGTTCGATTCCCCAGCACCACATATACAGAAAACGGCCAGAAGCGGTGCTGTGGCTCAAGTGGCAGAGTGCTAGCCTTGAACGGGAAGAAGCCAGGGACAGTGCTCAGGCCCTGAGTCCAAGGCCCAGGACTGGCCAAAAACAAAAACAAAAACAAAAACAAAGAACTACTTGAAAAAGCTGGAAGTGACACCATGGCTCAAGTGGTAGAGCATTAGACTTGAGTATAAAGAGACCCTGAATTCAAGCCCCTGGATCAGCAAAAAAAAAAAAAATAATAATAATAATAATAATAATTAATAGCTTGCCCAAGAAAGATTGGCGAGATCATTTATAGGGTTCAATTCAAAATGCAAATGCAAAGGCCTTGTTGAAAATTTAAGACTTTTACTGGACATAGTAATGTATAACTGTAGACCCAGTCATATAGGAGGCAGATGTAAGAGGATCTCAGTCCAAGGCCAGCCCCAAGCAAAAAGTGAGTCTGTCTAAAAAATAAAACAAAAAAGGCTAGGGATGCGGCACAAGATCCCCACAAGAATAGGTTCCTTGGTTCAAATTCCAGCAATATAAGGAACATTTCTAAAACCTTTAAGAAGATAGACTATTATGGAACAGAACTCAGTGGAGAGGGAGAGAGGAGCGATCAGGCTACAATACAATCAAAACATGATATATGCATGCATGGAAATTTCGAGGTAAAACCCAGTAACTTGTGCAATAAATGTGGTCATATAGTTATTTTTTTCTTATGTCAGTACTAGGGCTTGAACTCAGAGCTTTTCATACTCACTTGCATGTTTTTCTTTCAAAGCTAGCCCCCCCCCCCCATACACACACACAGACACCTCTACTTCTGGCTTTATTTTTGCTAGTTATTTGGAGATAAGAGTTTCTCTCATTTACCTGCCCAAGGTGGCTTGAACCTCAATCCTCAGATCTCAGCCACCTGAGTAGCTAGGATGATAGGTGTGAGCCACTGGCACCTGGCTCAAATAATTATTTTTAAGACATCAAGCACCGAGCCTATTTAAGGATAGGGCACTGTGAGACCCTGCAGGTCTGCCCATCCACAAGTTAGACTTGTACGCAGGTAACCAGTCATACAGACAGGGTACTTGAGCCCAAGTAGTTCTGGCTCCAGAGAGTATTCTCCTATTCACTGGATCTTCCTACTCTAACTCCCAGGATCTTTCTCCCCTCTCATTCCCCAAACTGCCCACCAACCAAGGAACGGTTCCCAAAACCCAAGTGAAGACAAGCTAAACAGTCTGCCACAAGGGGTCACTGTTGAAGACTGAGCCTTTACAGTTTGACACCTCCATGTTCATTCACAACTGCAAGAGAGGCCTGCCTGGTTCTCTAGGATACCTTTTCCTGAATGACCACTACCAATGCTACTGAGCCAGGAAGTTCCTGCTTTGCCACCTGCCAGACCAGCAACAACCTCTGTAACAAACCTCTATGTCTGATAGTAACTTGGTTCATCTGTTCAGAGCTCCTCTTTCCTGATGATGATATTTCTTCTGGAGTTCTGTTATTGTTTCCTTCCTTTCTAAGATTCCGAGGAATCTCAGAGATGGCCAACTCAGTTCACTAGAAACACACCAATAAGGTTCACTCCAAATGGAAAGGGTCTGAGCCCAGGAAGCAGCCTGTCCCTTATGCAAAATATCTCTACCTCTGTGACCAGCTCCACACACCAAAACCTTCTCAGAAGAGTCCTTGGTTTACCTCGTTCCAAGAGCAATGTGTTTGGCCACTTGCCTTACAACAGCATAACTAAGAGAAGAGACATTAATTTCCAGAAAATCTAGTTTTGTCTTACTAAATACTCCAGTGCACAGAGTTTAACACAATTGATATATCAGTGTCTCACCCAGATACCTCTGTTATCACTGCAAAGGCTGTTTAAGGAGACTTGATAAGATGAAGAACTACCTGGCTGCCTGGTGGTCCTGCTGGGCTCCAAGGAGCAGAGCTAGTGATATTAGGATTCACCACAGCCTCACTTGCATCCAGCAGCTGGCCAAGCCTGGCAATGTCTGTATTACTCTTGGTACCCCAAGCATCTCTCGTCCCCTCAAGCTAAGTCCCCTTCCATTTTAGAAATGTGCTCAGCCACAGAGAATAGAATACCTAACCAACATTGGCCTTAACCAGTAGAGAATGTTCTTTTCACCTGACAGAAATACAGAGTAGGACAGAGACCGGCATTGGTTAACCAAATCAATACTGTCAGAGCTGACATGGCTACCAATCTTTGTCTTTGTATCATGATGTCTAATGGCTGCTGCAACTCCAGTTCTCACACCTTCACTCAAAACAGAAAGAAAAAATAAGGCAAGAAGGGCCACCACTGATAGCATTTAATGTCCTCTATCAGGAAAGGAAAAGACTTCTGTTAATATTTTGAATATGTAATACATGCCATGGGCCCATGTGTTGAATGCTTGTTCCCCAGCTGATAGTGCTATTTTTCCAAAGCATTTGAAAGTTTTAGGAGGTAGCTGGAGGAAGTACATCAGGAAGTATTGAGGGCAGGTCATTAGAGGAATCTGTTCCTTTCCTGTTCCCCTCCCCTTCTGCATCCAGTCCAAAGCCTTCTTTACCTTCACCACACAGTCCCTCCATGATGTTCTGCCCAACTGCATGGGCCAAGCAACCACAGACTGAACCCAAGTTCAAGTTGCTTTTGTCAAGTATTTATTCACAGCAATGATAAAAGTTACTCATACAGCCAGCACCAGTGGCTCATGCCTGTAATCCTAGCTACTCAGGAGGCTGAGATCTAAGGATTGTGGCTCAAAGCCAGCCTGGGCAGGAAAGTCCATGAGACTCCAATTAACCACTCAGAAAAATAAAAGTAGTACTGTGGTTCAAGTGGTAGAGTGCTAGCCTTGAGCTGAAGAACTCAGGGACAGCACCCAGACCCAGAGTTCAAACCCCATGACTGATCCAAAAAAGAATAAAAAGTAACTCATACAACCTCTTCATGCCTCCTGAATATTTCAGCTTATATCACTTTGAACTGAGTTGGGTCATATGGCCTTCCTTAGCTGAAATGGAGTCTGGGAATGTATTGTATCAGGGGCTAGATACATTTTCACCATGAATAAAATTGGGATAAAGCAAGATGCCACAGACTTTTCCCAAATGCCCCTCCCCAACTACCCTGGGGACCCTCATAAAAGAGCCCCTGCAACCCTGTAGTTCTCCCAGTGCCTCAGGCAAGAAGGGCCCACCCAAGGAGCAAGATCTCCCCAGAGCCAGAAAGAACTACAGTCAGTTTTCCCTTGCAGTGATTAATGATACTTGGTGGCGCTGGAGAAGAGGCGGCTAATTAGCTATAGACTGATTAAGGACAAGGCAGGCAAAGTCTCAGGCACAATAAATGTGAACTTTCCATCTTCCCCTCTCCTTTCCAGTCCTGCTACCAGCAGCAGAAGCCAAGCCTGAGGCACCTCTCACAGTCTGCCTGTCTGGAAAGACTGGGAAAATGTCCTCCATATCCTTATATTGAACCAAAGGAAAGATATCAGGGCTGGGCATGCAGGGGTCTTCTTTCAGGACTTTTCTTCCAGATCTTTCCCAACCTCTGTACTCTGGGCCAGGTATGGTACTTCTAAAAGAAACAGAGCCTCAGAGGCTCAGAAGAATCTGCAGCTGAGGACTACAGAAACACAGAGTGGGCTGAACACATGACCTTAGTCAATAAGCAGAGAACTAGAGGGACTTTGTAAGTGGAGAGGTGGCCCCCAAGAAAGGAGAGGTCACCAACACAAAGCAGAATTGAGTTAGAGCACGGGCCTCAGCAGGGAGGAATACAGATAGAGGTAATGGGTGGGAGTTGGGGCTCAGGACAGATGAGAAATAAGATGTTAGCAGTGATGTAACCCAGCTATTCCCAGCCTCAGTACCCCCAGAAACTTGAGCTATCCAGGTACCAAATGTCCCCAAGGCAAACTCAATGAGTCCTTACTGCCACCTCTGTCTTGGAAACCTCATCCATATCTCTCATGCCAGAAAACACACCCAGGTGCAGGCAAAAGTCCATCACACAGTAGCCTCAGCTGAGGCTGGGTGGAAATAAGCTCTCTGACATCTGAGTCCCGTACAAGATAAGGCTGTGGTAAGGACAAAGGATCTACTTCCACAAGAGATACCAGGAGAAATTCGATGAGTGTGACTTCTCAGGTTCTCCCCATCTCCTTCCAGAAGACACACAGAGGTGGCAAGTGTCAGTACCTATTCAGGGGAGGCTTGAGAAACACCTTACCCTAGCCCCCTCACTGCCAACTTCATTCTTTCCCATGCTCTAGGGCATTCCATTCTCTGTCCAAGTGCCATTTTGGGCACTTCTCAGATGGGATCCAATTCCCTATAATAATACATTTTGGTGACTGTCTTTACTACTATGTAATCAATCAGCAGGCCAAGAGTTGTGCTAAGCTCTGGGATGCTGAGAGATGCGCCTCTGCTCTCATGGCACTTGCAGTCTACATATAAATCCCGGCTGGTACCTAAGCAAGGATCCACCTTTGGGGGCCCAAATAAGTCTCACTCCACCCCTGCCCCCCACAACATTAGGTCAACTCAGGCACCAATGCTCTGCCAGTAGGAAGCCACATCCCTCAGGGTACTCCCTAACTACCATGGGTGATAGCTCAGGCTCTACATGGCCAAAAGTGGGTATAGTGGATAGTAGTGTGTGTTGCCCTATGTCTCCTTCAGAGCCAAGACACATGTGCTCTGCCAGCTGCAGCAGGTGCTGACCATTAGCGGGCAGCTAAGTCCCTCTCCAGGAACTCTCCTCAGCTGTGGGGAAAGGCCCCACAGTAGCTCCATGTGATGGCTGGTCATGTGAGATGGCAAAGCTCTACTACACATGCATGCAGGCATGCACGTGTGTACACACACACACACACACATCTAGTGTTGTGCCAAGTTGCGAGACCACCACCAAGAAGACCACCGAGACTCAGACATTCCAAAATGCAAAAGCAAGGCAAGGCTTTATTTAAGCGAGCTGCAACTCGGGCCTCGTCCTACCCACCGACACAGCGGAGGTTAGGAGGAAGCCCCGAGCTGTGATTACACAGGGCTTATATAGGCAAAAAACAAAGTTACAACAATCAGGTGTTCAAGCAAGCAAGATTAGGACACAGGTACAAATCTGATTGGCTCAGGGCTCGAGGCATTCTGGGGGCAGTCAGAGTTAAGCATTCCCAGCGATTAGAGTTCTAGACCGACTGGGCCCTAATGGGCTTGTCCTGGGTCTGCTCACAGGGCCTGCTTAACTCAGGTTCACGTGGTAAAGTGGGGTTCACGTGGTAAACTGGGGTTCACATGGTAAAGTGGGACCTGACTTCAAAGTCTGGCACTTCACTAGAACATTCTGGAAGGATCATTCAAGTTCCAGAGCTTCTCATGGGGTTGTTCAGCCTCTCCCTCCCCACAGTCTCGATTCCCTCATTCATGGACAGGGGTAGCTCCTGACAGCATTCACCAGGAAGATCCCTGCCCTTCAAGCCTCAGCCTGGCCCTTGGGGAACCTAACAAAGGAAAAAGGGGGAAAGCTAAAATTCACCCTGCGGTGTGAGTGTACAGTCTGAAGAGAAAGACCCCTTTTTCTAAACCATGGGCCAAAAGATGTCCCTTGGTAGTAACTTAGCAGGAGCCCCGCCCCAACCCCACAGTGCCACTGAGAGGTGACCCAGGAAGCCAGGCCAGTGCCAGAAAGGCCTTGGCACTGCTGTGGGGAAGGAATGGAGCCGTGCTGCCAAGTGATTTAGAAGACTCTAGAGGAGAGTATATCTGTGATAAGAAGCCCACCAGCCCTGGAGTCTGATTCCAACTGATTTAACAGGCACTCAGGGCCTCTATTTCAGCAAGACAACCGGGAAATGAGCTGAGGAAAATTGTTAATCTATGTGCTAGGGATTCCCAGCACTGTGGAAAGGGAGAGTCAAATCAGCCCCCTCCCTGCACCCACCCCCACCCCCAATCTAATGCAGGCCCAGGGTGGGTGGGAAACTTGCCTGCGATGCAGAAGGAGGGGCTGGGTGAAGCAGGAAGGAATGAGACTCATATAAACTAAAGTAATTGAAATCATTAATAGCAGTAAAATAAGCTGTCCATCCTACATGTAATTTGTAGTAATGTTTGGTTACTGAGATTAATTTCTGGTAATGAAATACTAATTAAACCATTTATTGAGTAATGTATTTGCTTGGTGGTATTTTATGGGTGTTCGCTTATAAATATTTTAATTACTTTTGCTAAGTAATTAAAATTTACTAAATAATTTCCAAACTATTTATTAATTTCTAGCAATTCTCAGCCAACCAACAAGTAATTGTTTTACTTTGTATCAGTAATTAAAGTCTTTGGGGGGAAAAAAACCTTTGAAAAGAAAGGCAGATATGAAGAATTATCTGATTTATGTATATGAGGTTGAGTATGTTAAGTAAAATAAAGGCATAAAAATTACTCATAATCCCACATTAATCAAATGTTATTAACATTTTATTTATATCACTACAGTCTTTTTTTGCTTTGGTTTGTTTTTGTTCCACTGTGGGGCTTGAACTCAGAGCCTGGGCTCTGTCCTTGAGCTCTTTCTCTCAAGGCTAGCACTCTACCACTTTAAACCACAGTACCACTTCCAGTTTTCCCATGGTTCATTGGAGATAAGAGTCTCACGTACTTTCCTGCCTGAGCTGGCTTTGAACCGCAGTCCTAAGATCTCAGCCTCCTGAGTAGCTAGAATCACAGATGTGAGCCACCAGCGCTCAGCTTGCTACAGGCTTTTCTTATGACTGTATGTTCTATTTTTTCAATTGGGATCATATAAACTACATGTTTTTTGGATATCAAAAAACTAGGGTTTAAACTCAGGGCCTATGCTTGCCAGGCAGGCCCTATTCTGCTGAGCCACACCACCAGCCCTGTTGTCAATCTTTGTATTGTTGGGGTTTTTTTTTGGGGGGGGGGGTATTGGGGCTTTCCCCACCAGTTCTGGGGCTTGAACTCAGGGGCCTGGGTGCTGTCCCTGAGCCTCTTTGTGTTCAAGGCTAGTGTACTACCACTTGAGCCACAACTCCACTTTCAGCTTTTTCTGAGTAATTTATTGGAGAGAAGAGTCTCATGGACTTTCCTGCCAGGGATGGCTTTGAATCTCAATCCTCAGATCTCAGCTTTTTTTTTTTTTGCCAGTCCTGGGCCTTAAACTCAGGGCCTGAGCACTGTCCTGGCTTCTTTTTGCTGAAGGCTAGCACTCTGCCACTTGAGCCACAGCACCACTTCTGGCCATTTTCTATACACGTGGTGCTGGGGAATCGAACCCTGGGCTTCATGTACACGAGGAAAGCACTCTTGCCACTAGGCCATATTCCCAGCTTTCTGAGTAGCTAAGATTACAGGCATGAGCCACTGGTGCCAGCTTATATCATACTCTCTATTCCACCAAAATGCCAAAGGATTGGAGAATGTAGGTCAGCCAGAGAGTACGGGTGTAGCATGTATGAGATCCTGAGGCTAATCCTCAGCACAAAAAAAACAAACAAAAGAAAAATCTAGCCAAACCATTCTAAAGAAACTTTCTCTATGCAGCTACTGATGGGCAATAACTTAAAAGCAAGACCTTATTTCTTGGATATGTGAATAAAACCACTATTACAAAAGCTAAAATCAACATTTAAATCAACTTAATCCAAGATGATATTAAAATAATCTAATCTTGATCTAATTGAGGCAAATCCTAACTAATGGAAGGTGATATTCAGAAGCTCAAATCTTCACCATAATTTTTCATCCAGTGTCCAGCAGTCAATTGAAAATCACCAAATCTAGGCACCAGATGTAGGAGGTTGACACAGGGGGTAGAGCAAGCAACAAACAAGTTAAGCAAGCCATTTGTATAACCCTAGCTACTCAAGAGGATGAAATCTGGAGGATCACAGATCAAAGCCAGTGTGGGCTGAAAAATCCATGAGACTCCATCCCCAATTAACAGGGAAAATAAAGGCTACAGGTATGGCTTACATGTCAGTTGAACAAACAAGCTAAGCAAGCACAAGACCCTGAGTTCAAGCCCCATTATCAGCATAACTAAGAAACAAGACAGTAACTGAAAGCCAGAGAAAGACTAAAAACTACAGACTCACAAGTGATTTATACTCATCATTACTGGTTACAATTAAAAATAACTGGCATTAATATACTTAAGAAAATTAATTCCAAGTAGAGTTAAGCAGAGACCCTGAATTCATTTTTAAAAATAATAGAAAAGTTTTTTGTTTGTTTGTTTTTTTTCCAGTCCTGGGCCTTGAACTCAGAGCCTGAGCACTGTCCCTGGCTTCTTTTTGCTCAAGACTAGCACTCTGCCACGTGAGCCACAGCACCACTTCTGGCCATTTTCTATATAGGTGGTGCTGGGGAATCGAACCCAGGGCTTCATGTATATGAGGTAAGCACTCTTGCCACTAGGCCATATTCCCAGCTCCTAGAAAAGTTTTAAATGGAAATAAATAGAAACATTTTTAACTGAGAAATACAATAACTAAAATTAAAAACTAGACAGATCAGTTTAACAGCTGAGTAGACACAATTGAAATACAATTCCAATCAAAATCTTATTTTATAAGATCACCAATGACCAGTTAATTCTAATGAGACAGGATCTAAACTAAACCAAACTATTTTGAAATGTAAAGGCAATATCAAAGGACTGGACCTATGATTTTGAAATTTTAAATCTACAGTGTGGTATGGGCAAAAAAGTAGAAATACCAATCAATGGAATAGAGTCTAAGTATGGATCCACACAGTCAGCTGATTTTTTACTAAAACAAAAAGACAATTCAAAAGAAGAAAGACAATCATGTCAATAAATGATTCTGGAATAACCAGATGACAAAAAAAGAGAATTCTTTGTACATTATACAAAAATTAATTCAACACTGTTGTAGGGAGTACAGCTGACTCCATCTTGATTAGGAAAACATGGTAGGAAATGTTGGGGGGGTGTAGGTTAGGTCAAACTGACCCCAAAATTTTGCTTCTGTAAATGGCTTGCTTAACTTGTTTGTTGCTTGATCTACCCCCTGTGTCAACCCCCTACATCTGTGCTATGCTTTTACATTTATAAACCCCAATTTGAGGACTGCTTGGGGTCACGGTGTCAGCGCCCGAGTCTGCACTGTGTCCCTGGCCGGTCAGCCTGCTTTTCACTGTCACAGTTCAGCTCCCGAGTCTGTGCTGTGTCCCTGGCCGGTCAGTTCACTTTATGCTTCCCCAACAAATCCATCTTTTTGCTTGAGACTGTCTCTGAGTGGTAGACTCGTGAAGGGACGGGGACTCCCCTCCCTCGGACGCCGTAACAAACACTCCTAGGTCTATATCCAAGATAATCAAAAGTCTATGTTTGCACAAAAACTAATACAGGACTGCTCATAGCTGTATTATTCATAGTCAAGAAGCAACCTCAACCCAAATAGTCATCAAATGGTCAATAAATAAGATATGCATGTCTTTCCAGGTGCCAGTGGCTCAGGCCTGTAATCTTAGCTACCCTGGATGCTGAGATCTAAGGATTGTGGTTTGAAGCTGACCTGGGCAGGAAACTCTATGAGACTCTTATCGCTAATTAACAAAAAGCCAGAAGTGGAGCTTTGGGTCAATCAGTAGAGCATGAGTCTTGAGCAAAAAGTTCACGGACATTACCCAAGCCCTGAGTTCAAGCCCCAGAGCCCCCCCTACACACACACACAAAGCATATTGATATATAAGGAAATAAATATTATTATATTCCAGTCATAAAAATAAATGAAGTACTGA
The DNA here is from genome assembly GCF_023159225.1 of Perognathus longimembris pacificus. NCBI lineage: Eukaryota > Metazoa > Chordata > Mammalia > Rodentia > Heteromyidae > Perognathus > Perognathus longimembris. Next base: position 49,788,397 of record NC_063162.1, on the reverse strand, counting down.
TGTACTATATATTGAGACATGAAAATATTGTGATTAATGTTATAGAGATTTAAAAATTAAAAGTAGTTTAGAGGTTGCTCGGGGCCAGGGATAGTGAGACTTGGCATTCACCTCAAATGGGCATAGATTTCTTTTCAGATGATAGATGCTCTCCAGTTAAGATAGTGGTGATGGCTGCACAAATTTGTAAATATACCTTCAATTCCTGACCTATACAGCTTGAAGTTTTATGGTGTGTGAATTACATCTCAACAAGACAAAAAAAATCAATGCAAAATGTTATATTATAAATCTAAATGTACAGTGACAAACTATAAAATCACCAGGCACCTGGTGGCTCATGTGTATAATCCTAACTAATCAGAAGGCTGAAATCTGAGGATCAGATTCAAAGCCAGCCCAGGAAAACTCATGAATTAGCTAGCAAAAAGCCAGAAGTGGAGGTATAGCTCAAACAGTAGAGCACAAGCCTTGGGGGCGGGGAGTGGGGGTGGGGGACAAATAAGCGCGTGCAGCTATGACAGTAAGCCCCAGAATTAGAGTGCATACATGCACATACATACACACATACGTACATACATGACCTTAAAATCTTCGTGATTCTAAGTTAAGCAAAAAGCTAAAAGCATAATCCATAAGAGTTCATCCATGCAAAAAATTCAGTACTTTATTAAAATAAAAAACTTTTGCAGGGGGCTGGGGATATGGCCTAGTGGCAAGAGTGCTTGCCTCCTATACTTGAAGCCCTGGGTTCGATTCCCCAGCACCACATATACAGAAAATGGCCAGAAGTGGTGCTGTGACTCAAGTGGCAGAGTGCTAGCCTTGAGCAAAAAGAAGCCAGGGACAGTGCTCAGGCCCTGAGTCCAAGCCCCAGGACTGGCAAAAAAAAAAAAAAAAACTTTTGCAGGCCAGGCACCAGTGGCTCATGCCTATAAGCCTAGCTACTCAGGAGGCTGAGATCTGAGGACCACAGTCTGAAGTTAGCCTGGGCAGAAAAGACAAATGTCCTTGTCAGACTCTTATTCCCAATTAACCACTCAAAAACCGGAAGTGGTGCTGTGGCTCAAGTAGTAGAGTGCTAACCTTGAGCAAAAAGAGCTCAGGTACAGCACCCAGACCCTGAGTTCATGTCCCACAACCAAAAAAAAAAAAAAAAAAAAAAAAAAAAAAAAAAAAGTTTACTTTAAAAAAAAAAAACAAAAAACGCAGTGTTAGGAAAATTTAAGCAAGCCATAGACCAGAGGAAAATAGTTACAAAACATTTTTTTGACAGACTCTACATGGAATTGTGTAAAGAATGCTGAAAAACTCAACAATAAGAAACAAATGTGGTTTTGAAAAGAGTAAAAGTTCTGAATATACCTGTGAAGAAGATACCTGAGTGGCTAATAAGCACACTTTTATGCTGAAGATATTTGGCATAATTAGTCTCTAAGAAAATGCAAATTAAAACCACAATGAAAGAGTACAGCATACCTATTATAGGAACTGAAATGAAAAAGGCAGAGTTGAGAAAGAAGAAACTTGGGGACCACAGCTCACAACAACAAAGAGCTTTGTGATTGGGAAGACTGAGGCTGCTGAGAGGAATAAACCATATGGCCTCTTTGGAAAATCATTCAACAAGTTTCTAAAAAGAATGTAAACATACACTTAATATTGGACCAACAATTCACTCCCAGTTATGTACCCAAGACAAATGAAAACTTATGCTAATCATAAATGGATATTTAGAAGAGCTTCATTCATAACCACACCAAACTGGAAGCCACTCAGCTATCTTTCAATTGTCAAAAGGATAAGTCATATATACTATGCCATAACAACCATACAATGGAATACAATGGATTTAAATTTGAAGCTAGACCAACAGAAAAGTTTCTGAGACTCCATCTCTAAAATAATGAACAAAAACTCAGGCTAGAAGTGTGGTTTCCATAGAGAACCAGCCTAGCAAGCAGGCCAAGCAAGTGTGAGCTCCTGAGTTTAAATCTTAGTACCAGAAAAGAAAAAGAAAAAAAAAGATACAGAAAACATAGAAGTAAAATGATGGAGAAAATTCCATACAAATCTTAACCAAACAACAACAAAAAGAGATGATGCCCCCTACACTAAAATTACACACAGTAGACTTCAGGCAAAGAGAATTGATAAATATAAAGATTAAAGTCTTATGGGGTTGGAGGTGTGGCTCCGTTGGTTGAATGTCAGCCAGTGAGCCAATGCATCAGATACTGATCTAGTGCAGGTTTCAGATTGGGGGAGGGGAGAGATTAAAGACTCAAAAGGATCAAATAATTCTAAATAGTATTGAAATATGTAAAGCTAACACTGAGAGATCGCAAAAGGAGAAATACACTTTTATACCATAATCTAACACATATCCCTGAATAACAGATGGAACATATCCATAATGATACAGATTTTTTAATGATTTTTTAAAGTTTTGATTATCATTTGACACATATAATGATGGGTAAGAGAGTTCATGTTTTAAAATAAAATTCCCATTTTAAGATAAAACAGAAAGTGACTGTGTTCCCTTTACATAATTTCTCCAAATTATAACATCTTTCAAAATTATACCATGAATGGATGTCAAATTTTGCCAAAAGTTTTTCTGCATCAATTTCTATAATCAAGAATTATGGGGCTGGGAATATGGCCTAGTGGCAGGAGTGCTTGCCTCATATACACAAAGCCTCGTATACACAAAGTTCGATTCCCCAGCACCACATATAAAGAAAATGGCCAGAAGTGGTGCTGTGGCTCAAGTGGCAGAGTGCTAGCCTTGAGCAAAAAGAAGCCAGGGACAGTGCTCAGGCCCTGAGTCCAAGGCCCAGGACTGGCAAAAAATAAATAAAAATATTAAAAAAAAAAAAAAAGAATTATGATGAGGGGCTGGGAATGTGGCTTACCAGTAGAGTTCTTGCCTAGCATTCATGAAGCCCTGGGCTCAATTCCTCAGCACCCTAAAAACAGAAAAAAGTCAGAAGTGGCACTGTGGCTCAAGTGGTAGAGTGCTAGCCTTGAACAAAAGGAAGCCAGGGACAGTGCTCAGGCCCTGAGTTCAAGCCCCAAGACTAGAAAAAAAAAAAAAAAGATGATGAAAATGATTTCTTTTCTACTCTGTTAATATGGTAGATTACATTGGGAGGTACTTCAAATATTAAACTACATAATATGAGTCTCTTATGGGTTATATATGATTTGCTCTTGTTTTTTAAAAAATAATTTTAATAAGCATTGAAATTTACATTATTTGTACAAAGGGAGTTTCATTGTGACATTTTCTTTCCCATGTGAATGATGATAATATAAAAAATAATTTTCAGCCAGGTGCTGGTGGCTCACTCCTGTAATCCTAGCTACTCAGGAGGCTGAGATATGAGGATTATGATTCAAGGCCTACCCAGGCAGGAAAGTCCATGAGACTCTTATCTCCAATTAACTACTCAGAAAAAGCCAGAAGTGGTGCTATGGATCAAGCGGGAGAGCACTAGCCTTCAATAAAAGAAGCTCAGAGCCAGCACCCAGGCCTAGTGTTCAAGTCCTTGGACTGGCGAAATAAAACAATAATAATAATAACAACTTTCAGAATTATTTTCAGAATCTTTTTCGTGAATTTGTGATATTTATTCTCTAATTTTTCTAGTTTTTTTCTGTATCATCAATTCATTGTGCTGCTTATCTTTATTGAATCTTTCTGAAACATTCAATTTTATTAAATAGAAAATACTTTGTTTCTTGTACTAAAAAGCTATATTGTATTGGATTACATTATGTTTAAATAAATCATGTAACTAAAATTAAAGTACAAATAACATGTGCAGGTTTTGGAGCACACACCACAGATTTGTAACCAACACCCAGCCCAAGTCCTGGAGATGTGCAAACAGCACATCTGTTATAGGGGTACGGGATATATCACTCTAAATTTTTACAGAAAAATAAGAAACATTTAAATGAAAGTCAATTAACAGAGCTCCTACTGTACATTTGGAAATCATATTTTCACTAAAATCCAAGAAGTTTACTAAATGAGACCCTTACTTGGCCTATTTTAATGAGTAATGATACACATTAGTAACTACCAAGATTAATTTGAAAGCAGTAAGATATTTGAGGCTTTTAGGTACAGTATATTATTTCAAGTAGTTTCAATGTAGTTTTCACAGTCTTGATTATGCTGTCCTACTCACATGAAAAGAAAAACACTTTTTTTTCCAGAAACTAAAAAAATTAGCAACTTGCCCTGTTTATAAAGATGTGGTCATTCCCATTCTCTGAGAGGACCCACCAGTCAGTGCTGAGGAGGATGACCATGGCTAGAACACAGTCAACAAGCATGATCTCAGTGGCAAACACACAGGAAGGGCCAGTGACTCCATTAATCTGAGGTTTCATGTCTGTTTCAGGTAAGCAAAGGGCTGATGGACTAACATGGGTTCATCAAAAACTCTCAAGGGGTAGGACAGCAACAGGGCATTTTTCACATTTCCTGGGCTCCCCAGAGGTTGTAAGCAAGCACAACGGAGAACATGAGACCCAAGGACCCTACATACCTCTGGCCAGCAGAGCCTACTGCATGTGTGCAGAGAGATAAAGCCATATTAAGAGAAGCAGCTATCTGTAATCTTGGTGTCCTAGAAGAATGGCAGGAAAGGGAACAGAAAAAGTATTTGAAGATATATAATGACCAAAATCATGCCAAATTTGATAATGAACATTAATCTACACATCCAAAAAGTCAACCCTAGACAGAATGACTACTATGAGATCTACATTCAAATCCATGTACTCAAACTGGTGATAATCTGAATCCACAAAAAGAAACAAACTGTAAGAAATGATAAATATGTATTCTTTTTTTTTTGGGGGGGGGCAGTCCTGGGCCTTGAACTCAGGGCTTGAGCACTGTCCCTGGCTTCTTTTTGCTCAAGGCTAGCACTCTGCCACTTGAGCCACAGCGCCACTTCTGGCCGTTTTCTGTATATGTGGTGCTGGGGAATCGAACCCAGGGCCTCATGTATACGAGGCAAGCACTCTTTTTTTTTTTTTTTTTTTTTTTAATTGTTACTTAAAGGAACACCTAAATATCTTGGTTTGTGTTTCTTTTTTTTTTTTTTTCTCAAATTTTTATTTTCAAACTGACGTACAGAGAGGTTACAGTATCATACGTTGGGCGTTGGATACATTTCTTGTACTGCTTGTTGCCTTGTCCCTCCCTCATGCCCCCCTCCCTCCCCCCCTTCCCTCCCCCCCGCCCAGTTGTTCAGTTCACTTACACCAAACAGTTTTGCAAGTATTGCTTTTGTAGTTATTTCTCTTTTTTTACCCCGTGTCTCTCGAATTTGGTATTCCCTTTGAATTTCCTACTTCCAATACCAGTAAACACGGTTTCCAATATACTCAGATAAGATTACAGAGATAGTGTAGGTACAAACATAGGAAGGTGATACAAAACATCATCAATAATAGAAACTACACATACACATAGGACGTTGAAAGTAGTTATAACTGTGATATATCACTTGTTTCCATATCATGGAGTTCATTTCACTTAGCATCATCTTATGTGTTCCTAAGGGTATAGCTATTGGGCCTTGTGATGCTCTGCTATGGCTTGCCTAAACCTGTCCTAATTATTCCCAATAAGGGAGGCCATAGAGTCCATGTTTCTTTGGGTCTGGCTCACTTCACTTAGTATAACTTTTTCCAAGTCCTTCCATTTCCTTACAAATGGGACAATGTCATTCTTTCTGATAGAGGCATAAAATTCCATTGTGTAAATGTACCACATTTTCCTGATCCATTCATCTATGGAGGGGCATCTGGGTTGGTTCCAGCTTCTCGCTATGACAAATTGTGCTGCGATGAACATTGTTGTGCTGGTGGCATTACTGTGATTTTGTTTGTGGTCTTTTGGATAGATACCCAACAGTGGGGCTGCTGGGTCATAGGGGAGTTCTATATTGAGCCTTCTGAGGAATCTCCATACTGGAGGCAAGCACTCTTGCCACTAGGCCATATCCCCAGCCCCAAGAAATGATAAATATGTAAGTAAATACAAAAAACTATGTGTTTCTTTGGAAAGCAAAGCTCTGTAATAAGAAATAATTATAGCACTGTATCGTGTGGTCTGTAATATAGATAGATATTATATACATGTATATAACTATGTAAAAAATAATTTAAAAAAGGGCTAGGGATTATAGTTTAAGTCAGAGTGCTTGCCTAGTAATGATGAGGCCCTGAATTCAAATTCCAATACTACCAAATATATAAATATACAAGTATATATAAGTAAAATACAATAATGTATAAATAAAAATATATACTATAAATAAATGTATGAATATGTGATAAAATAATATATTACATATTATATGATACATAATGTAAATAAGACAAATAAATAATATATTATATAAATACAGTATAAATACACATATATTTTTACACAAAAATCTTGTAGAAACACATAAAAATGTTCACAGTAGCAGTATTCAGAATAGCCTACCTGTAGAAATAACTCAGTGTCTATCAACTGAGATATAAATAATATATTTTGTACTCATTCAATGAGCTATTATTTGGCCATAAAAAGAAATGCAATCCAGATGCTGGTGGCTCACACCTGTAATCCTATCTACTCAGAAGGCTGAGATCTGAGGATCATGGTTTGAAGCCAGCCGGGGAAGAAAAGTCCCATATAAAGTATAGAATGTATGATGTGTAAATTGTATCTCAATAAAGTTTGGAAAATACTAATGAGCCCTAGATCTAAATATGAAACCTGAGCCACAGGTGGTAACATGTGCCTATAATCTTAGCACCTGGGAAACTGAGGCAGGAGTATCACAAATTTGATGTCAGCCTATGAGCAAAACTAAGGGCTGTCTGAAGTAGAAAAACAAAGTAGGGGGGCTGGGAATATGGCCTAGTGGTAGAGTGCTCGTCTCGTATACATGAAGCCCTGGGTTCGATTCCTCAGCACACCACACACATATATATAGAAAAAGCCAGAGTGGCACTGTGGCTCAAGTGGCAGAGTGCTAGCCTTGTGAAAAAAGAAGTCAGGGACAGTGCTCAGGCCCTGAGTTCAAGCCCCAGGACTGGCAAAAAGAAAGGAAAGAAAGAAAGAAAGAAAGAAAGAAAGAAAGAAAGAAAGAAAGAAAGAAAGAAAGAAAGAAAGAAAGAGAGAGAGAGAGAGAAAGGAAGGAAGAAAGAAGAAAGAGAGAGAAAGAGAGAAAGAAAGAAAGAAAGAAGAAAGAGAGAAAGAAAGAAAGAAGGAAAGAAAGAAAGAAAAGAAAGAAAGAAAGCCAAAGTAGGAAGGGAGGGAAATAGGAAGGGAAAGAAGGCTGGCTAAGGATATAGTGAACTAGGATGAATATGGTCTCAGTAGTTTGCATGTATGAAAACAGCACAGTGAAACTTGTTGAAGTTGCTTTGGGAAGGGAGAGCTGGACAGGGAGCATGATCAAGCATGTGGATGATACATTGTAGGTATATGTGGAAACGTTACAATGGAAACTCCTTGTGCAACTAATGCATGCTAATTTAAAAAACAGTAGAGGTTGGGAATGTAGCTCAGTGGTTGAGCACTTGCTTTTGCATGCACAAGGTCCTGGGTTCAATCTCTAGCACCACAAAAAAAATAAGTAAGAATCCTAGTTTTCTGGGTCTGGTGCTAAGTATTGACTGAAAATGAGCTCCAGAGAATTTGAGGGGAGAATGATAGAAATGCTCTAAAACTGAGCTATAGTCATGGTTACACTTTATAAATTTCCTAAAAGACTTGGATTGTTCTCTTACAATGGGTAATTTTAGGCTATACAAGTTTAAAAAAATGGGCCCACTGAAAACTGAAAACAAATGTCTTCATAAATAGTTGGTGTGGTGGGAAGCTGAGGTGAGAATTAACTTTAAAAACTGAAGCTGAGAAGGGCTTGGGTGGTGCTGGCCTACTGAAGTTCTGTTTTTCAAGCTCCTTGGTGTTGGGGGGGCAGCTCATGGAAATTTATGGTGCTGAGTCTGTGATGTGTACACAGAGCTCTACATATTTCATATCACAGAGAAAGTTTTTAAACTGACCTAGGAGGAGCCACGAGTGAGCCAGTACAGTTACATCTCCATGGTGTGCTTCTCTTCCTTGTTGCCAGCATCTTACAAGAACCCCCATTCTTGGTTGAGTGCTGGTGGCTCATGCTCCTATTCCTAGCTAATCAGGAGGCTGAGATCTGAGAACTAAGATTCGAAGCCAGACTGGGCAGAAAAGACCACAAGACACTTAGCACCAGTTAACCAGCAAAAGGCTAGAAGTAGAGATGTGGCTCAAGTGGTAGAACACTATCCTTGAGTGCAAAAAGCCAAGCAAGAAGATGAGGCCCTGAGTTCAAGCCCCAGTCCTGGCTTCAAACACAAACAAACAAAAAAAGAACCCCCATTCCTAGAGCTAACCTACATGTCTGTTTCTTACTGTGATAAAACCTCACTAATGCATCCAGACATAGAGTTCCCAATATGTCACATCAGGAGGCAGAGAATTCTGTGCGTTGCTGAATCAGATCAGTACCTGCACATGGTGGGCTCCTCCTGAATGAGTGGACCACGATCAGCAGGGGAGAGAAGTAGAGGAAGGGAGCATGGAGTGAGAGATTTGTAGACACAGATGTTTTCCAGCTCATCCCGGCCAATATTCTTAACATTTCACACATATACAGAGGAAAGCACCAAGGAGGCCCCAGAAGGTGAATAATGCCTGCCGGAAAATGTCACAGGAGAAAAATGAGAGCTGGGCCTTAAAGGGTGAGTAGAAGTTTGCCTAGAAAAGAAGCCAGGAGAATGGAATAGACATGAGATAAACACAGACCAAGGAACACAGTTATGAAAGAGCTCCATATTCCTGAAATGCAGATTCATAGTTGAGGAGAGGTGAGGCCGGAGGGGAAATCTGAATTGACAGAGAAGGCCACCTATTGCCCATCAAAACCATGCCCAGCCTGACTTCTAAAGAATAACAGCCATGAAAAATTTAAAACAGGGCCAAGTGTGCTTTGTAAGAAGCTCCTTGATCTGGGCCCATTGCTCAGTTTGACTATTTCCTTTCCTCCTCCTCCTCTTCCTCCTCCTCCTCCTCCTCTTCCTCTTCCTCTTCCTCCTCCTCCTCCTCCTCATCCTCCCTCCCCCCTCCCTCCCTCCCTTTCTTCTCCTTCTTCTCCTCCTCCTCCTCCTCCTGCTCCTCCTCCTCCTCCTCCTTCTTCTTCTCTCTCTCTCTGTGCTTTCTTCTCTTCCTCTCAGCTGTCTCCATGACTTTTCATATCTCAAGCTCTCCTCTCTGCCTGTGACTTTCTTTCCACTTTTCTCTCAGGATGCCACCACCTGAGGATGACCTTCAACATTTGGGGGACCTTATCTGTCCCCCAAATAGCTCTCAGATTCCCATCTCCAATACATGTCCTTTTCCAGAATGCCATCCCCAGTGTTAGATCCTTCCTGGAGAAGGAACTCAGGATTTCCTCTTGACCACCAAGCTCTCTGGGTGTCTCGGGGAATGATGTGATTGGGCTGAAAGGAAGGGGGAGGGTCCAAGCCACCAGGGCCCCAGGGATAGGCCACCAGCCTTGGACACATGCGTGGAACCGATGAGCTGGAAACACCAAGCTCTCCTCCAGGCATCCTGATGCTGCTCCTGCCTCTGGCCTTCTCTCCAAAACACTTCCTGGCATTTGCTCACCCTCCCCCAGGGGTGGACAAGGCACAGGGGGGAGAAGGGGAGAAGTAGAGAGGGGAAAAGAGGGGGAGGAGCCCCTCCCACCATGCTGAGCCTGGGGCACCTCTCCAGGACAAGTGTCTCCCACAGGACAAGAAGATCAAGCTGCTCTTCTGGACATGACCTCAAAGATGTGCAAGGAGAGCCTGGGTCCAATTTATCACCAGGGGGCTATAATTAGGTTTGTTAACATACAGTCGAGTGTAGTCTTGTTGACTAGGAACTTAATCAGGTTACTATTGAGTTCCTGTACGTATTGCTTGGGGTGACTGTTTTACTTGTAGAGTTATAGCCAAGCCCAACGGGAGGAAATTAGCTTTGGACACAAGTTTGGAGGGGGGGAACCTTTTTTCCCCCTTTTGACTCTGTCTCCCTCTACTTCCCCCCCCCCCTTTATCCATGTGAAAATATTTAGCAAACAGTGACAATGATGAAAAACAGTAGGAAACAAAATGTTCTACATTAGTATAAAACATGAAAAATGCACAAGGACCCTTAGCGGTACAACATGTGTTATGCTGGTTGGCAGTCCATTAGCTCTGATAGACATTTCACTTACCTAAGTCAAATATAACAGTCTAGTATTCATTAATATAAGAAGGGGCTGTGGAATCAGAGCTACCATCTGGCTGGGCCGACAGAATAATCTACAACTCATGATTAGGTCTAAGGAGTGGGGTTCCACTTTAATCTTTCTCATTGCTCGAAATTTCCATCTGCGCAGTTCGGCACATCATTTTTCTTCAAGACAAATGTGCTGTTTTTCATGTTCCAAAATTAGATCAGAAGAAAACGATTAATCATGTCACGGCCTGGGAAAGGAAACAAAGCTCTGATATTCTCCGGCTCTCCCTGCTCTCCACACTACCCCCCCCCCCCCACTGCCGCCCAAGCTTCCAGCCCAGCCCTCTCCAGCCCTGCACAAGTTTTGCTTTCTTCCCCACTCTGGGTTGTCTGCACAACTTTAGAGACACCACTGCCAGCCAAGGGAAGGAGGGTGGGACTTCAGGGAAAGGAGTTCAGGGTGTCTGGGGATCCCCAAGCTGGTGTGTGTCCAGCCCCAGCCGTCTTGTTCCCCCCTCCCCAACCCCAAGGGTTGCCCCTGGAGTCAGGGTGCTGCCCTCAGGCCAGAGTGACAAAAAGGACTGGGGAGCCTCCGCTGTCCCCCTCCCACCATGGCCCTGTCTGTCAGGCGGCTCTCAAGTCATAACAAATCCCTGGCGCAGAGCTGGAGCTGAGCATTTGCCGGAGCGTCATGGGGATGATGAATGACCCGCAGGCCTTTGAAGTGCTCTGCCAGTTCAGCTGGGTCCGCAGTGCTGACAGAGAAATATACACAACAGCGTAACCAATAATGAGAACATTAAACATTCCTGCGCCGTGACAGGCTGACAGAAAAACCCAGGCTCGCATCAATCATCGGGCAGATAGAACCTTGACAACTGGCCCCCTCACTGCCACCTCCCCTGCCTGCCCTCCCTAGGGCTCCTTCCTCCAGGTCTCCCCCTCTTTCTTAACCTCCTCTCTTCCCTTCTTTTTTCCCACTTTCCCCCCTCCCTTCCTTCAGGGCCTCTCAGAGGTCAAGTTAGCCTTGGGCCAATTTCATTTGGTGAGACAGCCAGTGTGTGAAAGTCTGAGATGCCACCACCTAGTGACAGGAATATACACACTTTAAGTCCACAGTGAGCAATTGGTGGCTTGCATCCAGCCCAAAAGAATAATAATATAATCACTGTGGGTAAAACTTCATTTGGAATTATCACCAAAAATCTGAAGCGGGGCTGGGAAGGTGGCTTAGTAGTAGAGTGCTTGCCTAGCATGCATGAAGCCCTGGGTTCAATTCCTCAGCACCACATAAACAGAAAAAAACAGAAGTGACTTTGTGACTCAAGTCTGAAGGGTCCTGCATAGGTGGCTCACACATGTAATCCTAGCTACTCAGCAGGCTGAGATCTGAAAATCACAGTTCAAAGCCAGCCTAGGCAGAGAAGTCCTTGAGACTCTTATCTCCAATTAACTATCAAAAGAGCTGGAAGTGGAGCTGTGGTTCAAGTGGTAGAGCACTAGCCTTGAGCACAAAAGCTCAGGGACAATGCCTAGTCCTTTAGTTTGAAGAACAGGATACACACACACACACACACACACACACACACACACACACACACACACACACACAAACACACACCACCCCACAAAAAAAAAAAAAAAAAAAAACAGTTTAAAGGCAGCACAGGTGGAGGGAGCAAGTGGATCCCTGTGTGTCTCCCTTTCTCTGTGCTTTGGCTTCTTTCTGTTCAGCTGTACTTATCTGAAAGGGATCTAATTTCTGTCTCAAAGGGAAAAAAAAAAAACAACAGAGAAACAAAGAGCTCTTCCTGCCTCTCCACCAGGAAATGAAATCTGCCAGATAAGGCGCCTGGGGTGGATAGTGGTGGCCCCTTCCCCACAGGGAGGGGAGGCCAGCGGCCTCTTACCCACTCTGCCTTGGTTTGAGCCACAGTGCCCTGGGCTGAAGTGAGGCATCCTGCACCCCTTTTGCACAGAGACTAGCCCTGCCAGGCCTGCTTCTCACTGGCCAGTAAGGTCACAGGAAAAAGCCCCGGGTTGGAAGTCAGAGCTGGGGATCCAATCTTGATCTTGAGACCTTGAACAAGTCCAGAACTTGCCCAGAATAGAAGTCCCCCCCCCCGGAGGCGCCTATAGATCTACATTCTCCAAATACAAAGGTTTATCTTCAACTTTTATCCTGGGAGAGCTGGAGTTTCTTTGTTTCCCCATTCTTGGCTTTTTTTTTTTTGTCAGTGGTGGAACTTGAACTTGGGGCCTAGGTGCTGTCCTGCAGCTCTTTTTGCTCAAGGCTAGGGCTGTATCACTTGGAGCCACAATACCACTTCTGGTTTTCTGGTGGTTTATTATTTCCTGCCTGAGCTGGCTTCAAAGCATGATCCTCAGATCGCAGCCTGCTGAGTAGCTAAGATTACAGACATGAGCCACCAGTGCCCAACCCATTCTTGGCTTTTGAAGAGAGACAAACTCCTTGGCTTGCCAGAAAGTAATGAAAACTGCTGACAACCTATGCTCACAGATAGACACACACGCAGTGGTGGTGAGTGAGGACCAGGAAGGCCACTTGGGTCATCAAAGTGGGAAGGTGCTGCCAGGAGTCTGGCAGGAACCTGGGGGAGGGGCCAGAAGACCTGGCTGTGCCCTGAGAACAGGCTCAGGAATGAACTTGACATTTCAAGTGCACATTGGCACTACAGCCAGGTCAAATGTGAAAAATGCCTTGTTTGAGCAACTCTGCTCTGTACAGAAGAGTATCTTGTCCTTCCTTTCAGGAAGCTCAGTTGGTTGATCCTGGCCCCCACTGACCTTGTCCTCCTCCCGTGACCTGTGACCTCCAGTACAAATGAGAACTGGCCTATCTAGCTAAACCTGAAGCTACCTGAGTTCAGTGACAGCACCTTGTCTTGAAGTCCCTTGGATTCCTTGGGACTAGCATGGTGTCTTGTTCTGAAATGCCTTCCTAATCCTCAGCCCCTTCTCTCAGGACCTGCTCCAACCAGTCCTGTTGAAGGAACAAACAGACCACAGAAGCTATGCTTGGCTGCATAACCTACCTGCCTCTGCTGATGGGTCCAGTATTTAACACCGACCCATTGATCTCCAGCACTGCAAATAATAATAAAGGGCTCAAGTGGTAGAACACCTGCCTAGCAAGTGGGAAACTCTGAGTTTAACCCCCCAGTATCACCAAAGAATCAAAATAAAATGAAAGGAAAATAACATGTATCCCTGCAAATAAGTCTTCAAAGTCACATGGTGTTGAGCTTGGGACAGACATTTTGAGCAGAGGAAGGAGGGGGGAAAAAGCTGATATTCAAAGTCAAGTAGGAGCTAGGGGCCAGTGGCTCATGCCTGTAATCCTAGCTATTCAGGAGGCTAAGATTTGAAAGTCTGTGAGACTCTTATCTCTAATTTACCACCAGAAAGTCAGAAGTGAGGTATGGCTCAAGTGGCAAACCATCAGCCTCAGGTGGGAAAAGCAAAACAAGAGTGGGAGAGCCTGAGTTCAAGCCTCAGTACTGACACAAATACACACACGCATGCATGTGCACACACACAAACACATACACATCATATACACACAAAGGCTAGCAGGAGAATGAGGAGGTAGGGAAAGAAGTATCTAGGCTAAATCAAGTAGAGTTGAAGGAAGATAGTGGAGCTTCAGTTCCTGACCTGCTAGTTCTTGTCCCCTGTGGCCTGATTTTACTGCTTCTTATCCTTAGACATCTGTGAGTTAGCCAGCCCCTTGAAAAGACATATGACTCATGCCTGACCAATCATTCCATGCCGTATTTGTAAGCCCAAGCATAGTCATATGACTTGGATCAGGCCAATCAGAATCTTTCCCTGGAATTTTACATACATGTAGGGGATGGCTATTCCTTTAAGACCGGGGGCGGCTGCTAGCTAGACTGTCCCACCTCCTTCCGGTTCCAAACCGGAAGAGAAGCCGGGGCAAGCACGTATGTCAGGATGGCACCGGCTGAGCCAGAGGCGGAGCCAAGAGGTCTCCGCCTCTGCGGGAAGTTCCGTGACATCACCATGATGGACACGCTCGTTAGCCTATCGTTGGCACCTGGCCAGTCCCTCTCCTTCGCCCATCACTGCTGGTATAAGTGTATTTTCCCTCCCCTTATTATTTTTTTTTTTTTGGCCAGTCCTGGGCCTTGGACTCAGGGCCTGAGCACTGTCCCTGGCTTCTTCCCGCTAAAGGCTAGCACTCTGCCACTTGAGCCACAGCGCCACTTCTGGCCGTTTTCTGCATATGTGGTGCTGGGGAATCGAACCTAGGGCCTCGTGTATCCGAGGCAGGCACTCTTGCCACTAGGCTATATCCCCAGCCCTTCCCTCCCCTTATTAAACCAGAACACCCCTTGAGGGTTCTCTGAGAGTCCACACGCAGGTGTCTTCCTTGGCAATAGGGAGGGGGGCAGGACACTCTCGAGACCACACGCTGACCAAGGCTGCATGTGGCCTTCGCTCCCGCAGTTAATTCCTTCTGGCCAGAGGATGCATTGAGGGCAATAGGGGACCACACAGAAGAGGCGGATAGGCCCAGGACCTCCACGCGGACGGAGGTAGAGCTAAGCCCAGCACATACAGATTCTGAAAAGAGGTGCTCTTTATTCCTTTGGATTGTAAGGCTAGGATTCCTATAGCTTCTAGTGTCATAGCTCCTGCAGCCTGGAGAAGGTGATCTATTCTAGAGCAAACAAAGCCAATCAGAGCAGTGAGGCCCATAGATGACAAGTTCTAATGATTTCTTCAGCTCCTGCTCTCTAGTCAAGCCTGAGTCTGATGTGTCTGGTCTTCCCTGCAGGCCAGCCAACACAGTCCCTGCCTTGCTTAAAGTAGGTTTAGATTGATTTCTGTCCTTTGCAACTCAAGAGATTCATCAAACTGGTGTTCAGGAAACATGTCAATTTCAGGAGAATGCCTTTGAAAATCAACGCATTTAAAAGCAAATGTAAAGCTAGGTGCTGGTGGCTCATGTCTGTAATCATAGCTACTCAGAAGGCTGAGACCTGAGGATCATGGTTCAAAGCCAGCCTGGACACTGCCACCAAAAAGTTGGAAGTAAAGCTGTGTCTCAATAAATAGACCACTAGCCTTGAATACAAAAGCTCAAGGACAATATCCAGGCCCTTGTTTCAAGCCCTAGGACCAGCAAACACACACACACACACACACACACACACACACACACACACAGTAATAATTCACCGAGTGCTGAGGATGCAGCTCAGTAGTAGTAGAGTACTTGCTTGTGAGAGACCCTGGATTTGTTTTGTTTTGTTTTGTTTTGTTTTTTGGCCAGTCCTGGGCTTTGGACTCAGGGCCTGAGCACTGTCCCTGGCTTCCTTTATGCTCAAGGCTAGCACTCTGCCACTTGAGCCACAGCGCCACTTCTGGCCGTTTTCTGTATATGTGGTGCTGGGGAATCGAACCCAGGGCCTCATGTATACGAGGCAAGCTCTCTCGCCTCTAGGCCATATCCCCAGCCCTAGACCCTGGATTTGATCTGCAGTGCTGGAGGAAAAAAAAGCAAAGAAAAAACACTGAGGCACAGAATTAGAAGAGCTGCAGAGCTACATTATTCTTCTCTGGTCCTCTTTTCCCCCACATCTCTGTGATGTCTGAATAGCTGTCTGCACAAATCCACCTGCTCCCAAGTCAGGCCCAAGTTACTTGGATTCCTACCCTGCCAGAAATTCTACTCCTCCATCTCTGTGGTCTGCTTCCACCCCCAAGCAAGAAAGGGACAGGAACTAAGCACTGGTCTTCCCAGCCTATGCATAAAAAAACATTTTTGGCCGGCCTATTTTCCATGATGCCAGCCCAGCAGGAAGCAAGGGCTCAGGAAGCCGAACCCTCATTAGTCTTGGATATGGTCACAGATGCCATTCTTTAGACATGATGGCCCCTTCACTGCAGAGATGGAGTCCCATATGGAGCCCAGGCTGGCCTCAAACTCCCTGACTCAAGGGATCTTCCTGCCTCAGCCTTCCATGTAGCTGGGAATATTGGTGTGCACCATCACCCCTGGCTCAGATACCTCTTTGATCTCAGAAGCTCTTTTAGGATCAGAAATGGACCTCTGGACATGTGTTCTCATTCCAGTCTTGGTCTGATGACAAAGTCCCCAGACAAGTGGGAGAGGTTAGGTAATCCAGGTTTCACAGGAAACATAGATAGAAGTATTGTGGTTGGAGCCTAGCCCCAGGCAAAAGCATAAGGTCTATCCAACAATAACTACAATACAGAAATGATGGGTCATAACTCCAGTGGTAGAGTACCTACCTATCAAGTATAAGGCCCTGAGTTCAAATCCCAGTGAATATGTATGTATGTACATACCCAAAAGAGCCAGGTAGGCGAAAACATCCTGTTCACATATTATCTTAAGAATTCTGAAGCTTAAAAGAAGATACTAAGCAAAAGGAAAGAAATGTACATATCACCCAGCCTGGAAGAAATTATTGTTTTTGTTCATAGAGTTCATAAACTTTGTAGATTAGAATAATGATGTCCAGCATTGGGAAGGTTAAAATATGTACGTAGTTACTTAATCTCAATAAAGGAAAAAAAAATCCAAAAAAACAATTCTGAAGCTTGTCAAGCATCAGTGGCTTCATGCCTGTAATCCTAGCTACTCAGGAGGCTGAGATCTGAGGATGAAGGTTCAAACCCAGCCCACGCAGGAAAATCCATGAGATTCTTTTCTCCACTTAACCATGAAAAATCCAGAAGTGGAGCTGTGGTTTAAGTGGTAGAGCACTAGACTTGAGCAAAAGATCAAGGATAGTGCCAAGGTTCTGAGTTCAACCCCAGAAGGAGCACAAAAATAAATAAATAAATAAATAAATAAATAAATAAATAAATATAAAAGAATGCTAAAGATGGGTATGGTAACACTCAACTGTAATCCAAGCACTGAGGAACCTCAAACAAGATCACTTGAGCACAGGAGTTCTAGGACAGCCCAAGAAACAGTGAGACTCTGCCTCAATAAATAAATACATACATACCTATATACATAAATACATAAATAAATCCTGTCTGAGAATCTGGAGCACAGAGGAAGATGTAAAGGGTACATTGAGATTAAATTAGAAAGTCTCTCTAGCAATATTGAATATGGCTGGCACAGGCTTGTTCCTGATGGAAAAACCCCAGGCACAGACTGGCGCCCAGTGAGACATCGAGAATGTTCCTTTCTTTCTAGTGTGTTCGCTCTCACTAAGAGCAGAGCCAGACCTAAGGAGTGAACCTTACAGGAAGCAGTTTTTAATCACAAGCTAAGAATTCTCTGACCATTCTAACCTCATACAAGTGGCTTGGGCCTCTTTGTAAGATGAGCTCCCCATCACCACAGATATCCTAGCAAGGCTAGATTATTAACTCCCTGGCTTCTTTTTGCTCAAGGCTAGCACTCTACCTCTTGAGCCACAGTGCCACTTCTGGCTTTTTCTATATATGTGGTGCAAGGAATTGAATCCAGGGCTTCATGAAGCATGCAAGGCAGGCACTCTACCACTAAGCCATATTCTCAGCCCCTGTGCTTTTCTTTTCTTTTTTTTTTTTTAAGACAAGTCTTACTATGTATGTAGCTCAAATTGGCCTAAAACTCTCTAGACTGTTCAGGTTGGGTCCAAACTTGTGATCTTCCTGCTTCAGCATCCTGAGTACTGAGATTGCAGGTGTGTTCCACCATGCCCAGCTAGGGGGAATGCTTTTTGTGCTATGACTTTCATGTAGACCTCACCCATGGGTTCAAATTTTTGATGATTTTCCCCTCTAATCTGACCCCGATTTCCTGAGGACAAGTGTGGCTTTATCATCAATCTTGAGTCACTCTTTCTGCCCAAGCTGCTCTAAAGCTCACCTTCTGGGGCCGTGGGGCAGGCTGCAGCACTGCAGGCTAAGGGGGTCCAGGTAGTGACACGTCTGTGTCTGGCAGGTGCAGAAAGTAAGGCTCAGCTCCTAGATGACTTATGATCCAAGCTTTGGGAAGCAGAGGCTGTCAACTTTTCCCTTGTAATAGGTGGGGTGAGGTCCCTGAACCTGCACCCCTGCAGACAGGTCTCCCCAGCAGCCAGGTCCCCATCACTACCTAGCAGCTCTGGGACCCCAGAACCGACTCCCTACCTCTGCCCTACCTCTGCTCCCTTGCCTACGCCTGCATGGCAGCAGCGACCTGACCTCAGCAGAGGTCACCTCGCTGGCCACCCATTTAGTCCACACTGTACCATTCTGCTTCACAAAAGTAAGGAACAGCTTATAATCGTTCTTCAAACACAACCATGGCTCTCTCAAGAAAAATCCCCAAGGCTGGGAATATGGCCTAGTGGCAAGAGTGCTCGCCTCATATACAGGAAGCCCTGGGTTCAATTCCTTAGCACCATATATATATAGAAAAGGCCAGAAGAGACGCTGTGGCTCAAGTGGCAGAGTGCTAGCCTTGAGCAAAAAGAAGCCAGGGACAGTGCTCAGGCCCTGAGTCCAAGGCCCAAGACTGGCAAAAAAAAAAAAAAAGAAAGAAAGAAAGAAAAGAAAAGAAAAGAAAAATCCCCAGTAGAAATAGCATCATCTGCCTTTAATCTCATCCCCCATGGACTTAATACTAGGCTCAGCTCACAAGTTGGTGTCACTAGTTGAAAAGGAAAAGAGACAGGCATCCCTGGCTCAGGCCTGTAATCCTAGTGACCCAGGAAGCTGAAATCGGAGGATTGTCCTTAGTGGCTAGCCCAGGCAACAAAGCTCCTGAGACTTTTATCTCCAATTAACTACCAAAAAGGCCAGGAGTGGAGCTACAGCTCAAATGGTAGAGGACTAGCCTTCAGCGAAACAAGTTTAGGGACAGTACCCAGCCCTAGGACCAGCACCAAAAAAGAAAAAGAAAAGAAAAGGTATCATGTATGTGTGTATATGGGTGTGTTCATGTACACCTGTATATATGCATGTATGTATATATGTGTGTATAAATGCATAGCAAATACCAGGATTTGAACTTTGGGCTTTGTACTTGCTTGGCTGGTGTTCTACCACTAGACCACTTGAGCAACTTCTCCAGCTTGACCTTTGTCTAATTATTTTGGAGACTCCATCTGGCCTCCCAATCTGGCCTGGACCCATAACCTTCCCATTCTTTGTGAGTATTAAGATTATAGGGATAGCCATGCCAGTGGCTCATGCCTATAAGCCTAGTTACTCAGGAGGCTGAGATCTGAGGATTGCAGTTCAAAGCCAGCCTGGGCAGAAAAGTGCCTGTGAGACTTTTATCTCCAACTGACCACTCAAAAATGGGAAGTGGCTCTGTGGCTCAAAGTGATAGAGTGCTAGCCTTGAGCAAAAGAGCTCAGGAACAGCATCCAGGCTCCAAGTTCAAGTCCCACAACTGATAACAACAATAACATCATAAAGATTACGAGATAAGATGGAGATGGATTCCCACAGACTTTTCTAGCCACGCTGGCCAGGACCTATGATTACAGGATTACAGGGATAAGCTGACCTCCACTAGTAATTATCTTTTTAAAGTACATTTGAGTAGAAATAAAAGTTGACCTTCCCCTTTGTTAATTACGCCCAAAGAAACTTCTAGTGTAAGACCATAATCCAGATGTTGCCTCTGCTTGGTAGCCAGATGACCAAATTGTAGGCACAGCAACCAGAGGAAACTGTTTTCAGCATTGAGCCTTACACCCCACACTTCAAACCACAGACATGGCTATGCTCCACCCCAAGTTCTCATTCACCTTCGCCATACCCACCCAGCAAGCCCAACAATGACAAGGGAATATTCTAGAGCTGAGTGGGAGATTTGTTCCTCCATTTCTGTTCCCGTCCCTTCCTGTCCCCTCACCTATGGCCTATCCCTGCCTTCCAGGGGTAACCACCCAGCCTGCTTCCTGCTTGGGCTTCTCCTCACCGCTCCTAGCTCCCGCAGCCAGACTGGCTTTGGCATGAAAAATGGCGGGGCAGAATGAAGACATTTCTCCTCTGATGAGCACATTTGCAGAAGGTATGTCAGCATCCGAGGGCTGGGCCTGGGCGGTCTTTCAAGAAAGTTGTCCCCCACCACCACCACCAGCCCTTCCCTCCCTCCCATCTTCTCTCTCTCCCCTAGCTTCCAGCCTCCTCTTTGCTTACGCATTGGAGGAGTAATAAATATTGGGCCGACAAGCCCTTCTCACAGTTACAAAGCCTACCTGTAAGCGAGCTCAATAATTAGCAGTCTTGAAGATGATATATGACTTTCATTACCCTTTGGGACTGGAGACTAAATGAGGACAGAGCTAATTGCCGTGCAAAGCAGTTTGGCATGAATGAGAAAAATGCAGGCCCTGTCTCCTGCCAAAAGAAAAAGGGGGGGCCCTATTGCTGCTCTGATCTCGAGGCTGGTTTCTGCCGCAGGAGTTCACTCCGTGTCCATAAATCATGGGCTGCTTACAGCTGAAGCTGCCCGAGTCGTCAGCAGGCTGAATGCTGAGTGACAGATCCCAGCCGACTGCCCTAGAGCTTCTACGAGCTCCTTTCTTCTCCTCCTCCTCATCCTCTTCCTCCTCCTTTTGGCACTGGCCAGAAAATTAAAACCAGACTCCACAGAGCGGGTAGCAGAGATCCGGGGTAGGTAGGAGTTGGTGACTTGACTTGGCTCTCCGATGCCTATGTCCAGCGGTTATCCCTTCCAAGCCTGCCCTGGTCTCTTGGGCCAGGGAACCAGGGCCTCTGCACCCTTAGGAGGAGGCAGGCCCAGCCCGAAGCCTGCAGGTGGAGCTTCTGTCCGGCCTCCCTTCTGGCCTGCATGTCTCCCGGCTGGTCCCCCACCGCTCTTGCAGGAAATGCTTTGCTTCCATTAAAGAGGAGTCTGACACCAGCCACATGTGTTCCTGCAGCTGACAGATGTGCACAGGCCCTGGGGGACGGGGGTGGTGGTGGTAGGGGGATAGGGGGGCAACTGGGACAGAGGGATGCCTTACACCCAGCTCCTTGGTCATTCCTCAAGGGGCCCTGCTTCTCAAGATCCAAGGTGGGAACACACAACTGGCAAAGTACCACCTGGTCCCCCTCTATCCCATTCCCTCTCTGGGGTCACACTCAGAGCTGAGCACTCTGGGTTCACCCCACCCCACCCCACCCCACCCCCGCCCATTAGTCCTAGGGGTTGAACTCGGCCTCGGTGCCCTCCCTGGGCTTTGTTTTCCGCTCAAGGCTGGTGCTCTTCCACCTGAGCCACAGCTCTGCTTCCAGCTTTGTAATGGTTAGTTGGAAATACAGTAATCCCTCCCCTATTGGGAGAGTTACGTTCCAGAGACCCCAACAATAGGTGAAAATCCATGAAGCAGCAGCATTAGATAACCGTCCCTCGCTATATGGCCGTTCACATATTGTTGCTTCGCAGATTTTCGCCAATCACAGGGTTCTCTAGAACATAACTCCACTGTGATAGATGAGGAATCATATTTATGTATTTTTTAAACCCATGAATCACTGTATCACGCAATAAGTGAGTTGCAATATAGTGAGGGACAACTCTTAAGAGTCTCATGGACTTTCCTGCCCAGTCCAGCTTTGAACCATGATCCTAGGATTATAGGTATAAACTACCAGCATACAGCTTTCCTGGCTTTTTTTTTTTTTTTTTTTGGCCAATCCTGGGCCTTGGACTCAGGGCCTGAGCACTGTCCCTGGCTTCTTCCCGCTCAAGGCTGTAGCACTCTGCCACTTGAGCCACAGCGCCACTTCTGGCCGTTTTCTGTATATGTGGTGCTGGGGAATCGAACCTAGGGCCTCGTGTATCCGAGGCAGGCACTTTTGCCACTAGGCTATATCCCCAGCCCTTTCCTGGCTTTTCTAAGGACAGTCATAGAATTAATTCTTAGCATTGCCAAATTATATTTGGTAATTAATTTAAAGCTCAAGGTTTGGGCTGGGAATGTGGCTTAGTGGTACAGTGCTTGCCTAGCATGCGTGAAGCTCTGGGCTCGATTCCTCAGTACCACATAAGCAGAAAAATCTGGAAGTGGCGCTGTGACTCAAATAGTAGAGTATTAGCCCTGAGCAAAAGAAGCTCAGGAACAGTGCCCAGGCCCTGAGTTCAAGCTCCAGGACTGGCAAATAAAATAAAACTTGAGGTTCCACAATGGAAGAAGGGTGACATGGATGGGCGGGACTGGAGGGCAGTTGCAGGCAGAGAGCTAATTTACTCAATATCCACGTTACACCAAGTGCTATCAGTATTGAGCTCACTTCCTTCCCAGCAACCCCATGAGCACCCTGAGGTCTCCACTGTGTTCCAAGAAAGCCAATATCCACCAGGCCAAGGCACCCAAGGTGAGGGATGAAGTCACCAGGGATTCATGATGGTGTGAGCCCCTAGGCTCTTTGTGCCATGTAATTTTTCTTCCTTAAGGATAGGGGGTAGAGATTCCCCCAAAGCAGAAAAAAAGGAAGACCCTCAGGGGACAGCCACAGACAGCTTTGCAGACTCCAATGGGATGCATCCAGACGCAGACAGATGTGCAGACAGATGTGCAGTGGAGGGTGACAGATGCACCATGTTCTCATGGAAACTGACTTCCTCCAACCATCCCATAACCTGAGAACTCAAAAACTGCTCCAAGCCTGGCCTAACAGAGCTACTGCTGAAAGTGGGAGACCCAAGAAACTTCAACTTCCACCAGGCTAGAACTAGATCTCCCTCCCACCCCAAACCACCAAACCCCACGCAAAACACAGGAGATGGTATACAAGCAATGGAAATGGGAAACCAGAAGCTAGAGTTGTCATTGCTAGAGAGGAGAGGAGGTAGGGGGAGAAGGGGTGGGGGTAGAGGAGAGAATAAGGAAGGGAATCAGTGAAGTGAACCATATGCTTTTCCCCACCTTACAGCTCAGAGGTTTTCAGGATATAGCAAAAGGAAGAGAAAGCCAAGCAGTAAAGGAAGTCAAACTGCACCAAGGAGGTGGAGGAGATGACGGTAGCACGTGTTTGTAGGGCAGAGTCCTAGCTACTCAGGAGGCTGAGATCTGAAGTTCCCAGTTCAAAGCCAACCTGGGCAAGAAAGTCTGTGACACTTTTATCTCCAATTAACCACCAAAAAGCCAGACTTAGAACTATGGCTCAAGTGGCAGAGCACTAGCCTCAAAGCTTGGGGACAGTGTCCAGGCCCAGAGTTCAAGTCCTAGTCTGAGTATTGGCACAAAATAAAAGAAAAAGAAAAGAAAGGAAATTTCTTTGACTTGTTAAAGAACACTGGCTATAAAGTTCCCAGCTAACATCATACTTAATAGTGGATTGTTGAACGCATTTCCCTTAAGGTAAGTAGTGAAATAAGCACCTTGGTTTCATTTAACATTGTACTAGAGGTTCTGGCTGGATCACTAAGGTGAGTAAAAGATTTTAAGGCATTTATATGGGAAAGGAAGAAGTAAATTATCTTAGTTTGCATAGGACATGATGGTCTATGTAGAAAATTTACAAAATAAACAAAAACTACTAGAACTAAGAAGTGGGAGTAGCCAGGCAGGCACTGTGGTTCATGCCCATAATCCTTGCTACCCAGGAGGTAGATCTGAGGATCAAAGTTCAAAGCTACCCTGTGTAGACAGACTGGTGAGACTCTTCAATTAATTAGCAAAAAGCTAGAAGTGGAGGTGTGGCTCAAGAGGTAGAGTGTCAGCCTTGAACAAAAAAACTAAGGGACAGTGTCCAGACCAAATTCAAGCCCCAGTATGCACACACGCACACACATACACACACACACACACACATTACACATGTGTTTAGTGATACTTGCTGACTAGGAGATCTCCATATGCTATACTTGCTAGTATTTATATTTGATAAGTACCTGTTGCTACTATTTCTATATACTATCAATGAGCAATTAGAAAAATCATTTAAATAACACCAAAACATGACCTCACACATAAGCTAGGGAGGATGGTGGTACATGCCTACAATCCCAGCACTTGGGAAGCTGAGGCAGGAGGATTGAGAATTTGAGGCCAAGTTGTATGTGTATATGTGTGTGTATACACATATATGTGTGTATACACACACACATATATATATATGCAAGTAAGACACATTGAAAACCATAAAACATTGCTGAAAGGAATAAAAAGGTAAGCTGGGAATGTGTCTTAGAGGTAGAGTGATTGGTTACCATGCATGAAGCCCTGGCTTCGATTCCTCAGCACCACATAAGCAGAAAAAGCCAGAAGTGGTGCTGTGGTTCTAGTGGTAGAGTGCTAGCTTTGAGCAAAAAGAAGCCAGGGACAGTGCCTAGGCCCTGAGTCCAAGCCCCAGGACCGGCAAAAAATAAAATAAAACAAAAATTCAGTAGACCCTGGGTATCCATTAGTCTGGCTCCAAGGATACTGAATGCTGTTGAGGAAAATCCACACACACTCTAGGACACGTAGAGTCTAGCCTTTCACCTTATCACCTCAATTAAGCACAGTATATATTCTTTAGGGTTGGAAGGAATACCATTGCTCTTACTTCTTTTGTCCCCCTTTGGGAAGTTGTACTCAATTTTCACAAAACTTAGGCCAGGGAAATAGTCAGTAGATCAGGCAAGGTTTTAAGCATGACTGACAGTAAAAGGAGACTCTGACCCGTCACAACTGCAACCGCAGAACCTGCACTTGGGAACTTAAACATTTTGTGTTTGATTTTTTTTTTTTTTTTTTTTTTGGCCAGTCCTGGGCCTTGGACTCAGGGCCTGAGCACTGTCCCTGGCTTCTTCCCGCTCAAGGCTAGCACTCTGCCACTTGAGCCACAGCGCCGCTTCTGGCCGTTTTCTGTATATGTGGTGCTGGGGAATCGAACCTAGGGCCTCGTGTATCCGAGGCAGGCACTCTTGCCACTAGGCTATATCCCCAGCCCCATGTTTGATTATTTTTTTTAACTATACTTGGTCAAGCTGTGCACAGGTGCCTCACATCTGTAATCCTAGCTGCTCAGGAGGCTGGGATCTGAGGCTCGAGGTCTGAAGCCAGTCCAGGCAGACAAATCCAAGAGAAACTTATCTTCAGTTAACCAGCAAAAAGCCAGAAGTGGAGTTGTGGCACAAGTGATAGAGTACTAGCCACAAGCAAAACAGAGCTCAGAGACAGCGCCCAGGCCCTGAATTCAAGCCCTAAGACTGGCAAGCAAAAAAAAAAGACTAGCATTAAAACAACAACAAAAATAATATCACATATAATAATCTGTGAATATGGCAGGCTTGCAGTAATCAAAATGACTTGAGCAGACTTCTGTTCTCCCTGTGATGGTGGGGAGGGAACCCAGGACCTTGTGCATGATAGGGACAGGCAAATGTCCTACCCTGAGCTACATCCCCAGCCCTTAATGTTCTTCAATAGACTCATTGTGTAGTCCAAGCTGGCTTCAAACTCACAATCCTGCCTCAGCCTCCCAGGTGCAGGGACTACAGTTACACCCTTCCAGGCCTGTCTTGAACAGACTCTTTGCCAATGAAGATACTCAAAAGGCCATTGAAGAAATGTAAATTAAGAACCACAGTGGATACCACTACATAATCTATAAAAATTGTTAAAACTGAAAAGACTGATCACACTAGGTGTTGGTGAAGACATGGAGAAACTGTACCCCACCCACTGTAGCTAGGAATGTGAAATGATATAACCGCTTGGTAGAACAGTTCAACGGACTCTTCAGAAAATGACACCTGGCATATGATCCAGCCATTCACAGGTATTTGTCCAAGACAAGATAGTGTGTACCCTTACAGTGATGGGCAGACATTTATAGCAGCCTCTACTAGACAAACCTGAAACAAGCCACATTTCCATCAGCAGACAAACAGATGTCATGCCGAAAGAGCAACTCTTCAAAGAGTTATTCAGATGCCATGTGTGGAACAGTATTAGCCATGATAACCAAGAAAGTAGAAGCTATGCAGGTGACCAGCAACCAGATGAATGGATAAGCAACATATGGTACACATGTGAAAGATAATATTATTCAACCTTAAAGAAGAAATTCTTACAGTGTTGTAACATTGATAAAAAGCAATTATGTTCGAGGTATTTAACCATCTTTCCTTTTTTTTTTTTTTTGGTCAGTCCTGGGCCTTAAACTCGGCCTGAGCACTGTCCCTGAGCTTCTTTTGCTCAAGGCTAACACTCTACCACTTGAGCCCTAACTCCACTTCTGGCTTTTTCTGTTTTCATGGTACTAAGGAATCAAACCCAGGGCTTCATGCATGCTAGGCAAGCACTGTACCACTGAGCCACATTACAGCCCATATTTGGCCATCTTTAAGACTGTGTTTTTGGCTGGGAATATGGCCTAGGGGTAAAGTGCTCACCTCAAATACATGAAGCCCTGGGTTGGATTCCTCAGCACCACATATATAGAAAAAGCCAGAAGTGGCTCAAGTGGTAGAGTGCTAGCCTTGAGTAAAAAGAAGCCAGGTACAGTGCTCAGGCCCTGAGTCCAAGGCCCAGGACTGGCAAAAATAATAATAATAATAATAATAAGACTGTGTTTTTGCAGGTGCCAGCGGCTCATGCCTGTAATCCTAGCCACGCAGGGGGCTGAGATCTGTAGATTGTGATTTGAATCTAGCTCAGGTAGAAAAGTCTGTGAGACTTTCATCTCCAATTAACCACCAAAAAAAGAAAAAGTGGAAGGAACTGTGGCTCAAGTGGTAGAGCATTTGCCTGGAGGGTGGGGGGAGAGAGATGTTTTCTTTAAAATGTTTTACAAGCCAGGCAGCTTCCCGGAAGAGGTATCCCTAGTGAGGCCCAGGAAGATAAGATTTACCCAGAGACCCAAGGCAAGCTGGAGCACAGGCCAGGAGACTGGAGGGGACCCAGGGGTGGAGGGACATAGCTGAATAAGAAGTTCTGGTCTACCCACCCTCCCCCAAGCCTCCAGCCTCTGCTGGGGGCCCCTCAGTGAGCCTGGCCCCAGCACCATGGCTCCATGGAGATGCCATTCTGGAAAGGAGAGACTTGGGTTCGCTCTGGACAGTCACCAACAAATAAACATGTCCCTGGACTCTCAGGAAGCACTCAGCCAGGCCACATCCAGGCTGGCTGTTTGCTTATTTGTGTCTTTCCTGCTTTCCATCACCCTGTCAGCGGCCACCTTGCCCCCGGCCTGACCCTGACACCCGCTCTGGCTTGGCCTCAGCCTTCAGCTTCAAGACAAGCAGACAGGAAGCGGCGGAGTGTGACTCGGGCTGGTTGGTGGATGGGTGGGTGTCTGTGCACTGGTACATGGGGAGGTCCCATGGGACATGTGAGGGGCACAACCTGTGTGCCGCAGGTTTGTCCACACGTGCTGGGTGTGTGCTGTGTGCTCCTACACGGGTTCACATTTGTAGGATGGGAGAGATGGGGGGGGGGGGGTCAAGCAGGGTAGATGCTGGGTTCAAATCCACCTGAGGCAAGTTCCTGTGCCCCTTGGTGCCTCCATTTCCACAACTGCTAAATGGTAGAATAATGTGACTGCTCTCAGAGGGCTGTTATGAGGAATGAACTCAGGAATAGAAGACACTGGATCAAATTGTGCTAGCATACAAGAAGTGGCTAAAAAAAAAATGTGGCCCCTTATTATTCATAAGGATGCACATGTGCATGAGAGACACAGAAGAGAGAGAGAGAGAGAGAGAGAGAGAGAGAGAGAAGAAGAAGAAGAAGAAGAAGAAGAAGAAGAAGAAGAAGAAGAAGAAGAAGAAGAAGAAGCCTTCTATCAGCACAGACAAGCCATTATCCTAACAAACATTTTTTAAGCTTTTTAGGGGGTTATCAAAAAAACTAAATATAGATATATAAATGCTGGGCACCTATAATCCTACTAGTTGAGAGGCTGAGATCTGGACAGTCAAAGTTCAAGGAGAGCCTAGGCCAAACAGTTCTCAAGAGTCCCTTTTCAACCAACAGCTGAGCTTAGTAGCACACACCTGTCACCCTAGCTACAAGGGGAAGCCAAAAATAGGCAGATTATAATCTAAGAAGGCAGACAGGAAATAAATCCCTATCCCCAAATTAACCAGCACAAAAAGAGGCTGAAAGAGAGGTTCAGTGGTAGAGCAGCTGCCTAGCAAACATAAGGCCCTAGAATTACTAAAAAGAAAGCAAGAAAAGAAAAGAAAATCAGGCTAGGGTTGTAGCTCAGGGTAGAATACCTATCTAGCATGTACAAAGCTAAGATTCATCTCTAGGACAACTTACAAGTAGAATTACCATATGATCCAGAAATTCCATTTCTGGGAATCTTCTAAAAAGTGATGAAAGCTAGGTGCTGCTGGCTCATGCCTATAATCCTAGCTACTCAGTAGACTGAGATCTGAGAATTGCAGTTCACAGCCAGCTGAGACAGGAAAGTCTGTGAGACTCTTATCTCCAATTAACCACCAGAAAACCAGAACTGGAGCTGTAGGTCAAAGTGGTAGAGCGCTAGTTTTGAGCACACACACACACACACACACACACACACACACACACTAGTTGCTGCTGGTGACTCATGCCTATAATCCTGGCTACTCAAGAGGCTGAGATGTAAAGATGGCAGATCAAAGCCAGCCTGGGCAGGAAAGTCCATGAGACTCTTATCTCCAATATACTACTCAGAAAAAATGCCATAAATGGGCTGGGAATGGAGTTTAGTGGTAGAGTGCTTGCCTAGCATGCATGAAGCCCTGGGTTCGATTCCTCAGAACCACATAAACAGAAAAGGCCGGAAGTGGCACTGGCCATGAGTTCTAAGCCCCAGGACTGGGAAAAACAAAACAAACAAACAAAGACCTACCTCAGAGGATTGTAGGAAACAGAAATGTTTTGAAGACTGGGTAAACAATCCAGGCTTTTCCTGTCTTTCCTTTATGAACTGTACCACGATAATGTAATATAACCAAATGCTGGGTTTTGCTTTTGCCAAAAATTGAGACAGGATGGTAAGGTTTTCGCCTTTGTTTTCCTGGCACACCACAGTTTGAACTCCGGACCTTGTACTTGCTCCGTGAATGCTCTTACCGTTCAAACCATACCTCCAGCCCATATTTTTTGCTACTTGTTTTACACATGGAGTCTCATGAACTTTTCTACCTGGGATAACCTTACACCACAATCCTCTAAATCTCAGCCTGCTGGGTAGTTAAGATTATAGGTATAAATCACCATGTCTGGCTAGATGATAGTTGTGTGTATGTGAACAGATGGATCTAGACATGAAGTAGCCTCTACCAGCATGCCGCATGGCCCAGCACTTAATCTGATCTACACTTCTAGACTCAATGTCCAATTTGTTGGAAATTCAGAGTAAAGATGACTAAATATACAACTAGAAAATTCAGAACATGAAAAACTTGTACATGTGTGTAGGCACCTGGATGTGCATGTGCATGCATGTGTGCCTATGTGTGTATGTGTGTGCACACACACATGGATGCACATGCACATGTGTTACAGAGGTTTGAATTCAGGACCTTGAATTTGCCAGGCAGCTGCTCCACACTTGATTATGTCTTCAACCCTTTTTCTGCCTATTTTATTTCATTGGATCTTGAGGTTTTGTCTGGGGCTAGCCATAATCTTCCCATAATCTTCTAGCCTGTGAGAAACTCTTCAAATAATTTGGTTTCTCTCTTTTTTAAAATCAACTTCAAAAAGGAAAAAAGCCAAGCATGGCAGTATACCCCTATAATCTCAGGACTCAGGAGGCTGAGGCAGGAGGCTTGAGAGTTCAAGGCCAATCTGAGTGACATAGTGAGATTCTGTTAAAGAAAAAAGATGGAGGAGGAGGAGTAAAGAGGAGGAGGAGAAAAAAAATCCAATATATGGATTAAGAAAGACTTAGAAGCACATTGGCTAACAATGTCTATTTTATTAGATCCTGACTGAAATGGACTTTTTTTGAAAGTTTGGCATGGATGAAACCTTTGGAACTTCGGGTAATGATTACTGTTTGGTGATCTAAAGGAAACTAGAGTTCCAGGGAAGCCACGGGGCTGCAGGAAACTGTGAGACTCAGAGGTTCCTATTAAGTCAGGACAAAGGTCAAGGGCTGAGATTTGCCCTAAAAGAACTCCCAGCCTAAGGAGACCCCGAATCCCAGCCACTGGAAGCCCTGCTCTCCTGGGGCCTCCAAGAGGTGGGTCAGATGGACAGAGACTAGGACAGGCCTGGCCTCAAGCCTAGACAGGACAGACAGACAGACAGACAGACAGACAGACAGACAGACACACACACACACACACACACACACACACACAGTCCTCATTGCCCCTAGGAAGGGTTGACCAGAGACTGTCAGTCCCCAGAAAGAGTCTGAGAAGCAGTGGGGCTGGGACATAGGATGGTACTGGTGGCGAGGCCTCAAGGCCAGGTAGGGGACAGGGCAGACCCCAGCCAGAGGGGCCAGAGGACAGAACTATGGTGTAAAGCTATGCACTTGGGGCCCATCGCCTGGCACTGCTCAATGCAGAAAAGGACTTGACTCCAAATTGGGTAGAGAAGCCCAGCTCCACCTGTGTATGCCGTCAGAGGAAAGTGCTTAACTCTTCTGAGCCTCAGTTTCCCTGTGTGTCAGGGGAAAGTAGGAACCTCACCTCTAGCTGAGGATAGGAGATTGCTAAGAGTAGTAACAGTTCCCATCTACTGGCTATGTGTGAAGGGGGACAGGGTTGCAAGGTCTCATTCCATCCTGAAACCTTTGTAACATTAGGAATGTCTATTCTGACTTTACAGCAGAGGAAACCAAGATTCAGAGAGGGCAAAGACCAATGCAAAGTCACATGGCCAGCCTGGTGTTATAAGGCTCATGTTCACCAGCATCTGGGGATATTGGTCCCTCACCAGGCACTCACAGGTCCCCCTGAATCTGGAACTCTTCCCTGAGCCCAGGTCTTCAGGGCATGTGAAGCTGGCTATGGGGGCCAGAGAAACAGGGGTCACAAGCACAGGTGGCCTAGCCGGCTTCCCTGGCTCAACATTGCCTCCCCACCTGGAGAAGGCTGGGGCCATCCAGAAGCCCAGCAGGGGGCAGGCTGGCCCCTGTCCCGCAGCTCTAAGGGGACCCTCCAACACTTCCCACTCACCCTCCAGCCCGAGATCCCAGGAGCCCTCCACTGGGGCCTGCTAGGCTGCCATTACTATCAAATCTGTAAAAGGGGGCAGCCCAGTCGGGTGCTGTTGGCTCACATCTGTAATCCTAGCAACTCAGGAGGCTGAGATCTGAAGACCGAGGTTCAAAGTCAGCCTGGGCAGGAAACTCCATGAGATTCTTATCTCTTAACCACTAAAAAGCTGGAAGTGAGGGGCTTAGTGGTAGAGTGCTTGCCTAGCATGCATGAAGCCCTGAGTTCAATTCCTCAGCACCACATAAACAGAAAAAGCCAAAAAGTGGCACTGTGGCTCAAGTGGTAGAGTGCTAGCCTTGAGCAAAAAAAGCTCAGGGACAGTGCCTAGGCCCTGAGTTCAAGCCCCAAAACGGGGGGGGGGGGGGTGTTAAAAAGCTGGAAGTGAAATTTTGGCTTAAGTGGTAGAGTGCCAACATTGAATGAAAAGGCTAAGGGACAGCACTCAGGGCCCTGAGTTCAAGCACTGGTACTCACACACTAATACTCACTCTCTCACAGACACACATAAAAGGACAGACCAGCTCATATGAGACCCACACCCATAAATCAGGGAGAGGCAGAGGGGTAGAGACACCCATAAATTCATATCAAACAGTCCCCAAATTATGACAGATGACATGGCAGTCATAAAATTGCACAAGCAAAACTCACCAAGTCATTAATTTCATGGCCGTAGAAAATAAACAGACACATTTTTTTTTGCGGCCCTAATAAATTTTTAAAAACTCAAAGAATGGTCCATCTGCTTCGAATAATTTTTAATTTCCTATTCTGTCTCATTCCCATTAGCTATTCCACTGAGATATTTACTAAATTCTTTCATTTACCTCCTCCCATCTGTATTCAATTACCCTATTCCCAAATAGAGTGAGTTTTTGTTTCTTCTATGCATGGGACAAAATACCCCCACCTGTACCCTAAAGCAAATGTTATGCGTGTTTTATTCTCTGCTAGGCTGTATGAGTCATTCTAACTCGATTGCATACAGAAAGGCTTGGAAAGCGATGTGATTTTGATGTTTTCTGGCTTGGGTTGGAAAACACCTGCCCGGTTCTCAGAGCTAATCTATTAACGCGGTAAATGCTGTAGCAGATGTTCGGGAGTGAGTGAGGGGCCGTGCTGGGCTGCGACCAGGCCCCGTGTCAGCACACTGCACAAATGCTCAGAGATCAGAGGCCAGCAGCACCACTGGGGGCCGAGCTGTCACAGAGCCACATTTCCTGGCTGGACCCCAGGCTCTGACCGCCTGGAGGCTCCCCGCAGTCTCCCAGGGCCCTCCTCAGCCACGAGAGCTGCAAGGACATTTCAAGTTCAACTGGACCACCCACCCCATCCCATTTTTTGAGAAGGGAGATTGTAAACCCGAGAGGAGATGTGCTTCGTCTAAAGTCACACCGGCTAGTGGCTCACGCCTGTCATCCTAGCTACTCAGGAGGCTGATATGTGAGGATTGAGGTTTGAAGTCAGCCCAGGCAGGAAAGTCCATGAGACTCATCTCCAATTAACCACCAAAAAGCTAGAAGTGGATAGAACACAAGGCTCGGAGTTCAAGCTCTAGTATCAGTACAAAGCTACAACAAAATGTCACACTGGAAATGAAGAACACCCTAAAAAGGTTGTAGGTGAGTTCATTCCAAGCTGATTTTCTGCAGCACATACTTCACCCAGAACTTTCTATTAGAGAAAAAAAAAAAAAAAACAAACATATTATTTCAGGATATTTGGTCTCAAATTACATGTGGCCATTTCTCCACTCCCCTTCAGAACCCCCCCACCCCCCTCAGCTCTCCTCCTCCCTTAGCCCCCCGTTCCCCCCCCCCCCAACACACACACACACACCCCACACTGACAAGAGTGAACCAGGCTTGTGACACAACAGCAGAGCTGAGGGTACAAAGCTTTGCCCCCAGGGGGCAGCACTGAGTCACCTGGTTCCTCTGGCTGCTGATTTTGTAAAACTTCGGGAACACTAGCTGCAGAGGAGGTGGTATTCAGGGTGTTAAGAGCTGCCCAGGAAAGGATCCACACAGTTTCAGTGTGGGTGCTTACAACCCCTTGGTCCTTGTTATTACCCCACAGTTGGCTTCTGATTACAAACATCTGCAATAAAGCCCAAGAGCATTCTCAGAAGGCCAGAAATGCAGGCCAAATACCTAGCACTCTCACTCACCATTTTTCCCCCTGGTTTTAGGGCTTGAACTCAGGACCTGGGCACTGTCCCTGAGCTATTTTGCTCAAGGCTACTGCTCTACCACTTTGACTCACAGCTCTACTTCTAGTTTTTCAGTGGTTAATTGGAGATAAGAGTCTCATGAGAGCATTTCTGCCCAGGCTGGCTTCAAACCACGATGTTTAGGTCTCAACCTCCTAAGTAGATAGGATTACAGGCTTGAGCCAATGATGCCCAGCTCTGGCCCTGAGCTCTTTTTACTCAAAGCAAGCACTCTACCACGTTGATCCACAGCTCCATTTCCTGTTTGCTGGTGGTTATGTAGAGATGAGGGTCACAGACTTTCCTGCCTGGTTGGCTTCAAACTGCAGTCCTCAGATCTCAGCCTCCCCAGTAGCTGGGAATACAGGGGTGAGCCACTAGTGCTTGGCGCTCACTGACCTGTTGAAAGGACAGTTCTGACACATACCAACCAGGCATGCTCCTTCCCCAAAGCAGACATTTGGCAACATATGGAGACCCAGTGGTCAGATGGTTGCTCCTGGCATTTGCATGGAGGGCATGATGCCACTCCCCATCCTGCAATGCACGGGACAGCCCCTCCTAATCCCCAGCCAGAGGTATCAGTCCACAGGTGCTGAGGGTGGGAAGCCCCATCCAGAGCCCCTTCCAGAGCTCCCCACGGGGCTTACACCCCAGATTCCCCACCCCTTCCTATAACCCCTGCTCATCTCCGCACACTTTCCCACTCACACACCCACTGCTCAGCCAGTGTTACACAACACACAACTGCTTCCACTCAAATCCTCGCCTCCAGGCCAGCTTCTTGGGGGGCCAGTTTAAAATGTCCCGTTCCCACAGTCATGGTGGGAACCACAGAAGACCTGAAAACCTTGTGCTCCTCTTGCATCCACCCAGATCACCACCACCACACAGTCAGAGACACACAGACTGCTGCGGCCACTAGAGGGCGCCCCCACGCACCTGCCACCACCAAGGCCCCCAGCCATGGCCTACTAAGGAGGGCAGCGACTGGAGGAGCTGGAACACAGAGCCCAGAGCAGCCACATTGGAACCCAGCAATCTGACAGCTGATTCCAATCTCGAAGTGCACTTGCAAGGAACCCACACAGCCAAACAGTCTTGGAAAAGAACCAGTCAAGACTACCCACACTTCCTCATGTCAAAACCGGCTACAGAGCAGCAGTAACTGAGAGATGGCAGGGCTGGCACAAGAGAGGCAGAGTGCAATGGCGGCAAGAGTTAACTCACAGTCAATCAGAGACCTACGTGGAAGAGCCAAAACTATTTTAGAAAGCATAGGCTTTGCACAGTGGCCCATGCTTGTAATCCTAGCACTAGAGGGAGCTTGAGGTAGGAGGATTTCAATTCTAGACCATCTTGAGCTACACAGCGAGATCCTATCTCAAAAAAATAAGACAAACAGACATGGAAATTAATCTTAATAGTCTCAGAGAGATGGGCTGGGGATATGGCCTAGTGGCAAGAGTGCTTGCCTCATATACATGAGGCCCTGGGTTCAATTCCCCAGCACCACATATACAGAAAATGGCCAGAAGTGGCGCTGTAGCTCAAGTGGCAGAGTGCTAGCCTTGAACAAAAAGAAGCCAGGCACAGTGCTCAGGCCCTGAGTCCAAGCCCCAGGACTGGCAAAAAAAAAAAAAAAAAAAAAAAAATAGTCTCAGAGAGAATGCCCTCTCCAGTGGGTTCTCTCCTTTTATTCCACCCTGGCCCCCAGCCTGTGGGACGGAACTGCCCATGTGCGGGACAGGTCACTGTCACTGGGAACATCCTCACAATCACACCCAGACATGCTTCATTAAATCTCCTAGGTGTCAGGTTGGGAATGTGGCTTAGCGGCAGAGTGCTTGCCTAGCATGCATGAAGCCCTGGGTTCAATTCCTCATACCACATAAACAGGAAAAGCTGGATGTAGTGCTGTGGCTCAAGTGGTGGAGTAGTAGCCTTGAGCAAAAGAAGCTCAGGGAGAGTGCCCAAACCCTGAGTTCAAGCCCCAGGACTGGCAAAAAAAAAAAAAAAATCCTAGGTGCTTCTCAGTCCAATCACATTGACAAACATGATTAGCCATCACATCAGATACGTGATTTACAAGTATTTTCTCCTATCCTGTAGGAGATAGAGTAGCTGATATTATAAGCATGAGCCAAGGTACTTTACTTATTTATTTATTTATTTTTGCCAGTCCTGGAGCTTGGACGCAGGGCCTAAACACTGTCCCTAGCTTCCTTTTTGCTCAAAGCTAGCAATCTACCTCTTGAGCCACAGTGCCACTTCCAGCTTTTTCTGTTTATTTGGTTCGAAGGAAGCGAACCCAGGGCTTTATGTATGCAAGGCAAGCACTCTACCGCTAAGCCATATTCCCAGCCCACCTTTTCTTTTTTTTCTGAAAAAGTAAAGTTTAATTTTAAAAAATCATATGCATAAAGCAACTTCGGATTCACTTTAAGCTCTCCCATTGGGTCTTTCACAGGCAAGTGTCAGTGTCCCATTGAATCCAGACTAGCTCAAGTTTCACCCAAGGTGGACATGAGCCAAACTCTGCTTCACAGGTGAACAACAGCAACTTCTCTTCAGACTTGAATGATGTCCACAGCATGGCTGACGACCGTGGGTGGGGCTGGCTTCCCGGGAAGCTCAGAAAGCCATTTTCTTCATCAGCAGGTAAACTCTGGAATCCACCTCGAATCCATGCAGGTTGTTTGCGTCCCCATGCAGCCTCATGAGCAGGCCCCCATAGGACACGTAGGCAGAGAGGCGTGTTGCTGCTTCCATAGACGTTTCATCTCCCTCAATCCTGTACACTTTCCCATACATAACATATTCAAACTGGTCAGCCCTGGAAGGTCTGTCATCTGTAGGGTTGTATTCACCATCATCCAGGGTACCATCTTCATATAGGGTACTAGCTATGACCAATCGGAACTTGTCACCCAAGTCTACAGGGTAAACCTGAATGTTTACATCCAAGATGAGGTCCATCTTGAAAGATTCACTCTCACAATGTAGTCGAGATACACGGTCAAACTTCTTCCTCTCCGGGTCAATGTCCTTCACGTCGAAAATGTCCTCAAACAGGATGCCCGCCATCATGAGGGGGCTGCGAGGGCGGCGGAAGGGACTGGGCTGCAGCCACCACGGACGGCCCGAACCTTCCGCCGCACCCGGGGTGGGGGGGGGGGGAGAGAGACCTGAGCCAACACACACACACACACACACACACACACACACGCACGCACGCACAGCGCCCTGCCCTTTTCATTTTTTGATACAAGGTCTCACTATAGAGCCCAGGCTGACTTCAAACTCCCCAAATCCCAGTCCTTCTGTCTCAGCCTCCCAAGTTGCTGGGATTACAGTCATGTGTCACCAGCTGTATTCGGGTTTTGTTTTGTTTTTTTTAATAATGGTTTTGATTTATTCTCTAAATAGAATTCCCCTTTCTTAGTAGACTTGGCAGCATTTGTCTTTATTTTTTTTTTTTTTACCATAGCCATCCCACATGGGCTGAGCTAAGTGTGTTGTTGGTTGGTTTGGAGTTTGTTTTTATTTTGTTTTTCTTTTTATTTAATTCCCTTGATGATGTGGAGCATTTTGTCATGTTCTTGCTGACAATCTGTTCAACTTCTTTTAAGAAATGCCAGCCAGAACAGCAATACTTACAAGACAATATGCTGTAAGGTGGGAGAAAAACGAGGGAGGAGTTAACAAGTTTGATAAGAAATGTATGCACTGCCTTACATATGAAACTGTAACCTTTCTGTACATCACTTTGGCAATAAATAAATAATCTTTAAAAAAAAAAAAAAGAAATACCAACTAGGAGCTGATTGTTTACGCCTATAATCCTAGCTATTCAGGGAGGCTGAGATCTGAGGATGGCAATTCAAAGCCAGGGTAGGCAGGAGTCTACAAGAACCTTGACTACAATTAACCAGCAAAAAAGCTGTACTGGCACAAAACAAACAAAACCAAATATCTACTCAGAATACTTGCCCCCTTTTTGCTTTTTTTTTTCTTTTGTTGGTCATGGGGCTTGAACTCTGGTCCTGGATGCTATCCCTGAGCTTTTTCCCTCAAAGTTAGCACTGTACCACTTTGAGCCACAATGCCGCTTCCATGTTCCGGTGGTTAATTGGAGTCTGATGGACTTTTCTGCCCAGGCTGGCTTTGGACTGGGATCATCAGATGTCAGCCTCCTGAGTATCTCGGCTTAGGGCATGAGCCATAGGCATTGAGCTGTCTTTTCTCTTCATTCTTTTTTGTGTGTGCATGTGTGCATGCATATATGCATGTATATGTGCACACATGGTGCTGAGGTAGGAACTCGTGGCCCTTTGCATGCTAGGCAAGCACCAAACCACTGATCTACATCCTTAGCACTCATTTGCCCATATTTTAATTTTTTTATCGTTGTTATAAAGGTGATGTATAGAGGGGTTACAGTTATATAAATCAGGAAAGATTTTTTTTTTGGTCAGTTGTGGGGCTTGAACTCAGGGCCTGGGTGCTGTCCCTGAGCTCTTTTTTTTTTTTTTTTTTTTGGCCAGTCCTGGGCCTTGGACTCAGGGCCTGAGCACTGTTCCTGGCTTCTCTTTGCTCAAGGCTAGCACTCTGCCACTTGAGCCACAGCGCCACTTCTGGCCATTTTCTGTATATGTGGTGCTGGGGAATTGAACCCAGGGCCTCATGAATACGAGGCAGGCACTCCAGCCACTAGGCCATATCCCCAGCCCCCTGAGCTCTTTTGCTCAAGGCTAGCACTCTATCTCTTGGAGCCACAGCTCCATTACAGGTTTTTGAGTCATTAATTATAGATAAGAGTCTCAGAGATTTTTCTGCCTGGGCTGACTTTGAACTGCAATCCTTAAATCTTAGCCTCCTGAGTAGCTGTGAGCCACTGGCACCCAGCTAAGACTACATTTCTTTTTGGATAGTATCACCCCTTTCCTTTCTCTCTCCCAGTTTTTCTCTCCTATCCCACCCACAAGTTGTATAGCCTATTTTCAAAATAGTGTCTAGTGAGTGCCACTGCTGCATTTGTTCATCTTTTGTCCCTCTA
Organism: Perognathus longimembris pacificus; assembly: GCF_023159225.1. NCBI lineage: Eukaryota > Metazoa > Chordata > Mammalia > Rodentia > Heteromyidae > Perognathus > Perognathus longimembris. Next base: position 49,749,654 of record NC_063162.1, on the reverse strand, counting down.
TTTTTAATGCCCCCTCATTACCCCCACAAAGAGAGATCAGCAAACAAGACACAAAAAGAAAACAAAAACAACAAAGAAAAAATTTCTTGTTTCCATTTCTTGGAGTTCATTTCAATAAATGTTACTTTATATGATGTATTATTGCCCCTTTGTGTTCCTCCCCTAAGAGTGTCCTCCTTTGGTCTCACTGTATGTGAATGCCTAGAGTCCTGATAATTTATCATGTCTTGGTATGCTTTAGATCTAGCTTCTGCATATGAGAGAAAACATTTGTTTCCCTGAGCTTACCTCATTTAACAGGATTTGTTCTGGGCCTATACATCTCCCTGAATCATTTGCCCATTTTTGGGTTTTTTTGTTTTTGTTTTTGTTTTGTTTTTTTGGCCAGTCCTAGGTCTTGGACTCTGGGCCTGAGCACTGTCCCTGGCTTCTTTTTGCTCAAGGCTAGCACTCTGCCACTTGAGCCACAGTGCCACTTCTGGACATTTTCTGTATATGTGGTGCTGGGGAATTGAACCGAGGGCTTCATGTATATGAGTTGAGCACTCTTGCCACTAGGCCATATCCCCAGCCCCTAATTTGCCCATTTTTAAGTCAGATTAGTTGTTAGCTGCTGAATTAGCTTTACTTTTTAAAAGCTCACTTCAAAGTTAACAATATTTCAGTGTTACAACTGATATGATTTGCTACAATCAGTCTAATCTGTTCTAATCATAGAAGTGGTAAACTTTTTTCCAGTTCTTTTAAAAGTCTCCTAATTCTGATATGTATTCTTCAATTTGACTATCATATATGTATATTGACTATGTTTGAGATCAGTGGAACTCTTTAATCTGAGGATTAAAATGGATTTATATGGGAGTTGGTTTTCTAAGGGATTGGGCCAGTCCTGCGGCTTGCACTCAGGACCTTGAACTTTTTTTGCTTAAGGCTAGTGCTCTGCCATTTGAGCTACAACTCCACTTCTGGCTTTTGTTTTGGTGGCTCATTGGAGATGAGCATCTCCCAGACTTTCCTGTCTGGCTGCTTCAGACCATGATCTGCAAATCTCAACCTCTTGAGTAGCTAGGATTCTGGTGTGAGCCTCAGGCACCCAGCTTATGTGTCTTAATAATCATGGAAAGTCTTCAACTACTACTACTCTGAATTTTGCCTCCTTGCCATCATTCCTATAATTGTTTCAAAAAAAAATCATAGTCAGGCACTAGTGGCTCACAGCTGTGGAGCTACTTGGGAGGCTGCAACTGGGAGAAGTACAGTTCAAAGCCAGCCCAGGCAGAAAAGTTCCAGGGACCCTTCTCACTAGAGAGCTGGACTGTGGCATATGCCTGCTACTCTAGCCACTACAGAGAGCCTAACACAGGTGGAGTGTAGCCTGAGTGCACACCTGGACAGGAGAGGAAGACCTTGTCTCAAAAATAACCAGCATAGGGAAGGGTGATAGGTGTGGCTCGGTGGTCAAAATGCCTCCCTTGCAAGGGTCAAGGTCCTGAATTCAAGTCCTACTGTTATGTCTTTCATATTTCCTATTTTATGTGTAATTATCCTGTTGTATATAATTTTTTCACATCTGTCTTCTTCTTTGCAAATTCCACCTCCAGCTGTGTCTATTCTATTAAACTATTTCACTGAGTTTTTCCATGTGTAATATAGGTAAGTTTCCAAAAGCTCTGTTTGGATCTTTATAAGATGCTCCTGGTAATTACTATCATCTCTTTCTTCTTTCTTCTGCACAGAGAAGACTCAGGTTGGAGTTTGGGGCTGACTTGAAATCCTCAAGAGATAAGGTAATTCCAACAATCCCTTATTTCTCCGGGTCAATGTTTTTATTTTGTTGTGTGCCAATCCTGGGACTGGAACTCGGAATCTGGGTGCTGTACCAGAGCTGTACCAGAACCATAGCTCTGTTGGGGTCCAGCCTTGGCCTTGAGGGGGAAGGGCATTGGAGAGCGCGCCCAAGATGCCGACCTTCCCCCAGCCCTGGGGAATGCGGAAGCAGGCCACAATTCTCTGGGTCCGGAACCAGAAGAACTGGCTTTGCAACCAGCCCCCAACTTTCTCGCCAGCCCATGTGCCCCCCATTCTCGCGGGCTTTTCACCCCTGGGATGTCGCTATCCATGTGACGTTAGCTCATGAGTGGGCCCTATGATAAGCTCGCAGCCTATCGTCAGCGCTCTGGCCGATCACCTTTTCTCTCGTCACCTCCCACTATATCAGCCTTTGCCCCTCCCTAATAAATCAGATTCGCTCTCAAAGCATCTCCGAGATCCACGCAGGCCTGGCTTTCTTCACGGGTAAGGAGGGAGTAAAGTGATCTCATACGGCCCCATGCACCTGAGGTCTTTCCTGAGCCCCCCACTCCACCCTGGCCTTACCTGTGGGTCAGGTGACCACGGGAGAGGGTGAGAAAGGGAGCTGTTAGAAGCATTGCAGAGCCTGAATCTCCGCGCCAGGGGAGGCAACCCGAGCCCGGCATAGCTCCACTTCTCACTTTTTTTTTTTGGTAGTTTAGTGGAGATAAGAGTCTCACAGAGGCGGGCTTTGAACTACCATCTTCAGATCTCAGTCTCCTAAGTAGCTAGGATTACAGATGTGAGCCACTGGTCCCTGGCAGGGGAAGATCTGGGTTTTTTTTGGTCAGTTGTGGGGCTAGAACTCAAGGTCTGAGCACTGTCCCTGAGCTTCTTTTGCTCAAGGCTAGCACTTGGGCCACAGCACCACTTCCAGTCTTTTCTGTTTATGTGGAATCAAACCCAGGGCTTCGTGCATGCTAAGCAAGCACTCTAACCCACCTCCCCAGCCCCGGGGAGATGTTTTTAACTTGCTCCTGGCCTCTGCTGATCCTCTTATAGGATCCTCCACCAACTGAAGGGGATTTCAAAACAAACTTTTTCTAGTAGTATTACATGTTTTCTATCTAACAGGTTTGTGAATGTCATCAAATATATATCTAAAATCCTTTTTATCTTTGTTCAAGTGCCCATCCTTTCAGCAAATAACGCCTATAGTGTTTGGCAGGGGGATGCAGGGGAAAGCAAGGCAGAGCCTGCCCCTGCTCTCGGGCTGTTCACCATCTCCGGAAGCCAGACATCCAACCTGGCAACAGTGCTTCATAGCCACTCGTTCTGAGGGAGCAACAAGGCATGTCAAGGTCCATGGAGTCCAGCAACGTTCTCAAACTCAAACTGATGCGCTAAAGAAACAGCCAACATTTTTCTTTAAGGGGAAGGGACATCCCACTAAGCAAAATCCAAGTTCTTTCCCCACTTCAAAAGGGAGCTGGGTGTCAGGAAGATCTAGTTCCCAGCCGAATCTCTGTAGAGAATCAACCAACTGCCCCACCACATGGAGTTGCCTCATGCAAGGATTTCCTAGTAAATGCTTTTTTATCTCAAGATGATTTTCAGTGATGCTTTAGCTTCAGGCCCAGATTTCCCTAAGTTTTAGTGTCCCAGGTAACCATAAGACCCAGCACACTCCCAGTGATAGCTAGCTGCCGAGTTCAACTCACTCTCTCCCACAGATCTTTATGTGGAGATGTGTTTTTAGCATGTATTAGTTGTCCAAGGGAGAGGGTTCATGTGACATTCCTATACAGGCATAGTGACATACCCAAGCAAATTCACTCCTGCCACCTCTCTTTCCCATATGCCTCCTTGCTCTTAAAACAACTTCAGCAGGTTTCATCGTTCTATTTTCATATATGCAAAATAAAGTACTTGGACCCTTCACCCGCCTTCTCCATGGACCCACCTGCTGCCACTTCAACATGGCCTGTTTTATTTTCCTGGCAGTCTTTTTCATTTCAGTTACATGTTACTTGTACAAAGGGGCCTCGCTGTGGTAATTCACATGTAGATGTGTTATCATTTAGTCACCTACTGGTACCAAAGTTATCTTGGAATCTGAAACACCCAGTACACAACACGGCCTTGAGTAGAAAGAGTCACTGGAGGTATAATCACTCTAAGATGAAGAACACTGGGATAGGGTGCCCCTAACCTGACATAATGGGTATTGTGGTAAGATGGAAGATCTAACCCAGCCTCCATGTCACCTGCACCCCTGCCACTACATTGTATTCAGAAAGCTTGATCTCAGGGCCTGGGCATGGTTCCTGAGTTCATTGGGGCTTTTTACCTTAAGGTTGATGCTCTACCACATGAGCCACAGCTCCACTTTCCACTTTGTGCTGTCTAATTGATGAGAGTCTCACGGACTTTCTTGCCCGGGCTGACTTTGAACTACAATCCTCAAATCTCAGCCTCCTAAGTTGCTAGAATTACAGCCACTTGGCAAGTTTCAAAACCATCATGATTTTCTGGTCACCTGGCTGCGGGACTGGGGAAGGTTCCAGAGACAGCACAGCCTTCTGCTAGGTGTGGGGAACTGGCCAGGTGTGGGGGTAAGCTCCAGGGAACACAGCCTTAGGCCTCTTGACTAGTGCTGGAAAATGGCCTCCTCTGTGCCTCCCCGGCCAGGCTCCTGGCCTAATGGAGCCTCAGCTCAGAAAGGCAGCCGAGAACCCTAGCTGTGCCAGGCCCGAAGACAGATGACCCAGCCTCTGCCGTGATCCCATCAGCTGAGGCCCAGCCCCAGGCTCCGCTCTGTCTACTGCCCGCATGTGGCAGAGAGGAAGCACAGGTGCTCCCCTGCCTGGCCTTGCTGTCCCTGTCTTCCCCACCAGCCTGGGGCAGGGAGTTGGCCTCTCCATGGAGGGATCCCCACAAATACATCACCCCCACCCCCTGCAAGGTGTAGGGGCTCAGCTTTAGGATCTAGGGCATTACTCTCACACTCCCAGTCCAGCTGTGGCTCCCCAATTCTCTTTGCTCTGGGTAGTACTGGCCATGAACTCCACACCTGGTAACTTGTGAGGCAGGTACTTGAGCCACATGCCCAGTCCTTTTCTGGGTGTTACTTTTCAGGGGAGGTCTCAGATTGTTGCCGGGGCTAGCCTTGGACTATACTCTTTCCACTACACCTGCCATGTAGGTAGGCTAACAGACATGTGCCACCATACGTGGCTTATTTGTTGAGATGAGGGTTTGCTAACTCCTCCCCACAATCCTCTTGATCTTCATCTCCCTGGTAGCTGAAATTACAGGCATGAGCCATCACACCCAGCCCCACTTCTCTGACTTCAGGAAGAGCTACTTAAATCTGCTCCCACTTCAAGCTCTCTGTGGATAAGGAGAAATGGCAGAGGCCTTCAACATCCCAAGGTTAGGCTCTTCCCAGTGGTCTGATTCCCTGAGTACAAGGGGTTGAGGTAGGGACAGGAAGCTTCCAGAACCCCAGGTCACTCCACCAGCCTTCAGAGCTAGAAAGACCTGAGAAGAGTCTACCGGCTCCTCAACACTCAGGTGAAGAGACCAAGGCCCAAGCTGCAGAGATTCCAGCATACTCACATGACAAATGCAGGATCAAGGATTTAGTGGTCTACAGAGTTCTCAAAAGAGGGGCTCAAGGGATAGGAGGATAGGAATGTGGCTTAGTGGTAGAGGGCTCGCCTAGCAGACGGGAGCCCTGGGTTCCATTCCTCAGTACCACATAAACAGAAATGGCCAGAAGTGGTGCTGTGGTAGAGTGCTAACCTTGAGCACAGAGAGGCTCAGGGACAGTGTGCAGGCCCTGAGTTCAAGTTCCAGGACTGGCAAAAAAAAAAAAAGAGGGGCTCAGACTAGTGCATTCAGGTGTCTTAGCTAGGTCCCCTGAGGCAGAGGCAGTGCATGCAGGGGTTTCCTGAAGGGACAGGGAGGGGGGAGAAGGAAGAAGAGGGAGGAAGAGGGAGAAGGAAAGGAGAGAGAAGAGGAAGAAGAGGAGCAGGCAAGAATGAGTGCAAGAGGAGAAAAGGAGGGAGAAGAAAGAGGAGAGGAAGAGAAGAAAAGGAGGAGAGGAGGGGAGGGGAGGTAGAGGAGGAGGGGAGGAGGCAGGACTGGGCAGGGCTGGCAAGCTGGTTGAGGTCTCCATGGGGCTGGGCAGCACTGGATCCCATGGGGCTGGAAGTCTTCCCACCTTGAGGCCCAGTCAGTCTGTCCTTGATCTGACCTTGAGGCCTTGATCTTCTGCGGAGGTTGGTGGTGCTGGTGCTCCCAGCTCCTGGGCTGCCTCCGGTGCGCTGTCCACTAAGTAGGGCGCAGGGCCTTGGGGAGGCAGGGTCCCTCCAGTGCTGCCTTCCTATCTCCCCCACCCTCCTTCCCCCATGATGGTTCCTGGAGCAGGACCCCTCACCCCCACCCCAGCTCCTGCCGCGAACGTTCTCTCCTGCCCACCCGCCCACTCGCCTGCCAAGAGGGCCAGGGGGGTCCTTATTTCTTCAGATATAAGTACCGAGATCTCACAGCATTGTCAGTAAATTCATTATTGCATTACGGAGGCCTGAATTATTCAGCCACTCAGGAGCAGCCGGCATGGTGGAGGCCACCTTGGATGGAGTCAGGCCCAGGCATAGCTGGTGCCAGGATGACAGATCTGGGCCCAGCAGGCTGCCAGGGCTGGAAGGCACAAGGAGGGCTCTGGCCAGTGGTTCCAGGTATTCCTAGATCTGGAATGGGGGCTGTATACAACAAGCATCCTCTAGGATTTCTGCTCCACAGGCTCTACTGGTCCTGTGTGGCCTCCAGCACATGGGAGCCCTCCCTGGACCTTGGTCATTTCCACAGGTAAAATGTTACAATAATGCTAAATGTGCCCTGTAGCCATTCTTCCTCTGATGACAGGACTGACATTCCCTTTGAGCACATGATCACTGGAATTAAAACCCCATTCACAGCAGGGCGCCAGTGGCTCTGTCTGTCATCCTAGCTACTCTGCAGGTGGGGATCTGAGGATCGGAGTTTGAAGCCAGCCTGGGCAGGAAAGCCCATGAGATTCCTATCTCCAAATAACCAGAAAAAAAAAAAAAAAGCCAAAAGTGGAACTGTGGCTCAAGTGGTAAAACACTAACCTTGTGCAAAAAAAACTCAGGGACAGCACCCAGGCCCTGAGTTCAAGCACACGCACACACACACACACACACACACACACACACACACACCCCATGTGTATGCTGAAGTGTAACTAGTGACAAAGTTCGGGTCCAAGGAATGCAAGAAAAGAGTCTGTGTAAACTCTCAGGAAAGTTTTTCAGTTTCCAGAAGGCTGAAGAGAGTTTTGTCCTGTCAGCTATCCTGCTCAATGAAGGAAACGCACATGACGAGGGGGTACATGGTGGGGGGGACGCACGGCAAGGGGGGGTGCATGGCAAGGGGGCGAGTCCTACCATACTGTGAGGTGTTTAAGAAACCACAAGCCCTGAAGGCAGAGGACCTGGATTCTGTCACTCCAGCTGAGGAAAAGCCAGCCAGGGTTATGGCAGCAAGCTCCATCCCCCTACAGCTGGGCTCACACTGCCTGTGAGCTGTTTTGAGATTCCACTAAAAAAAAAAAGCAAAAAAAAGCGGAGACAGTGAATCCCCGCTGCCTAGCATGCATGAAGCCCTGGGTTCGATTCCTCAGCACCACATCAACAGAAAAAGCCAGAAGTGGTGTGGTGGCTCAAGTGGTAGAGTGCTAGCCTTGAGCAAAAAGAAGCTCAGGGACAGTGCTCAGGCCCTGAGTTCAAGCCCCAGGACTGGCAAAAAAAAAAAAAAAAAAAAAAGAGGACCCCACTTAGACATGATGAGACAGGCCACAGGACTCATTATGAAGAGGCCTAGAACAGGCAAGCCCTAGAGTGTGCCAGAGGCACCCTGGGAGCCTGTAGTTGGTGAGGAAAAGCTGATTTGATATCTGAAGGAGCCTAGGGCCCCAAATTAGAGGGCAGTCAGGGATGGTCCTTCTGGAGCCCCGGATGCTCCTCTTTGTGGCTTAACTTCTCTGACCCATGCTAAGCCCAATAAGTCAGAAAATTCAAACATATATACCATTTGCCAGATACTTAAAAAAATACACATACTCACTAGACACTATGTTGAAAATGAATTATACAACTGTTGGTAGGGACAGGAGGGAAAAACTGGGAGACACTTATGTAAGTGTAATCCCTCTGTACATCACCTTTATAATAACAATAAAAAAAAAAGAAAGAAAGCAAAGGAAAAGCAAAAAAAAATACTACCTCGGATGTTTATGTGTTACTATAAGGAATCATACCAAGAGCCAGATTTCCAACTTTGCTTGAGGAACCAGAAGATGGTTGCAGTAGATGGCCACACGGGGCCCATCTTCCCACCACAGGGCAAGAAGGGAGCAGCTGCAGCACTGGGGGAGAGGACTACAGTCACCAGCACCTGCCGGGCCCCGCCCCTCGCCCACCTCACCTGCCAGCACCCTAGAGCCAGCTGTTCCACCTCCCCTTCCATAGGCCGCCCTGATTCTGTAGCCTCCCTGTTCTGCCCAGTTCTGGGGAGATCAGGGAGAGGAGGCCTGCCTACATGATGTTGGCAGAGCTGGGAGAATTAGGAGTCGGGGTCTCTTCCAGAACTTTGTGAACAGCTAGCAATTCCTAGGGTCTCATTTTGGCTAGAAATATCATTGATGAGTTTTTGTGCTGATACTGGAGCATGAACTCAAAGTCTCAGCCTTTTCACTCACAGCTGGTGCTTTTCCACTTGAGCCATGCCTCCAGTTCCTGACTAAGAATGTCTGAGTCAGGTGCCAGTGGCTCACACCTGTAATCCTAGCTACTCAGGAGGCTGAGATCTGAGGATCATGGTTCAGCGGTTCAAAGCCAGCCCTGGCAGGAAAGTCCATGAGACTCTTACCTCCAATTATCCAGAAAACCAGAAGTGGCGCTGTGGCTCAAGTGGTAGAGTGCTAGCCTTAAGCTGAAGAGCTCAGGGGCAGTGCCCAGGCCCAGTGTTCAAGCCCCACCACCGACAAAAAAAAAAGAGCTCAGGGGCAGTGCCCAGGCCCTGCACTTTGAGCCCCACAACCAACTCCTCTCCCCTCCCCCCAAAAAGGCAACTGAATGCATGACAAAAGTCATGAAGATGACCCTGCAGTGCCCTTGGGCAGCTGCCAGGGCCCCTCACTCCCAACCTACACTTTGTCTTTAGCCCTCAGCCTTCAAGGAAAAACTCGGTAACACACTGGAGACATTTCGCTCCCTTCCTCCGGAACTGAGACTCAACACTGCGAGAGAAGAGACAGGAAAAGAGCAGCACAAGGCAGAGGGAGGTGGAAAAATTAAATTTTGCGTGATCAGCAAGGTTTCAAACAATCGCTCGCCAACTGAAGTGGGTGCCACGTCCATAAGTCATTCTGTTTTATAGACCATTAGGATCTCCAGAGAGAACCTGCATGGAGACCACTGCTTTTTGTTGAAATTAAAATGTCAGAGAAAAAGAAATAGAACAAAACAGGGAATCTGCAATTAATTACCAGGCCATAAAAATTCAATAATCAGGAGGCAGAGCGGCTGCAGGCCCAGAGGTATCAGAGCCAGCGTAACAAGAATGGAATACATTAATCTTTTCAAATTAGTTTTTTAATCTGACGGGGATATATGGTGACATGCCTCCCCTCCCGGCCATTCCCTCCACCTCTGCGGAAGCCAGCCTGAAGCCAGGCTAGGGGAGGCAGGCTGGGGTGTGAGATGAGGGCCTGAGGACAACCAGGACCCCAGACAGGGGAGAGAGGGCCCAGCCGAGCCCAAGGCTCCGGTGCCAGCCTATCTGCTGGAGGCACCCAGAGGTGCCAGGAAAGCCTGTTTGCACAAAGTCGGGTGTGAGAGGCACATGAGGCCCAAGGGTTTGGGGAAGCCAGGCAGTGTGTCTGGGTAGTGAGCTTGGCAAGGTGCCTGGCACATACCTGACCTTTCATTTTCTTCCTGAAAAATGGGATGCCAGCATTTGGTACCCAGTAAGGTGCTCAGTAAAGTGTTCCTACCTACCATTACTGTTTTTACTGCTGGCAGCTCTGGCAAGGAACGTAAGGCACCACCTGGAAGCTACTCAGAGAGCATTTATTTAGCACCTGCTGTGTGCTTAGCCCAGTAGGGAAGGAAGAAGCAAATCAGGAAATGGGACTTGGAATAAACCTCTAAGCCTGTTCCTTTCCCTCGCTGCCACAGGGCCTGATTGGCTGGGGGGCTTGGGGGGAGGGGGAGAAGGCCACCTTGTTTCTGATTAAAGGTGAGAGTCTCAGCTCTAGGAGGCCAGTTCCAAGTCTTGACTCATGTTGCACATTTGCTTCTGCTAGGCCAGAATCCTCAAAGCTCTGTACCACAATCTGAGGTGCAAGTTTTGGGGGTTTGATACTCAAGTCATTCTGTCACAGAACATCCCTCCCTCCACCAAGAATGGAGGCTGGAGGAACTCAAGGCCTCACCAGTGTAGTTACTAACCCATCACCATTCCAAGAGACCTCTACAGGGCAGCAGCCGGCTGACCTTCGCCCTTAGGATTTGGACTCCACCAAGTGCTAGGCCCTTCACTTGAATTTTCTCACAGAAGCCCTGCTGTAGGCGGTGGGGACTACTCATTGTACAGAAATGGGAATAGCAAAGCTTGGGTTGCCTACCAGTTCTGCCTGTCCTGTTGCCTTGAAACCACAAACCAGCACAGCAAGTTTCACCTATGCCAGAATTCAGCACACAGTAGGTGTTCAGTGGTCATCAGTGTTCTGGCAGAACAGACTTGCAAAGGGTCCTCTCCTGCTGTCCTGTCATTAACTCCTCAAGACGTCTTCCTTCCAACCAAGGATCACAACAGTAGCTGTCATTATTGATCACCTACTGTGTGCCAAGTTGTAGAATCTGGTGCCTTTTATGGTAAGATTGTGGGCACCACTTCACCAGGAAGGAAACTGGAGCTCAGGGAGATTTGAAAGGTCCAAGATCACTCAGCCATGCTTGTCACCCTAAAACAGTTTTCCAGACACTAGACACAGTAATCTGTCAGCACCCTATTAGGTCCCATATGGAGCTCCAGAACCCTATCTCTAGATCCTAACCAATTCTTCACTCCAACCTTGGGCTCCTCCCTAAGAGGTGCTGATTCTCTGGGGAGAGTATTGGTTGTTAAGCTGACAACGCCCAGTCTAGCGGCTCTAGCGAAACAAAGAGGCCTATCCAGGAGGGGGCTCGGAACCACCGAGGATCCCGATCCGGCTTCAGGGCCTGCGGCCCCGCCCAGGCGCAGTTCCACGCAGAGCCACCAGATGGCGCGCGGCGCTCTGGCGGAGCCTGCAGTAAGGTGATGTGGTCACCAGATGGTGTCCTAGGCCCGGACTGCCTGCAGAGCCAGGACAAGGTGGAGCCCAACCCGCCCGCGGGTCGGAGTCGGGTCCCCGCGGCTACGGTGCTCCTGACCCGCCATCGCCTGCCATCCGCACCATGAACCAGCTGGTGCCCCGGCTCTCGGTTCCGCGCGCGCTGGCCCTGGGCTCGGCCGCGCTGGGCGCCGCCTTCGCCGCCGGGCTCTTCTTGGGTGAGCAGAGCTGGGCCGGGCGCGCGGGAGGGCGGAGAGCTGTGGCTCAGGTTTAACCCGTGGTGCTTCGGAGCCCCAGGCCTGACCTTGCGACCCCGATCTCTGCAGGAAGACGCTTCCAGCGACAGCAGCGCCTGCTGCCCCCGGAGGATCACCCTCTGTGGCAGTATCTGCTGAGCCGCTCCTTGCGGGAGCACCCGGCGCTGAGGAGCCTGCGGCTGGTCAGTGGGGCTGGAAACAGCCATGGGTACCACCTCGCGATCGGTGGGCCCCACGTGGCGGTGTGACCTTGGGCTAGGCAGTGGCCTTCTCTGGGTTCCGGGTTTTCCCAGTTCCATGCTGTGGATCTTCTCTGGGTGCCTGGCCCCTGCAGGCCACGCCCACGGCCGTGCGTGGGGGGAGGGGGGCGCTCGGAACCTCGTGGAGAGGATGGGGGACTGGCAGGGCCGGTGTCACCCTCTCCCCACACACAGCTGACCCTGGAGCAGCCGCAGGGGGAGTCCATGATGACCTGTGAGGAGGCCCAGCTTCTGGCTAACCTGGCGCGGCTCATCAAGGCCCAGAAGGTCCTGGATCTGGGTAGGGACACGCAGCCCAGATCATTTGGGGGCCGGGTCACTGGGACGTCTCCCACCCGGGCTGAACCTGCCCGTGTCCCCATCCCCAGGCACCTTCACAGGCTACTCTGCCGTGGCGCTGGCCTTGGCACTGCCCCCGGCCGGGCGCGTGGTGACCTGCGAGGTGAACGCCGGGCCACCGGAGCTGGGACGGCCGCTGTGGAGGCAGGTGAGCGCCCCGCACACCTGGGCCACGTGGGCTGCGGGCGCGGGGGGCGTGCCGGTCCTCACCTCGCTCTTCTGCAGGCCGAGGTGGAGCGGAAGATCGACCTTCGGCTGCAGCCGGCCCTAGCGACCCTGGGTGAGCACCGGCACGGGAAGGGCCCTGCTCCATTTCCCAAACAGGGTCACTGACGGGAGCCCGAGGCCAGGTCTGCCCGGGGACACGGACGGCGCCCCCCAACCGCCCGGCCTCATGGTAGGCGGCCACGCGCGCCGGGGCCGGCCTGGTCAGGGGCTTCCGGCCACCGGGGCTCAGCCGCGTCTGCCCCCCGACTCCCCCGTCTCCCTGGCTAGACGAGCTCCTGGCGGCGGGCGAGGCCGGCACCTTCGATGTGGCCGTGGTGGACGCCGACAAAGAAAACTGCGTCGCCTACTACGAGAAGTGTCTGCAGCTGCTGCGCCCCGGAGGCGTGCTCGCTGTGCTCAGAGTAAGGGCTAGACCCAGAGAGCACCGGCCCGGGGGGCTGGGCCCCCGGGCTCCCCCTGCCTGCCCCGCTTCCCCCCCCCCCCCCGCACCCCCCGCCACAGGGGAGAGCACCCGGCCGGCTCCTCTCCTCCAGCCGCTGGTGCTGCGTTGGCTTCAGACCTGGGTCTCCAGCACTTGCCCCGCCTCCTCCCCCAGCCTCCGGCGGAAGCCCCACCCCCACGACGCCTGGCCCCGCCCCTCCACAGGTGCTGTGGCGCGGAGAAGTTCTGCAGCCCCGGCGAGGAGACACGGAGGCAGAATGTGTGAGGAGCCTAAACGAGCGCATCCGGAGGGACGCCAGGGTCTACATTAATCTCCTGCCCCTGGGAGACGGACTCACCTTAGCCTTTAAGCTCTAGGGCTGGCTGGCTTGAGGGAGCGAACCTGGGAACCCTCATGTTTTGTCCCCTAAGTGTGACAATAAAAGTAGAGCCGGGACACGTGACTTTGAGCCTCCCTACCTGGCACTGAGTGAAAATGGGGAAGCCCAGCAAAGCATGCCTCTGACATCAGGGCTGTGACTGGGGTATGGCTAAATAGGATACAGATCTAATGGACCTAGCCACTTGTGGGCAAGGGGACAGGGTTCCCCAGGCTGGTCTCCACCTCTTGGCGTCCCTTCTACATCCCTTGGGGTCAGGCACAGACAGGCTCAGTACAGCTGGGGCTGTTCCAAGTGCTGGTCAGAGCCACCACCAGGAGGGCCTCTATCCCACACCTGAGGATCCAAGATCTGCTTGGACACAGGTCTGCGGTTCCCCTGAACTGAAGGAAAACAAGGGGACTACTATCCAAGGTGTGAAACTTTCAGTATACTGTATTAACACATTTCCTTGAGGGGGTTGGGAGTATGGCCTAGTGGTAAAGTGCTCGCCTCCTATACATGAAGCCCTGGATTCGATTCCTCAGCACCACATATATAGAAAAAAGCCGGAAGTGGCGCTGTGGCTCAAGTGGTGAAGTGCTAGCCTTGAGCAAAAAGAAGCCAGGGACAGTGTTCAGGCCCTGAGTTCGTGCCCCAGGACTGGCAACAACAACAAAAAACATTTCCTTGAGGATACAGACCTAGGTTTTCCCCATCATTTGGGAGTGGACTGCAAGTCAAGTCATTTGCCATTCAAAATTCCCTAACCCCACAGACTATGTCCCCAACACAGGACAGGTTCTTTCCACTCCCATTACAAGAGGCTGGTTCAAGTGGTGGAGTTGCCAACTGGGCGCAAGAAAGCCAAACCAGAGTGTGAGGCCCTAAGTTCAAGAGAGCAGATACATGTACCTATGTGCGAGCGCACATGCAGACACACCTAAAACACAAGACTTTGCCAACACCTGCTAAGAGGCAATGGAAATACAGCCGTAAGAGCTACCCACAAGAACCCACACCAGAGATTTGTTATACTCCCACAGCTACTAGGACTTCCCTTGCATTCTTCACAATCCTCAGGGCCCATACTTTGCCCTTTTCTTCCTAACTCCTAAGCGGTTACTAGAGTCCTAATGAGTGACTAGGCCCTATCTATTTTAAAAGGATTCTTAACTGATGACCCACTTGTGTGCTTGACTTGTACAAGGGTTCACTAAGGACCGTGGCTGGGGCACTGGACTTCCTACATTAGGAAATTAAGTTCGGTAGCTAGACTTCCAGCCTGCTAGGCACCACCACTAATAACTTGCAGATACACAGGGTTATGCTGTACTGCCAGTATGAGTTGCTTTCTTATCTACCGTCTGACAAAATACTTTCCTATCTCTATAACTGAGGTCCAGACTAAATTCCAACCTGCTGCCGCTCAGGTATGAGTCTGGGGAGACATCTTCATATTTATGTGGCCAACCCATTTAGTCTCCGTACCAAGTTTTTAGCATGTTTCTTTATAAGGGGTAAATCCCAAAGTACTCTCAATTTCTTACCTGTTTTCTCAACCTTCAAATGGAACTTCAGGTATCATATTCCAGATGTGTTCAACAAAATCTTTTTTGTTTGGTTTTCTTTTTCCAGTCCTGGGGCTTGAACTCAGGGCCTGAGCACTGTCCCTGGCTTCTTTTTGCTCAAGGCTAGCTAGCACTCTGCCACTTGAGCCACAGCGCCACTTCTGGCTTTTTCTCTGTATGTGGTGCTGAGGAACTGAACCCAGGGCTTCATATATACGAGACGAGCACTTTACCACTAGGCGATATTCCTATCCCCCAAATCTCTTTAATCTTTCTTAATCCTTCAAACTACCTCCTCCCACCATAAAACTTGTATTCCTACCTTGCCAACTAAAGTTATACTTTGGGTATCACTGATACCCATATGAAATCCAGGCAAAGGAGATGGGGGTTGGCTCCTGGTCTGACCTTAGTCCAGCTTTCAATTAGTTATCTCTCTGGAAGGAAATGAGTGTTGTCTTCTTACACCCCTCTCAGCCCTTCAGCTAATGACACAGCTGACACCTTACTCCATCCACTTCCCATTCCCCAATCTAGCTAGAACCTAGTTAACTTCTGTAGCAAAAGCTGGCAGGGGTAATACCAATACTGTAAGCCTGCTTTATTCGTGGATTACATGATTTTGACCCGATGTGGTCAAAAGATAAGGCCAGTAACATACTTAAGTGATAAAGTGAAAACATTACATTTATTGAAAGGTGGAGCATCTTTAATGGTAGCTGGGTGTTGTTATAGGAAAACTGAGTAAAAGCATCAGCAGTATTTAAGATAGAGCATTAAGATCTAAGTTTCTGATGAGTACTACTAATGGATACAAGAGTTATTTTGTGACTGTAATGAACCCTACTCCATGTGGTTTCAAGTTATGGATGTCCAGACATAGCATATGAATGACATATAGGTAAATTTCTGTAAAATTTATAGCAATTTGTAGCACTGAGCTTAGCATTCAGGTTCTCCTCAATGGCAATCTCCCTGGAATGACATACCAACAGATGCTAAGGGTCTACTGCACCATCCTATATTTTCCCTTCACCACTTAGCACTTAGCACCCACATCTCTGGGATCAACAATGATTCTATGAACTTGTGTATAAACTTAGAAACTGCAAGAGTGTGAAACTATGTGTCTTAAAAAAAACAAACTCAGAACTATTCAAAGGACATAGAGAACCATGTGGCACAGATTTACATAAAGAGCAAAATGTTCACCAGCAAAGTAAAGTATTAACTACATACCAGGGAGATTTAACTCTAGCTGGAAAACTTTTAATTCTGCAAGTACTTGGAGCCATTAATTATGTATACTTGTTTTATTCATAATTTGTAATGTTCTTGGATAGCAAAAGTAATTCTAATGATGTCTGAGTTTAACAAAAAAAAATCTTTAACCTCATCTTAAAACATCCACTGATCTATCTCATCCAATGGCAACAGTCAATGTTAAAGGAACATAAAAACAAACATGCACACAATTGCACAGTTTTCATAAAGGTCTATTTCATTATTGGTGGGTAGCGCATTTAACAGTTAAATACATTTAAATAATGTATAGATGACTGCACGACTGCAGCATTGGTAACTAGATAACCAATTGAACTAGAAACCAGCTAACAAGTAACTGTGTAATATTTAAAATACAGCTCTTGTTTAGATTATCCTTTGTTTTGATCACCTTCTTGGGGAAGAAAAAAGCCTGCTGGTCACAATGGAAATATATTAAGGCCAAATCTTCTGATATTCATTTCCAGAGGATTCGTTCAGCTGGATTAAGCCTCCAGTTCCAGGGCAAGCCCAAGTTTATGGCCTCCAGCATTAATGCTCTTCCCATCTACCAGAGCAGACAATGTAAGCTTCACACCTGTATCAAAGCAAATCACCATGATGAGCTGAAACACTTCACTACTAGTTTGAGTCTCTGGTAAGCCCAGAGAGCCTGGCTTCCTATCACTTCCTCAGCCTGCCAGTTAAATATACTAGTGCTAGCCACCAGATGGCACTTGGAAGTAGAAATACCAGTAAGAATTCAGTTGGTAAGGTACCAAGTCACAAAGCATAAAAAGGTTAGCAACAAATAACAAGTTCAATATATGTTCAATATAATATCCAGAGTAAGAATATTGCAGATTTTGAATCATAACTGGACACTAGAAAGGAAAACCCTAGAAAGATACTTGTGGGCAAATATGACAATCTGATTAAGATTACCTATTAAAATGTGGCTACAATATATTGTTACATTATAATTTCCTACTCTTAGCTATGCACACTATGACTGTATAAATGTCTATAAAACAGACATTTTTTTCTGCTTGTGTGGAAAAGTTATGTATAGAGAAAAAGTGAATGTAGATGAAAACTGCATGTTAACTAGTCATTCTATTTTCTTCGTCTTTTTTTTTTTTTTTGGTTGATCCTACGGCTTGAACTCTGGGCCTGGGCACTGTCCCTCAAGACTGGTGCTCGACCACTTCAACCACAGAGCCACTTCATGTTTTGGTGGTTTATTGGAGATGAGTCTCATGGGCTTTCTTGCCTAGGCTGGTTTTGAATAGGGATCCTCAGATCTCAGCCTCCTGAGTAACTAGGATTACAAGTGTGAGCCACCGGCACCTGGCTCTTTATTTTCTTTTTCTTTTTTTTTTTTGCCAGTCCTGGGCCTTGGACTCAGGGCCTGAGCACTGTCCCTGGCTTCTTTTTTTTTGCTCAAGGCTAGCACTCTGCCACTTGAGCCACAGCGCCACTTCTGGCCATTTTCTATATATGTGGTGCTGGGGAATCGAACCCAGGGCTTCATGTATACGAGTCAAGCACTCTTGCCACTAGGCTATATTCCCAGCCCCTCTTAATTTTCTTTAGGTTTCAAAGTAGTCATAATAGGGAAGAGGGAAAATTTTATTAAGAGGGAGAAAAAATTCTCTTGATAATTTAGATTTATTTTTGTGCCAGTACTGGGCTTGAACCCAGGGCCTTATGTTCTCACTTGGCTTTTTTCACTCAGGGCTGGTGCTCTACCACTTGAGCCAACACCATCACTTCCAACTTTTACTCATTAATAGAAGATTCTTGGGATTTTTCAGCCAGGGTAGGTTTTGAACCTTGATCCTTGGTGTCTCAGACTTCTGAATAGGATTACAAGTGTGAGCCACTGGCACGCAGTCACCTGACACTTCAGAACTTTGTCAACAAATAGTATAAGCTGTGAACTGGGGAGCTTACTGAAATTACAGAACTCTCTAGCCCACACCTGTTGGATCAGAATCCACACGATTGATTCTGAACATGAACAATCTTCCCAGGTGATTCAAGCCCATCTTTAAATCTGAAAAGTACTGCTCCAGGAAACAGCACTAGATACCATATAAAGTAAATGGGACTATATAGAGAGATAGGACAAACCAAGGTAAGAGGTGAAGTCTGATTAAAAAAAAAAAAAAATCAAGACACCTCAGACACCAGTAAGACAATGTCTGAATGGGGGATGGTATTTAAAAAAAAAAAAAAGTCAATGCTGGGGTTGGGAATGTGGCCTAGTGGCAAGAGTGCTCACCTTGTATACATGAAGTCCTGGGTTCCATTCCCCAGCACCACATATACAGAAAACGGCCAGAAGTAGCACTGTGGCTCAAGTGGCAGAGTGCTAGCCTTGAGCAAAAAGAAGCCAGGGACAGTGCTCAGGCCCTGAGTTTAAGGCCCAGGACTGGCCAAAAAAAATAAATAAATAAAAATAAAAAATAAAAAAAGGAAGTCAGTGCTAACTTTCTTAGGTGCCACTTAGTATTGATTATGCAGGAAAACATCCCATCAGAAGAAGCACCTGGGGGAAAATGCAATGATAAGCTGAAACTGCAACTTCAAAAAAAAAAAAAAAAAGAACAAGCACTGTACATACTTACAGTGTTTGCAAAATAAGCTAAAAATCAAAATTGTTTTATAAAATACTATATACTTATTAAGAATACTTACCAGGCCTCAGAGTCTGAGTATAGCCCACTCCAATTAAACTAGAGTTGTTAACCTTTGCCTAAAATAAAAATAAAAAACTGTAAGAAAAATTATCCACCAACTAAAATCAGTAAGTCCACAGGCCCCCAATTTGTCTACCTAGCACAAAAAGCCTACCCATTCTCACTGGGCTAAAATGGTAGCACTCCAGCCATGATCAAAAAAGGTGAGCAGCTGGGAATACGGCGTAGTGGTAAAGTGCTCGCCTCGTATACAAGAAGCCCTGGGTTTGATTCCTCAACAGCACATAAAGAGAAAAAGCTAGAAGTGGCACTGTGGCTCAAGAGGTAGAGTGCTAGCCTTGAGCAAAAAAGAAGCCAAGGACAGTGCTCGGACCTCGAGTTCAAGCTCCAGGACTGGCAAAAAAAAAAAAACAAAAAACAGGCAAATACAAAACAAAAAGAAATGACGTAACTGTACAAGCAAAAATCACACACAAAGCACTTATAAGTTAACACAAGAGCTAAGTCTTCAGGAGCTACCAATGACCCTGTGAGTTGTCTCAAAAATGCCTTCAGCTTTGTTAAATAGCAATTCCTTAACTACTTAAATAGACAAATGGGACAAGAAATCACTCTGCTAAACAGGAATATGCTTATTAATGGAGAAAAATATTCTAGAGTTAGCAATAAAAATCCAAATTAAAAAGAAAAAGAAAACAGAGCCAGGTGCCGGTGGCTCACACCTGTAATCCTAGCTAGTCAGGCAGCTGAGGTCTGAAGATCTCGGTTCCAAGCCAGCCCAGGTAGCAAACTCCATGCCCTAATCCCCAATAAACTACTCAAAAGAGCCAGAAGTGGTGCTAGGACTCAAAGCACTGACCTTGAGCAAACAAAGTCCAGGCCCAGAGTTCAAGCCCCACAACTGACCAAAAAACAAAACTAAACAAAAACTTCACAAATGAACTTCTGCCCAATAAATTAAGAGCCACAAACAGCTAGGTACACTTTCCCATTAGTTAACAGCAAAAGCAAACCATAAAAAAAACATTAAGCAATGCTAGATTAGATGCTAGACTGGTGCTACTAGTGGATGAATAGCTGCTCTACCCAGGTGGGAAATCGTAGCCAAGTTTTCAAATTAATTCTCAGCAGTCACCGAGTGACAGATGAGTACCAAGGCACTTCTGAAGCGTGGCATTGGGCTGGGAATATGGCCTAGTGGTAAAGTGCTCACCTCGCATACATGAAGCCCTGGGTTCAATTCTTCAGCACCAAATATATAGAAAAAAGCCAGAAGTGGCCCTATGGCTCAAGTGGTAGAATGCTAGCCTTGAGCAAAAAGAAGCCAGGGACAGTGTTCAGGCCCTGAGCTCAGGCCCAAGGACTGGCAAAAAAACAAAACAAAATGAAGCCTGACATTAAATTTGTGGTGGTCCACACACACATTTAATGAGAATATTGGGCTGTGTGAATCCTAAGGTTTTTATTGATATAGTTCAGGGAAAAATAGAAGAGGAAACAATAAATGAATCAAAATAGCCAGTGGGAAAAGTAATCAGGGTGCTTCTTGTTTTCTGACTACAATTAGGGCTAAAACTTAACTGCCTAGACTATAGAACTCAGTATGCAGAGCACTGACTTTCCCATTTCAAACTGAGTGAAATACAAATTTTCTATATGTTTGGCAAAGGTAGGAAGCACTATTTGGGGCATGGTGGGAAATTTGTGTGTTTATGGTGGAATCGGCTTAATGTAACTCATTTCAAATTAAAAAAAAAAAACTTCCTAAATTATCAAAGCATTGTCCTAATGGATAAAGAACATTTTATGTAACAGAAATTTAACTGGTATGAGTGGCTTAACTTTCATTTCCAGTAAATACAGAATAGGCAGTCCCTGACCTATAAGCAACTGACACACAGGAACAGCTGCTGAAATGTAAGCCAGCCCCTCTGCACCCTCACACTGCACTCTCTCCCACACAACCCACTACCACTGATGAGATTATAAGTAGGAAGAACCTAAGGATAGGACCAGAGTGGCCAACCATCCCACTTTGCTCTTTGAGAAAGCGGAGGGAGCCCTCAAGACAGGGCTTTTAAAAGATACCACCAGGCCAAGTAAGACATTCTGCTCCAACCAGACAGGACTGAAATCAAGACATAAGTCCCTATACCAGCTCTACTCCCTCCTCACCCTACAGAGTAGTCTGAAGTCCTTTCCTTGCCAAGCTTCAGCTTTTCACCCACCAATGTCATCTGTAACAATGGCCTCTTGGATAAAATCAAGTATTCCATAAACCAGAATAAGACAAAGTAAAAGTAATTATTAAAGTACTACTATTCCTCAACACTATTATATCCCCAAGGCCACAAATACTGGCTATATTTAGGCTTGGAACTCTATGATTAATACCAACTTATAGCTTTTGAAATTAAACAGAAATCTACTCTCTAACACTGTCTCCATAATAAAACCAGCATTCCAAATTCTAAATCCAATTGATCTGCTAATAGGACTTTGTGTGAATTACAGTTCAAATTTTCAATACAAGTTAACATACTCAAAGGTTAATTCCCAAAACCCAAACCCCACTCTAAGCCCACAGAAGTACTCACAGAAATGGAAGCAGTGGGATCCAACTGATATTTAGCTGCAATGCCAAAACGAGTGCAGTTGGTACCTGATGTCCAAGCAAGGTTTACTGAAGTATCAAGATCTTCACATACTTTCTGATAAATTGATCCTCCAAATTCTGTCCCATCATTGCTGTAAGATATTTTAAATTAGTAGATCCAAAATAGACACTGTAAACTAATTCTGAGATGTGAGCTAATATTGTAGCATGTCATTTAAATGTAAATCACCACAGAGCTCAGTAGAAGATTTGATATCCAGAACCAATAGGGGGAAAAATGCCTTACTCATTGTGGCTCTCTAATGCCCACTGAAAGTTTATAGTCTTTTTCTAACCCTATCTACAATGCAAGGATTTGAAAAACAAATCACAGTACACTTATCCACTCTGATATATAGTCATGTTCTAAAATGCATAATGCTACTAAGAAAATTATCAAAATATTCCAAACAAGATGGATGCTGTTGGCTTACACCTGTACCTGTAATCCTTAGCTACTCTGGAGACTCAGATCTGAAGATCACAGTTGAAAGCCAACCCAGGCAGAAAATCTGTTAAGACTCTTACCACAATAAACTACCAAAAATCTGGAAGTGGAGCTGTGGCTCAAGTGGTAGAGCACTGGCGTCCAAAAGAAATTCAGGGAAGACCTTGAGTTCAAGCCCCAGGACACAAAAAAAAATTTTTAAAGTTTACCCAGCAGAGAAATTCTTAACCTTTTGAGCATTCACACTCAGGTGAGCTAGGAATGCTTATCTGGGCTCTGGTTTAATCCCTAGTATTAAATATAAACAAAAGAAACATCAAATTACTAATAAATATTTTATAAACTGAGCAATAGCAAATTTTTTAATGTTTCTCTGCTATTTACCAAGATATTTGCTTTAATGATGAAGGAAATTTAAGTGCTTTACATATCATCTCATTTGTATTAGGTAAAAACATCATATATTTTAGGCAATCTAACCAAATCAGTATTGAACACAAACTTGTGGTAGGTAAGTCAAAAGCACATACTGGCCAGGCACTGGTGGCATATGCCTGTAATCCTATCAGGTGGCTAAGATGTGGGGATCATAGTTCAAAAGCCAGCCTGGTGGTAAAAGTCTTTTCTACAAACCACCATCTATTTTGTGAACTTTGTTAGTCATCTTTTATTTGGTAAATTATGAACTGGTATAAATTTGTACAGTTCATGTATATTGATTATGGCAAAGTTGTACAGATTTCTATATTTTGGATGAGAAATTTTTCTTCTCTCTATAAGTTGTTTCTTATCTTGGCATTAAAAAAAAAAAAAGCCAGCCTGGGTAGAAAATCTGTGTGAGACTCTGACCTCCAATTAAAAAAAAGAGGGGGGGGGGGGGGAGCGGGAGCTGTAACGCAACTGTTAAAGTGCTTGAGCAAAAATCTTAGGTATAGCACCTAGGGCCCCAAGTTCAAGCCCCAGGCCTAGCACAAAAAGAAAAAAAGAACACAATGGTACCAATGTATAAACGCTCACAACTCAAATACAGAGAATATTTACTCTTTCTGCACCCAAAGTCAAACTAATTTTTTTTTTTTTTTGGCCAGTCCTGGGCCTTGGACTCAGGGCCTGAGCACTGTCCCTGGCTTCTTCCCGCTCAAGGCAGCACTCTGCCACTTGAGCCACAGCGCCGCTTCTGGCCGTTTTCTGTATATGTGGTGCTGGGGAATCGAACCTAGGGCCTCGTGTATCCGAGGCAGGCACTCTTGCCACTAGGCTATATCCCCAGCCCCCAAACTAATATTTTTACTACATACTTCTGAAGAACACTCTAGAAATGGGCAAGAACATTTCTAAACAAATAAGTGAAGAGAAATCCTTCAGGCTGAAACTAGATTAGTAAGAGATGACCAGAGACAAATTAAATGACAGCCTTTAAAGGTTTATATAACAATACTCTAAGCAAAATAAAAGACTTACACATTAGTGTGTAGCTGGAAGTCTCCAGTCCTGTAGCCCACTGCAAAATTATTCCTTGTCAGCTTTGATTTGGCGCTGTCAAAGGTCATCTGGTACCCAGCAAGCCAGCCTTCATAACCAAAGACAGCTGAACCATGGATTGCAGGTCCAGCAAAATCAAAGTCAACATCACAACCAAGATTTATACATTCCCTCTTGTAAGAGGACTTGATTTTACCGCTTTTCTTTCTGAAAATAAGAACAAACTGTCTTAAAAGCTATGCCAGTGACAAACACAATGTACAATTCCTACATAGAGTACCATAACATTATTTAAATAAACTACACTATGATGGTAAATCATACACATTATAAAACAGTCCAATAACTAAAAACAAGGGCACAGGAGGTAACTGGACTACCACTAGCATAGAAAAACTGTTCCCAAAACTAGTAATTGATCAAACAGAAGCATCTTAGAACATGTTAATTACTCAAATTAATGCTCTAATGAAAAGAGGCAAATATCTGAAAGCAACTCAATGATAGCAAGTTAAAATGTCCATGCTTACCCAGTATTTGGTGAGAAGGTAGTATCAAATGTCAGTTTCAAACCTTGACAAATCTATTTTGGAAGGAAAACATGTTTATATTCAGCTTTATTTCCTACATGAAGCACATAAGTAAAAATTAATAATAAAGCACACTTTTGAAATGTTACCTGGTCTTCAATGGCGATTTCTGTTCCCAAAGTATTATCAGTGTTCCATTTTTCTGTGAAAGTCAGACCATATTCACACCATTTATATTTGGTCTCCAAAGTCCCGGTAACTTTACCAGTGTCTGTATTAGATGAACCAGATGTTGAGAATTCCTAATAAGATAATAAATAATTTAATGAACCTTCTCATAAGCTTGAAAGAATGCACTGCCTAACTTGAGTGACAAAGACTTCATCTAACTGCCACCTTAAGGGCTATTTCCAACCAATCATAAATTAACCTGTAGCTAATTCAAGTGATCAGGAAACTGTATATCTTTTATTAAAACTACGAAGGCAAAATTATCTAGGATAAAAAAAAAAATCAGCCAGTTGCTGGTGGCTCAAGCCTGTAATCCTAGCTACATAACAGGCTGAGATCTGAGGAATGAGGTTGAAACAAGCACAGACAGACAAATCTTATTTCCAATTAACCAGCAAAAAGCAAGAACTGAAGGCAAGGCTCGAGTGGTAGAGTGTCAATCTTGAGTAAAAAGGCCAAGTAAAAAACACAAACCCTAGAACCAGAAACAAAGAAAACCTCAATCAGAAATTGTGACACGCAGGCTGGGAATGTGGCTTAGTGGTACAGTACTTGCCTAGCATGCTGCAAATGAAGCCGTGGGTTCGATTCCTCAGTACCACATAAACAGAAGAAAGCAGCAGTGGCACTGTGGCTCAAGTCATAGAGTGCTAGTCTTGAGCAAAAGCTCAGGGACAGTACCCAGGCCCTAAGGTTCAAGCCCCAGGACTGGCAAAAAAAAGATCTGGGAATGTGGCTTAGTGGTAGTGCTTTGTCTACCATGCATGAAGCCCTAGGTTTGATTCCTCAATAACCACACAAGTAGAAAAAGCTCCAAGTGGTACTGTGGCTCAAGTCGTAGAGTGCTAGTCATGAGCAAAAAGAAGCCAGGGATAATGCTCAGGCCCTGAGTCCAAGCCCCAGGACTGGCCAAAAAAAAAAAAAAAAAAAAAGAAAAGAAATTGTGATACCCGCACAATGAGGAAATATTAAATCTGTATTATTGGGGGAAACGCCCATTATTGTTCACTTAGAAAATAGAGTATTTGGGGGCTGGGGATATGGCCTAGTGGCGAGAGAGCTTGCCTTGTATACATGAGGCCCTGGGTTCGATTCCCCAGCACCACATATACAGAAAACGGCCAGAAGTGGCGCTGTGGCTCAAGTGGCAGAGTGCTAGCCTTGAGCAAAAAAAAGGAAGCCAGGGACAGTGCTCAGGCCCTGAGTCCAAGGCCCAGGACTGGCCAAAAAAAAAAAAAAGAAAATAGAGTATTTGTTAAAATCTCCTAAAATAGATGCTCTCTCTCATTAGTAACTGTCAAATCTAGGCTTGGTATTCAACCCCATACTAAAATATACTCAACTAGATTATATTAAGAAATAATTATGTGGCTGGGAATATGGCCTAGTGGTAGAGTGCTTGCCTAGCATACATGAAGCCCTGGGTTCAATTCCTCAGCACCACATAAACAACAAAAAGCCAAAAGTAGCTCTGTGGCTCAAGTGGTAGAGTGGCGGTAGCCTTGAGCAAAAAGAAGCCAGGGACAGTACTCAGCCCTGAGTTCAAATTCCAGGACTGGCAAAAAGAAAGAACGAATAAACGAACTTGTGGGGCTGAGAATGTGGCTTAGCAGTAGAGTGCTTGCCTAGCATGCATGAAGCCCTGGGTTTGATTCCTCAGCACTATTTAAACAGAAAAAGCTGGAAGTGGTGCTGTGGCTCAAGTGGTAGAGTGCTAGCTAGCCTTGAACAAAAAGAAGCCATGGACAGCCCCAGGACTGGCAAAGTTTTCCCATCTGTGGAGAATTAAATTGAAATAAATTGAAAGCTATGCTCATTTTTATGCACTTTACATAAAAGGAAATCACTAAACAGTGAATCTGGGGCCAGGAAGGTGGCCTAGTGGTAGAGTGCTTGCCTACTATGCATGAAGCCCTGAGTTCAATTCCTTAGCACCACATAAACAGAAAAGGCCAGAAGTGGTGCTGTGGCTCAAGTGGTAGAGCACTAGCCTTGAGCAAAAGAAGCTCAGGGACAGTGCCCAAGCCCTGAGCTGAGTTCAAGCCCCGAGACTGGCAAAAACACAACACAACAGCGAATCTTCCAGAAGATAGTTTAAATGGAAAATATGTCCAAGTAGTAACTTTTAATCAGCTCTACCAACTGTTATTCATCAAACCACAGATCAAGAACCCGTCTATACACAGATAAAGTAAGACACAAGGCCAGTTTAACCCTGTGGTACCAGAATTGGACTAGATGCTATATTAACAGTAGAGCTGTCCACTCCATCACTACAAATTGTCTTTCTTATTTTGGGGTAGCCTGAAGATCTTTGTTAAGTCCCCTGAATGGGACCTCATTGGGGTCAGGAACAAATTACACATAAATACCAAGAGTACTGATATTCATTAAACACAAAGAAAAGCACTTTGAGATAGATATAGATAGATCTCAGCACTGTAAAAACTTATTTCCACATTACTTTCCCTATCTACAATAAGCCTTTCCTTTTCAATCAGTGACTTTTTGATTTATCCATCTAGTAATTGTTATCTCAGTTCAATACTTGATATAGTTTTGTCTTTCCAACTAGAAAGCTTTTAAGAACACAAGCACTAAAGTCTTCTTCCTTTTTTTTTTTAATTAAAATTTATTTGTTTTTGGTTTTTCTTTTTTTTTTGGCCAGTCCTGGGGCTTGGACTCAGGGCTTGAGCACTGTCCCTGGCTTCTTTTTGCTCAAGGCTAGCACTCTGCCACTTGAGCCACAGCGCCACTTCTGGTCGTTATCTATACATGTGGTGCTGGGGAATCGAACCCAGGGCTTCATGTATGTGAGGCAAGCACTCTTGCCACTAGGCCATATTCCCAGCCCATCTTCTTCCATTTTTTTAGGGCTTTGATGTTACACACACACATACAGAGCCGAGTATTTGTAAAGAGCCTCAACAAATTTTAAATGAGAACATGCACACATACACATGTACACACAAACACAAAGCTTGGAAAGTAGATGAGTGATAGAGTCAATCTCCAACAAGAAATCCACTTAATCACAGCTCCATAACCTGGTAACTTTACCAAGCAAGCCACTGACTCATAATTAAATGCCTAGACTTTCTTGTAGACCAAAGAAATCAAGTGACAGAACAAAGACAAAAACCCCAGAAACTCAACAAGTCTGGGCACTGGAAAAAAAAACAAATAGGATTAACATATATCAGTTACATAAACTACAGCAAGAATTTGTCAAAAATTACCAGTAATATCCCAATTAGTAAAACATCCACCCACAAAACAATCTCAAAATAAAAATTCAAAATAAGATGTAGTTACACAAACAAAATTTCACTTTAACCATTTTGTAGGAATTTATGGATCAAGATCCACATACAAAAATAAATACTAAACTGTTTAAAGATACTCAAATCAGCCAACTCCATAAACTCCCAAAATGCATTCAGAAATCTCCATATAGGATTGCTGTCATATGGCCACAATATAAGTGGTTACTGTACACAATTTATTAGTTGCTGAATATTTTATGCCCACAACTGATATGCATTAAGAGAAAGTGACCTGGGTACCAGTGGCTCACACCTGTAATCCCAGCTACTCAAGAGGCTGAGATCTAAGGACTGCAGTTCAAAGCCAGCCAGGGCAGAAGTCACCACTCAAAAACCGGGAGTGGCGCTATGGCTCAAGTGACAAGACCACTAGCCTTGAGCACAATGAGGCTCAGGGACGGCACCCAGGCCTTGAGTTCAAGCCTCACAACTGCTTTCTTTTAAAAAGGAGTTTCCAAAGAGGCTAAGTAGTTGCCTGCCTGTTATCTGAGTATGTCGAGTCCTAGATGACCACTGTCTTAGTAATACACTTATACTCAGTAATAGGGAAAAGACTTTTCTTGCCAGTCCTGGGACTTGAACTCAGGGCCTGGGCACTGTCCCTGAGCCTCTCTGTGCTCAAGGCTAGCCCCCTACCACTAGAGCCACAACGCCACTTCTGGCTTTTTCTGTTTATGTGGTACTAATGAATCAAACCCAGGGCTTCATTCATACTGGGCAAGCACTCTACCTCTAAGCCACATTCCCAGAGAAAAGACTTCTTTTCAGGTAAAATAAGCAGACATCTTTCAGTTGTAACTTCAATGGTTAGAAAAATTGCAAAGGCTCGTCAGAATTTGTTGGGTAGCACACTCACCACGCCACTGCATGACTTTGTTTTCACATCCAGTTTCACCAATCCAAAGCCTTCAAAAAAAGAGCACAAAATAATAAAATGCTTTATCTGTATAAAAGATACATTCCTATCATTGAACACACACACACACACACACACACACACACACACACACACACACACACACACCCCACTTGTTTTAAATTCCACAAAAGGAAAGAGATTCAGTGGGCGAGACTGGCTGGAATATATTGTAAATAAGTGAGACAATATTATAATGAAATCTGTACAACTAATTGAAGATTTTATAGTCTAGTGCTGGGGGCTCACATCTACACCTGTAATCCTCACTACTCAGGAAGCTGCAATCTGAGGATCACAGTTCAATGCCAGGTCAGGCAGGAAAGTCCACAAGACTTTTATTTCCAATTAACCACCAGAAAACCAGAAATGTAGCCGCGATGCAAAGTGGCAGAGCGCTAGGCTAGAGCACAAAAGCTCAGGGACAGGGCCTAGGCCTTGAGTTCAACTACCAAAAAGCAAAGAAATATAGATGTGTTGATACACTGTATTTATTTAACTTTCTGGGCAGTAATCCAACTTGAACTCAAGAGTCTTAAATCCAGAGCCAAGCTCTCTACCACCTAAGCAATACCTCAGCCTTTTTTTTTGCTTCATTTTTTCAGATAGGCTTTTAAGCTTTTTGTCCCTATGCTAACCTGGAATAGTGATCCTCTTTCCTCTCTCTGCCTCAAGTATAAGAAGAATTAGCCTCAAGCATAGCTAGGATTCTAGGTATGCATTACAATGTCGGGCAGGATACACAATTTAGACTCAAACTTTTAAATTAATTTTACTTAAACTGGCTTGGCATTGGCAAAGAAGAGAACATCTCTGTGCTACCACCTTCCTTAATGTGTTTGGGGTTATATGTTTCTCATCCTCTTGCCCCCAAAAGGCTTTCCAATTATGATTATTAATTTTTTTTTGCCAGTCCTGGGGCTTGAACTCAGGGCCTAAACACTATCCCTGGCTTCTTTTTGCTCAAGGCTAGCACTCTAGCACTTGAGCCACAAAGCCACTTCCAACTTTTTCTGTTTATGTAGTGCTGAGGAATGAACCCAGGGCTTCATGCATGCTAGGCAAGCACTCTACCACTAAGCCCCATTCCCAGCCCTCCAATTATTTTTAAACACAAAGCATTAACATTAGATTAGAAAATTTAGCTAAATGCTGGTGGCTCATGCCTGTAACTATAGGTACTCAGGAGGCTAATGATATCTGAGGATCATCATTCAAAGTCAGACTGGGAAGACAGGCCTTGAGTTCAAGCCCTAGTACCCTCCCCCTCCCACTCCACACACATACCATGCACATGGGGAAAAAAAAAAAGGGAAAAAAGCCTGTTTGACTTAAATCTCTGAATACCCAATAGTTTATCCTAAACATTTAGGACATTTATCTAAAAGAGAATAAGAGTATAAGGAGCAAACTTTCAAGAAAACTCAAAATTGCTTTTAAAAATCCTTAACTCTTTGAAGGGCATTTAGAAGCAACTACCACAAACATGAAATAGTAATGGATCATTACTCTAGTCAGCAAAATCTAAGCTCTAACTAAAGCAAATGAAGCCAGGTGCCAGTAGCTCACACTATAATCCTATATACTTAGAAATCTAAGATCTGAGGATCGTGGTTCAAAGCCAGTCAGAGCAAGAAAGTACATAAGACTCTTATCTCCAATTTACCACAAAACAAAAAACTGAAGCACAACTGTAGCTCAGGTAGTATAGTATAGTGCTAACCCTGAGCAAAAAAGCTCAGGAACAGTACCCAACCTAGTTCAGGCCTCAGGACTGAAGCACACATACACACGTACACACTGCTTTTTCTTAAAGGTTAAACTGCATAAACTATATACTCGGGAGAAACTAGACTGAACTGTAATATCTACTTAATAGAATTTCAGTTTAAAAATGTACCTAACAGAATGGGGAGGAGACAAGAAATAGGGATCCAATCACGTTTTCACTTTTGATCTAAAATTAAGAGAAAAACACTAAGGTCTTACCAAATCCTTTGTTGAAAATATCTCTGGCAGCTTTGCCAAGGTCAGCATATGATGGAGGGATACACATTGCTGGGAAAATGAAAAATTCCAGTGTTAATGTTCCTGTTCTCTCACCTTCGGTCCAAAGGTAAACAAGCTATGAGACATGCTAACCTTTAAAGTAGTTCAAATTCACTGGAATTCCAGAGGTTACAATAAAACTATAATGATTCACGAAGGAATCAGTCCTGACAATGGCTTATTTCTAAAATGGATAACCATGTTAAACTTGGAAAAGTCCTGTCAAGTTTAAAAAAACAAAAAACTTTCTACTCCTAAATTTCAGTGTCTACACAAACTTCATTGCAAAGAACCAGACTAGTACAAAGAAATAAATATCTACACCTGCCAAAATTTACCAGGATGAGCTGATTCAACTGAGACAAAAAGCAGAACTAAGAGGCATTTCCTCCCTTAAGCACTCTCCTTGAGATCAAAACTAACACTTAGAGGTGAGAAGGGACCTTAACGCTCTGAGAACCTAAGTATTGAGACCTAGAAAAAACTGCGGCCATCTATGTTTCACTCAAGTGCCTACATCAACTAAATATCAAATGGCACTTTAAATATATAAATACGACTTCTAAGTCTTGGGCCAAAGCAGTAAGGCTTAAGGGTAAGCAATCTGAGCTTTCCCACTAGGCTCATTCATTCTACAAAGGCAGTCCACGCCCTTAGGAGCACATGTAATGACCTTGCGCTCTCACTAAGCAGATAACTACTTCCTCTCGAAGACTAGCCGCTCTGCTTCCCCAAAGGCAGAGCCTCACAGTTGCCCAAACTCCTGGCTTTCAAATTTGTCAAAGCCACTTCCAGAAGGTGAAGATGAACGCGGCCTCAGCCCAACGCCCCCCGCGGCCCTCCATCGCTCCCCCAACCCACAGCCCAGCCCCTCCTCTGCAGAGGCGATGGCCGGACGACGGGACCAAAGTGCCACCGACAAACACTGGATGTCCAAGTCCCCCGAGGAGTAAGGGATGAGGCGGGCCAGACGCGGTCGTCTGGCCGACGGGTTTCGACTCCCGAATCCCGACGCCCCAACCCGCAGAGCTGCCCGCTCCACTTACGCCGCACGCAGGGCTGTACGTAGGTCGCCATGGCGAGGCCGCGGGAAGAGGTGATCTGCGGGGAAGGGGACAAGAAGTGCGGTCAGCTGGGGGGGAGGGGGGGAAGGAAGGTCAAAGGCGGGTCAAAGGACCCAAAGAGGGTCTCGGACAGGGAGAGGTAGGGGGCTGTGGGGCCGCGCGGCCATCTTAGGGAGCCAGGACCAACCCCGAGTTTGGCTCGAGCCTCCCGCTTGGCCGTCGCGGCCTAGGCCCCCGGGGGTCGGCGTGAGGTGACCAGGGAGGTACCTGGTGGTCTCCTGAGGGCGCCGCTGCCGCCGCTCGGCTCGCAGCTGGGGCCGCTCGGCTCGCTCAAGGTCCGGCTGCAGCTGCCGCGGCTGGAGGGCGAAGTGAAGGAGACACCGTTCCGCCCGCCGCAACCCTGTCCTCCCCCAGCCAGGACCCCGCCGCTGCCCCTCGGGCTGCCCGCCGCGCCTGTCCCCGCAGAGCCACCCGCTGTCCCCTTCAGCCTACACCTGAGCAGCCCCGTAGACGGAGGGTACCCCTGCCCCCGGGCGAGCTGCCTCCGTCCGTCGGCGGGGGCTGGGGGAACCGAAGCCGTCGGGCCTCGGGTCAGGCAGCGAGCCGGGCAGCCCCCAGAGGCGAGGGGGCGGGGAACGGCGGAAGCAACGCGACGGCGTCCGCGCGGGCGGGGGGTGGGGTGGGGCGGAGGCCCGGCGCGCGTCACGGGAGGGGCGGGGCTTCGGGCGCGCCCCGCGGGTCACGCACGTCTCTCCAACGCCCTCCGGCGCTGGTGCGCGGTTTCCCCCGCCTGGAGGGCTCCGGCAAGAAATTAGTGGGGTGTAATCTGGTCTGTCTGGACTTGGTGCAACTGCCCTCGTGAAACACCCTCAGTATCAGTACAGGAGGTGCCTGCAGCCCCGGCCGTGCCTTCCTGGGTACATGGAGGTGTTTTTGTGTCGTCGGGCTGGGCTTTGCGATCTGCAGGGGTCTCCAGGGCATCCCTCTCCCGGAGCGCCTCTCAGTGTGCACACGTCCGTCCGGCTCCAGCCTCGGGGTCGCTCTGTGGCCTCCTCCCCACCCAGACACGGGGCTGCTTTGCCAGCCTGCTGGGCCCTGGCTGTGGTAGGGAGACCAGCTTAACTCAGCCCCGTAGGACTGCGGGTGAACGGGCACTGTAATGCGGCACCCACCCAAGTGACCTGGGTGTGGAGGAACAGGAAGTGGGGGTGGGGGAGAGGGAGCAGCCTTGAGGGGAAGCGGAGGTTGGGATAGATGGGAGTGGGGAGCCTGCTGGAAGGGATGACACTGATCTATGCTTTGTACACATAAATTAATACCTTGAAACCCTTTTGTATAATAACTAAAGACTTTTTAAAAGAGCAATCTAATGAAATAGAAATGGCTGCATTTAGGGCTTCAAATCATTCTCCCCATATAGCTGTTTCTTTATAAAATGACAAGGTTAAATGAAATTATTCTTAATAGTCGATTCAGCCATACAACTACAGCCTGTGCCAAGTCCCTCAAACCTCCCACCACCACCATTTTTTTTTTCTGAAAGCCTCAAATGTCTTCACAGTTCCACTCTTCTAACTAGTTTGACTAGATTTCCATAATCCAAAACTCAAAGCTTCAACCTGGTAGATTTTCCCGTGTGCAAGACCAGCCAGAAGTCTTGGTGGATCATAGGTAGGTTTACTAATGTTCTAAAAAGTTAGAAGTATTTGCTTATAAGAGGTCAGGCTGCAGAAGACCTGATTTTTTCTCCCTCATTCAAACGATTATCCTAGCTCCAGTAGAAGCTAATCTTTGTTGGATGCTATTCACACGGCTGTTGGCAAAAACTGGCATCCTCATCCCACTTACCCTACAACACTTTCCAGAAAAGCTCAGCCACTGCTAAATTACCTCCATTTCCTGCAGCAGGGCTTACTTGAATTGTGTATTGTATGGAATTTTTTTTTTCTTTGCCAGTCCTGGGCCTTGAACTCTGGGCCCAAGCTCTGTCTCTAAGAACCTTTTGCTCGGGGGCTGGGGATATAGCCTAGTGGCAAGAGTGCCTGCCTCGGATACACGAGGCCCTAGGTTCAATTCCCCAGCACCACATATACAGAAAACGGCCAGAAGCGGCACTGTGGCTCAAGTGGCAGAGTGCTAGCCTTGAGCAGGAAGAAGCCAGGGACAGTGCTCAGGCCCTGAGTTCAAGGCCCAGGACTGGCCAAAAAAAAAAAAAAAAGAACCTTTTGCTCAAAGCAAACATTCTACTACTTGAGCTACAGCACCACTTCCTGCTTTTTTCTGTGATTGCTGGAGATCAGAGTCTCACAGAAATTCCTGCCCAGGCTGGCTTCAAAGGGCAATCCTCAGATCTCTGCCTCCTGAGTAGCTAGGATTACAGATTACAAAGTCACTAGTGCCTAGCTATATGTGGGAGTTTTAAACCCACTTTCTCTGACACTGGTCTGAGACATTCTTTCAAACCGAACAAACAACCGTATAGACTACCTAATGGCCAAAGGAAGATCTAAACAAAGAATTACAGGTGGAAAAGGAAGTGACTCGTTTCCTATCCATCATTAAAGTTCATAGTCAACACTCCTGTACAAAAGACAAGTTAACAAAAGAGAAACATTAATTTGATCAAACTTTTAATGTTTTTTGTTGTTACTTGTTGATGTTTTGTGTGTGTGTGTGTGTGCGCACGCGCGCGCGCACACGCGCGCGCTGTACTAGATTGGAATTTAGGGCATTGAACTCATTCAGCTTTCCCTCACCCCCACCCCTTCACAGCAAGAACTGTACCACTTGAGCCACATTTCCAGTTCCTGGCTTTTTGCTGGTTAATTGTAGATGGCATCTCTCAAATTTGTCTGCCTGGGCTGACTTTGAACAAAGATCCTGATCTCAGCCTCCTGAGTAGCTAGTATATTACAAGTGTGAGTCACTGCCACTCAGCTTTTCATCATGGTTTTATTATGTTTTCTGTGTGTTTGGTCCTGGGGCTAAAACTCAAGGCCTGTACATTGTCCTAGAGCTTTTTTGTTCAAGGATAGCACTCTACCACTTGAATCATAGCTCCACTTCTGGCTTTTTGATGGTTAATTGGAGGTAGACTTTTCTGCCTGTGCTGGTTTTGAAGTGTGATCTTCTTGAGTAGCTAGGATTATAGGCATGGGCCAGCAGTGCCTAGCTCATCGTGGTTTTAAATGTGACACTGGAGCCTTTGAGTTGAAGACCCCAGATATCCTGAGCATACGTGTTATCTGGATGTCTGGGGTACATGAGTTTATATGCTTAGATTCAAGTCAGCATAGAGAGCTACATAGAAATATAACTGAACAAAACCAGACCCAGTGGATCACACCTGTAATCCTAGCTACTCAGGAGGCTGAGATCAAGAAGACTGTAGTTCAGCTGGGCACCAGTGGCTCACGCCTATAATCTTAGCTACTCAGAAGGCTGAGGTCAAAGCCAGTTCAAAGCCAGCCCAGGTAGGAAAGTCTTATCTCCAGTTAACCACCAGAAAAACTGTAAGTGGCACTGTGGCTCAAAGTGGCTGAGCACTAGCCTTGACAGAGACAGTGCCCAGGCCCAGAGTTTAAACCCCAAAACAAAGGGGGAGGGGGAGGAGGAGGAACTTCTTCAAGGCTAACTCTACAAAAAAGTTCACAAGATCCCATTTCATAAAGGCTGATCATGGTATCATCTACCTGTCATCTAGCTAGCTACAAAGTTCAAGATTGCCTGGGCAAAAAGTAAGACCCTATTCAAAAATAAAAATAGGTTTGGCTCAAGTGGTAGAGCAGCTACCTAGCAAGCTCATGACTCTGAGTTTAAACTCCACTACTGCTGAGTGCCAGTGGCTCACATCCATAATCCTAGCTACTCCAGAGGCTGCAATGTGAGGACTGAGTTCAAAACTAGCCCCCACAGAAATCTGATTCTTATTTCCAGTTAACCTGCCAAAGGCTAAAAGTGGAAGTGTGCCTCCAGGGGTAAAGTATCAGCCTTGAGTGGAAAAGCTAAGGAATAGCAAGAGGCCCGGAGTTAGAGCCCGTGTGTGTATGTGTATACGTGTGTGTGTGTGTGTGTGTGTATACGTGTGTGTGTGTGTGTGTGTGTGTGGCTCAAGTGGTAGAGAGCTAGCCTTTAGCACAGAAGCTCAGGGACAACTCCTAGGGCCAGAGTTCAAGTCCCAGGACTGGCAAGAAAAAAAAAGAAGAGAATGGCCAAGACCAGAGTACACTGAAGAGGAGGTAAACTAGGCTCCGTCTTTTGAAATGAATGTCATAATTTTTGGATATATGTGTATGTAGTGAGAGAGAGTGACAAGATACAGAAATATTTAAGATTTAGCAGTGGTCCGTTATGGGTGGTGAGCAGACACAGAAGTTTGATGTGAAAGAAACACTGAAGGTTGAGGCGGTGAAGTGAAACTAGGATGTCGGTGCACCATACATACCAACATACAACAGTGGGATAGGTACAGGGTGTTGGCAAAGAAGCTGAAGTCACCAGGGTGTTGCTGGGATGGGAGGTTTAGAGAACAACTCTGAGTCAGGTTCCAAAGTCCTCCAAGAACATGAAGGAATAACCAGAAAGCTAGTCCTAACAGATAACATGGCTGGAGTGGCTCAATGACAATGTGTGAGATCCTGGTTTGGATGCCTACCATGGAGTAGGGAAGAAATGGAGGACTAGCAGAGGACAGCCGAGCTGATGTGATATAAAGCTATTTATTAAAGAACCTATGCACCCGATATGATGCTCGGATCCATAGGAAGGAAGCAGTTAAAATTAAGACTTTCACCATGAACCTGGAAGGGGGGATGATCTTGTAGGAGAGTGGAGGTATGAGTAGAGTGTCAGGCAGCCCTTCCATCTCCAGACCATGCCCAGACCTAGGTATGGACAGGCAGGAGAAAAAGCAGTATTCCTAGTGATCCAGAGATCCCAGATCACAGGGAAAAGGAAGACAGTGGGAGTATTCAGTGGTGCAGCTGAGGACTTGACAATTTGTTTACAACAGAACTTGGTTCTCTACAGCTCAGTGGGGTGGGAAAAGTGGAGCAGAAGTTCAAACCGGGCAGGAGGGAGTGTAGACAGGATGGGGATGAAAGCAAGAAGCAGAGACTAGTATTTTGAGGAGCTAGTTCTTATGACCAGTTAGCTGTGAGGGGGAACTAGGTTCAAAAGTTTGTTGTTAGCTGGGTGCCAGTAGCCTGTAATCCTAGCTGCTGAGACCTGAAGATCGCGGTTTAAAGCCAGCCTAGGCAGGAAAGTCAATGAGACTCTTATCTCCAATTAACCACCAGAAAACTGGAAGTGGTACTGTGGCTCTGTGGCACTGTGGGAGAGCACTAGCCTTGAGCTGAAGAGCTCAGGGACAGCTCTCAGGCCCAGAGTTCAAGCCCTAGGGCAGAAAAAATTAAAAAAGGTTGTTAGTACTATACAGTACAATGCAGAATGTTAGATTGAAAAGCCTTTTTATCCTGCTTTCATTGAACACATACTTGATCAAAATTATTTGTAAAGAACATCTTTCCTACTTTTTGATTTTAACAAATACAAATTTAGTTCTCTAAAACTTGAAAACAAAAAGAAACCAGTTCTGTGAAACGGTACCTCATTTCTGGAAAATAATTTATACCAGCCCTTCTGTTTTAGGGAAATAAATCTAGCAGTTCAAAGTTTAAGTTTTAAGAGAGTATCAGATTATGTAAAATTAAATTTGTGAAGGATGTATAGAGTCTCAGACACTGATCACAAATAAAATGCTTTGTTATGGGGCTGGAAATATGGCCTAGTGGCAAGAGTGCTTGCCTCCAACACATGAAGCCCTCGGTTAGAATCCCCAGCACCACATATATGGAAAACGGCCAGAAGGGGCGCCGTGGCTCAGGTGGCAGAGTGCTAGCCTTGAGCAAAAAGAAGCCAGGGACAGTGCTCAGGCCCTGAGTCCAAAGCCCAGGACTGGCCAAAAAAAATGCTTTGTTGTAACACACACACAAAAAAAGGTTGTTAGTGGTGGTAGTATTTTTGTTGCTTTCTTTATGGTTTTTTTTTGGGGGGGGCGTTTTAGGGGGGCCAAGGGAGTAAAGAAATGGAGGGAGGAAGGGTGAACAAATGCAGGCGTGGTACTCAATAACACTGTGGAAAATGAACTATTCAACTTGTGGGCAAGAACTGTGGAAAACTATGGGAAAGTGAAGGAAGGGTAACATTGTCCAAAAAGAACTGCACTCATTACCTGACTGACAAATTACCCCTCTGTACAACACCTTAATAATAGCAATAAATTTATACTTATAAAAAAGTTAAGCCAGAACACGATAAGACAACTAGTGTGCCTGGGTTTAAGGTATACAACTTTGGGCTTCCATTCTTTTTTAATTTTATTTTATTGTCAAGGTGGTGTACAGAGGGGTTACAATTATATACGTAAGACAATGTTACATTTCTTGTCATACTTGTTACCCTCTATGGGCTTCCATTCTTTTACTTTTTTTTTAAAATGTCATGACTGGGATTTGAACTCAGGGCCTGGCACTGTCCCTGAGCTTTTTTCACTCAGGATTGGCACATAACCACTTGTTCTATACCTCCACTTACAACATTTTTGCCATTTAATTGGAGACAAAGAATCTCACAGAGTTTCCTGCCCGGGCTGACCTCAAACTGTGTTCCTCAGATCTCAACCTCCTGAGTAGCTAGAATTATAGATGTGAACCACAAGCATTCAGCTAGGGCTGCCATTCTTAGACACACAAAAGCATGTAAGCCACTGATGACTGTCAAGTACCAACAATGAATGAAGGAAACAGGTGTATTATGCAGTTTGCCAGATCGCATGGAGTGTAGACCCACTCTGATTTAGTATTTAATATAAGATGACAATTAACAGGACACATTAAGTGCAAGCTTCTTGCAGCTCCCTGCAACTGATATTCCAGAGTATAGAGATTATGGGTTGATGTAAAGATAGATGTAAAAGGACTTTAATGGGGCTGGGAATATGGCCTAGTGGTAAAGTGCTCGCCTCATATACATGAAGCCCTGGGTTCAATTCCTCAGTACCACATAAGCAGAAAAAACTGGAAGTGGCGCTGTGGCTCAAGTGGTAGAGTGCTAGCCTTGAGCAAAAAGAAGCCAGGGACAGTGCTCAGGCCCTGAGTTCAAGCCCTAGGACAGGTAAAAAAACAAAACAAAAGGACTTTATTATTCATCATCTAGTTAGCAACCTGTAGTCTTGCTCAGACATACAAGTAGAACACTGATAAAACATTGCTTTATTCCTTGAAAAAGTTCAGCCCTTTCTGTGGAAAAGCTAAGCTCAAAGTGATCAGAAAAATGCTGAAAGGCTGCAGGCTCAAGAATCTTCAAAGTCAGGTTTCAGTGATTCATGTCAACAATCCTAGCCACTTACAGGGCTGAGACCTTGGGGCTCATGGTTCAAAGCCATACTGGGAAGAAACATCTAGGAGGCTCATCTCCAATTAACCAGCAAAAACCTGGACTGGAGGCATGTCTCAAGTGGTATAGCACTGGGGGCGAGTAGGAAATACAAGACAAATTGCAAGGCCCTGAGTCCAAACCCCTGTAACCACAACAAAACATCTTCAAAGACCTGGACTGGGAGTGGTTCAACATTTGTTTACAGTTTAAAAAATATATCCTAGGTGCCAGTGATTCATGCCTGTAATTGTAGCTACCCTGGAGGCTGAAATCTGAGTATGGAGGCTTGAAGCCAGCCTGGGAAGACAAATCCAAGAGACTCTTATTACCAATTAACCACCAAAAATGCCAGAAGTGGAGTGTAGCTCAAGTGGTAGAGTGCCAACCTTGAGTGAAAACTCTAAGCAAGAGCATGGGGTCCTGAGTTCAAGCTCCAATACTAGGGCACACATACACACAGATGTACACACATACAATGCCCTCTGCTTTCCCTATCAAACTTTTTTTCTTTTTTCTTTTTGCCAGTCCTGGGGCTTAGATTCAGGGCCTGAGCACTGTCCCTGCCTTCTTTTTTGTTCAAGGCTAACACTCTACACTTGAGCCACAGCACCACTTGTTTTCTGTTTATGTGGTGCTGAGGAATCAAACCTAGGGCTTCATGCATGCAAGGCAAGCAGTCTACCGCTAAGCTGTTTTACTCTTTAAGTAAAAACTGCTTCTTACTCAATTATCCCATCCATTCACTCACCTCCCCAATACCTAGTAATGACACTACTTTACAAATAACACAATCAAAATATTTATAGCTAATACATCAGGCACTGCTTTTGTTCCAGGCATTCCTCCAAGCAGTTCCTATGCTTTAGTTTATTCTTACATCAACTCACCCAGGCACTTATTATTGATATAAACCACAGTTAAGTACTTGTGGTATAACAACAAGTTCTTTGGGTAGTGGGGTCAGAATTTAAGCTCAGCTTTGCTGGAATCCAGGGCATGTGTTCTCAGTCACTGCCTCCCATCATCAAAACTTTTCCACTAAGGATGACTGATAATGAAGGAACAAGAAGTTAAGTACTTTGGACATCCCTGTCATGACTTACATTCACTGATAGTTGCCTTCAAAACTTTTCCCTTCTAAGCTTATGTGCCTATAATCTCAGCATCCAGGAGTTCCAGGCTAGACTGGGCTATCCAAAGAGAGCCTGAATAATAATAATAATAATAATAATAATAATAATAATAATAAAAAACAGTGAACCTACAGTGAGAGCTTGAGCCTCCACAATGAAGATAAGTGAGGAAGGGAGGAGGCAGGATTCTCTGCACATCCATCAGTGGGTCAATGCCAAGAATACCTTGTGACTCACATCCCACGCCTGCCTGCATTTACTATGTGACTGCCCTGTGTCTCTGGAGCTGCTGTGGGAGGCAATGGATGGAGGGAAAGGGAAAGATCTGAAGTCTGGGAAGTCACAAGGGCATTTTGGCTGCCAGCCACCTGGACATTCCATACAGAGGGAAGCTGATGAGGAAGCTAGAGGGACAATAGGGCATTATTTCTAGTTGTGGGAGGTTGGTCAGTTTGATACTGGATGACCTACCATTCCTCCCCTCAATCTGGGTTCTCCTGGAGTTTTAGTTTGAATGTGAAGCAACTGGATTTCAAATGACTCATGCCCTATGATTAGAGACCGCGAGCCAGTCATGGCTGATTTAAGGGCTTTCCTCTTTTCCAGTCCCCACTACACACCACTGTCAAATAGACACAACTCTAGGAACATGACCTCCTTGCTTCAGAAACAGCATGAAGCAATCCATACAGCAGACAGGTTAACTACTAGCCAAAACCTTCCATAACATGGTCTAAACTTAACTTTCTAAGCCAGTTTTTCTGATCACTAATTTCACAAGGCATTCATAGAATTTACATGTACAGAAAGAATTCTGACCAGACAGCTTGGGGAACTGTTGGATTAAACCAATATTACCCTATGTCTTCAAGTGGAATTTCTCAGTCACAATAAGCATACAATGAGGGATGACACCATTCTTGAGGCCTACAGAGATTAAAGGAAATATCAGAGCATGAAGCACAGGACAGATAACAGCAGAAAGTTCACAATCAGTTATGGCTATTTGTGGTTTTTTTTTTCTACTTTCTCCTATTAGATTATGAACTCTAGATAGTAGATAGTGTGATCATCATTTTTTTTCTGAAGGCTAGCACTCTACCTCTTGAGCCACAGCACCACTTCCAGCTTTTTCTGTTTATGTGGTGTTGAGAAATTGAACCCACGGCTTCATGCATGCTAGGCAAGCACTGTACCACTAAGCCACATTGCCAGCCCATGACCTTCATTTCTTTAACCTCCTGAAGTGCCTGAAATATAGGCCTTCTTCACAATGGGCAAACAAATAGCTGTTATGTTGTGTTTGTATTGGGGAGGGGGAATCATTTGCAGAAGGTCAGGAGTATCTCAGAGAAGATGGACAGAATGCTTTTCCAGTCAGAAAAATCAGTGGTTCAGGGAAATGTAAAGACAATTGGTCATCATATACATTATATCCTCAACTATGGATTTAGCTAACAACAGACCAAAAATATTCTAAAAGAAAATTGCAGGAGTTGAATGATGGCAGGAGTGATACTGATACTGATGCACTGTACTCCTAAATTGACATACTGAATTGCAACCCCTTTGTAAAACTATTTAAAGATAATTTAAAATAATTTTTTTTTTGTTGATCTTGGGGCTTGAGCATTTTTGCTCAAGGTTAGTGCTTTTCCACTTTGAGGCACAGTTCCACTCGTTATGGTGGTTAATTGGAGATAACAGTCTCATAGATTTTCCTGCCCAGGCTGATTTTGAACTGCCATTCTCAGATCTCAGCCTACTGAGAAGCTAGGATTACAGGCATGAGTGAAAAAATTTTCAAAAATAAAATTACATTATGCTGAGCATGGACATTTTTGTCATTTCTAAAATAATGTTATACAAAAACTATTTACTAGCATTTATACTGTATAGGTATTTTCTAAATTAAAGATGATTTAAAGCATATGAAAGGAGGTACATAGGCATACCAAGTACTATTACCACTTATTTATGGGGCTTTAGTACTCAGATTTTGGTATGGGGACATGTCCTAAAACCAATGGATATTGAGGAACAAATATGTGATGTTAAATTGTCAACCTGATTGGATTAAAAATGCCTAGATTAGGGGCTGGGGATATAGCCTAGTGGCAAGAGTGCCTGCCTCGGATACACGAGGCCCTAGGTTCGATTCCCCAGCACCACATATACAGAAAACGGCCAGAAGCGGCGCTGTGGCTCAAGTGGCAGAGTGCTAGCCTTGAGCGGGAAGAAGCCAGGGACAGTGCTCAGGCCCTGAGTCCAAGGCCCAGGACTGGCCAAAAAAAAAAAAAAAAAACAATGCCTAGATTAGTGGGGTTGGGGATATGGCCTAGTGGCAAGAGTGCCTGCCTCATATACATGAGGCCCTGGGTTCGATTCCCCAGCACCACATATACAGAAAATGGCCAGAAGTGGCGCTGTGGCTCAGGTGGCAGAGTGCTAGCCTTGAGCAAAAAGAAGCCAGGGACAGTGCTCAGGCCCTGAGTCCAAGCCCCAGGACTGGCAAAAAAAAAAAAAAAATGCCTAGATTAGTAAAGCACACTTCTAGAGGTTAGAGGCATAGATCAGTTGGTAGAGCAATAGCCAATGAGCAAAAGGGTCAGGTACTGAGTTTGAGTCCCAGTTTTGGACAAAAAGAAACCAGAAAGAAAGTAAAGCACAGCCGTACTAGTGGCTCACATTTGTAATCCTAGCTACTCAGGAGGTTGTGATCTGATGATAGAGGCTCAAAGCCAGCCTGGGCACAAAAGGCCATGAGATTCTTATCTCCAAATGACCACCAGAAAACCAGAAGTGACCCTGTGGCTCAAAGTGGTAGAATGCTAGCCTTAAACAAAAGAGCTCCGGGGAAGCAGCCAGGCCCTGAGTTCAAACCCCACAACTGACAGGAAGGAAGGAAGGAAGGAAGGAAGGAAGGAAGGAAGGAAGGAAGGAAGGAAGGGAGGGAGGGAGGGAGGGAGGGAGGGAGGGAGGGAGGGAGGGAGGGAAGAAAAGAAGAAGGGAGGGAGGGAAGAGAGAGAAAGAAAGGAAGGGAGGGAGGGAGGGAGGGAGGGGAGAAGGAAAAGCTCACCTTTGGGTGTAATTGTGATGTCATTTCAAAGACAACTAGATCTCTTTCTTCCCTTAAATTGTCACAGTGGCAGCACAAATAATGAACACAGAGAACATATAAATATGAAATTTATATAAAATATATGGACAAATATACATACATATATAGCATACATATTGAATATATATTAAATATACATATATGAAAGAATCATGATTTCAGACATGACATCTAATGCAGAGCTGAAAAGACCAGATGTGCTCCAGGCCCTGTCATGAAGTCTAGTCTCTTTAAACCCTGTCAACTCACAACCCAAAAGGGCTATTTTAACAAAAGTCTTAGCTCAGTGCAACTAGGGGAAAAAAATGACAGGAAACCAAAGGAAGAAAATTACAAAAACTGGTGACCAGAAGTGTGGCACAAAAAGGGACACAATTAGGATATCTAGAACCTGGGCTTTCTATATCTTAGTTCAGAATGTTGCCTTCTCAGTTAGTGTAGGATGTCAGACCACATTGTTTTTAGGGTTTCTCCAGGAGTTAATTTACAAGGAGAAACCACAGCTCTTCAGTGATGGACTCCAAAGTAAGCTTTTGTGAGCCTACAGGGGAAACTACCGGAATTCCTGTGTTTTCTACCTGCTACCCAACTGTGCCTCATCCTCTAGAGAGGCTCAATGAAGGATTTCACCCTATACAGGAACTCAATATTGCTCTCTAGCAGAAGGAGAGAATTTCTCCAAAGCCTTATTATTCTTTGAAACCATGTTCCAGGATTTTTTTCTTTTTTTGGCCAGTCCTGGGGCTTGGGACTCAGGGTCTGAGCACTGTCCCTGGTTTCTTTTTGCTCAAGGCTAGCACACTACCACTTGAGACACAGCACCACTTCTGGCTTTTTCTGTTTATGTGGTGCTGAACCCAGGGCTTCATGCATGCTAGACAAGCACTCCACCACTAAGCCACATTCCCAGCCCATTTCGTTTATTAAAAAAAAAAAAAAAAAAAGGAATAAGAAAGCTGGACACAAGTGGCTCACACCTATAATCCTAGTTCCTCAGGAGGCAGAGATCTGAGGAACACAGTTCGAAGCCAGCCCATGCACAAAAGTTCCCCTGAGACTCTTATATCCAACTAACCACTCAAAAACCAGAGGTGGCACTGTGGCTTAAGTGGTAGAGTGCTAGCCTTGAGTACAAAGAGACTCAGCGACAGCACCCAGGCTCTGAGTTCAAACCCCACAACCAACAACAGCAAAAACAGTAATAAAACCTGGTATAATTCAGAGGCCCTAGGTTCAATTCCCAGGCATACCTAGGGGTGGGATAGAGGGAGACAGGAGGAGGGAGAAAAGGAGGGAGGGAAAAAGGGGAGAAGGGAATGAAGAGTTCCTCAGGCCCTGGTTTTTATTTTGGGTGTTTTTCCACAACACAATTTATTGTGTGTGCACTGAGTATTGATTTTAAGCAAGTTGAGTAACGGCTACGAAAATGAAGAATAATTAAGAATAATTGGGAGGGCGGCTTAGTAGTAGAGAGCTTGCCTAGCAGGCATGAAGCCCCAGGCCCTGTTTGGAGGCACAGCTAGTGCTCTCCTGCAGGCAAGTGTACTCACTGGATAGTGAAGTCTTCTCCCCTAGGCCACCCCCTTCTGTTCTTA
The DNA here is from genome assembly GCF_023159225.1 of Perognathus longimembris pacificus. NCBI lineage: Eukaryota > Metazoa > Chordata > Mammalia > Rodentia > Heteromyidae > Perognathus > Perognathus longimembris. Next base: position 49,705,046 of record NC_063162.1, on the reverse strand, counting down.
TGGTATGATTCTCCAGGACCAAATTTATTTGTCTTCACTAAAAGCCTGTATGCTTCAGGAAAGTTCTCCGTGTAGGTATAAATATATGGAAGTAGGCTTTTGTTGTTGTGGGGCTGATTTTTTTGTTTGTTTTTGGTTGTTGGGAAGGTTGGGAGCAGTGCCCTAAGGAAGAAATCCAGGAACTTCTGAGGTTCCTAAAGGCCAAGGTGAAGGCTGAAGTGGGCCAGGGACCTCTCCTTCAAAGCAGTGCCAATTTTCTCTGAGTTTCCAGCAAGTTTACGAGACAAGCTAGAGAGACACAGTATTTGAATGAATTACTGCTCTCCGCAGTGCCAAGAAATTCATCTATAGTTAGTTTAGAATAATGAAGTCCAGCTGACAAGAGCTCGTTTGATGGAATCATAAAGTATAATAATAATCTCTGCTTATTACCTTCAGGAACCCAGTGGAACAATGCTAATAGATAGCTCCTTAAAGGAAACCTGTTGCAATAAATAGACAAGAATATTTTCTAGTTCAGTTCATGTGCTATTTATATGGAAAGGGTTAACTTGTGAAGGTTATACGTGCTTACCGTTGTTTATATTTTAGTTTAACAAACCTTGTGTTTATAAGTGATATACACGATCCAGCTTGTCCTTCTCTCTCAATTAGTAAAGTTTCTGTTAATGTCAGTCTCTGTCAATTAAAGGCTCTATTAGCATGACTTCAAATCCCATGGGTGTAGAGGGGTAGCTCAGTAGTGTAGCACTTGTTTAGCATAGGGCAGACTCCCAAGTTTGATCCCTAGCACTCCAACTACCACCATTCAAAAATGTCATGGGACTCACTACTAAAAAGCTTTTGCACGGGCTGTTTATCAGCTGGGGCATCCCTATTCTTCCAGATTTTGTGATTCTGCCTCCCAAGCACAATTCCTGTTTTTGAGGTTTGTTGTTGTTGTTGTTGTTGTGTGTGTGTGTGTGTGTGTGTGTGTGTGTGCACGCACTCTGATACTGGGACTTGAACTCAGGGCCTCTCACTTGGCTTTTGTTATGCAAGGCTGGTGCTCTACCACTGGAGCCATACTTCCACTTCTGTCTTTTTGCTGGTTAGAGATAAGAGTCTCATGATCTTCCCTATCTACCCTGGCCTTGAACCTTGATTCTCAAATCTCAGTGTCCTAAGTAATAAGGATTATAGGCACCAGGCCGCAACTGTTTTCTAGTGTGTATCAGACACTCTGAGGAGGACTAATTAAAAAACAATAAGCTCATAGTCTAAATAGCTGACACTGACATGAACAAATATTGCAAAGTGCTATATGATCCCTGTGTGAAAAAAGGACAGTGGGGCTACAATGGACTCAGCTCATCTGGGAGCGTCACAGACGCCTCAGAGTTAAATAGACTCTTAAAAATGGATGATATAGGGCTGGGGATATAGCCTAGTGGCAAGAGTGCCTAGGTTCGATTCCCCAGCACCACATATACAGAAAATGGCCAGAAGCGGCGCTGTGGCTCAAGTGGCAGAGTGCTAGCCTTGAGCGGGAAGAAGCCAGGGACAGTGCTCAGGCCCTGAGTCCAAGGCCCAGGACTGGCCAAAAAAAAAAAAAAAAAAAAGGATGATATAGCTGGGTATAGGTGGATTATGCCTGTAATCCTAGCTATTCAGGAGACCAAGATCTGAGGATTGTAGTTTGAACCTAGCCTGGGCAGTAAAGTCTAGGAGAACATAATATCCAATTAACTTCTAAAAGTGGAGTTGTGGTTCTAGTGGTAGAGCGCTAGCCTTGAGCAAACATTCTCAAGGACAGCTCCCAGGAGTTTAGTTCAATCAGAAGAACTGGCAACAACAACAACAAAGAGGATGTAAAGTTGGGTGTGGCAGCTCACATCTGTAATCGCAGCTACTTCAGAGACAGAGATTGGAACAATTCAGTTTGAGATCAACTGGTATAAAAACATTTCCCCATTTAAACCAATACACTGGCCAAGATGGCACCTGTAGTCCCAGCCATATGGGAGGACTTTAGTCCAGACCAGCCAGGGCAAAACTGTGAAATGCTAAAACTCTATTCGAAAAACAACGAAAGCAAAAAGGGATAAAGGCATGGCTCAAGTGGTAGAGCACCTGCTGAGCAAATACAAGGCCCTAAGTTTAAACAGTACCACCAGCACCCAAAAGAAAAAAAATAAAGGATATATTTGTCCTGCAGACAAGTAGAGGAATAAGTACATCCATCAAAGAAAGATGCTTGGGCATGATACAATATGGCAGATGTGTTCATGGAAAGAATGGAAGGGATTTTATGGGAGATGGTAGCAGGAAGACTTAGCAAGACGGGGTCAGCTAAAATCAGAATTAAAAAAACAAGTCTGATTAGGTTCTACTGAAGAGCCAGACTTTGAAGTCAGGCCCCACTTTACCACGTGAACCTGAGATAAGCAGGCCCTGTGAGCAAACTCAGGACAAGCTTATTAGGGCCCAGCTGGTCGAGAACTCTAGCCACTGGGAATGCTTAACTCTAACTGCCCCCAGAATGCCTTGAGCCCTGAGCCAATCAGATTTGTACCTGTGTCCTAATCTTGCTTGCTTGACCACCTGATGGCTGTAACTTTCTTTTTTGCCTTTATAAGCCCTGTGCAATTGCAGCTTGGGGCTTCCTCCTAACCTCCACTGTGTCGGTGGGTAGAATGAGGCCCGAGTTGCAGCCCGCCTGAATAAAGCCTTGCTTTTGCATTTCGGGATGTCTGAGTCTCGGTGGCCTTCTTGGTGGTCGTTTTGTGACTTGGTGACTACCACTTTCCTGAAATTACAACATGAAATGACAGACACACGAGCATCGCTGTGGCTTGGCCTGTAGGGCCTGTCCAGATCACGGCGGGGGGGGGGGGGGGGAGGGGGAGCGGGGGGCGGGGGGAGTATGGATGAGTGGCCCACATCACATTATTGTACTGGTGTACTGGTGACCAAGATGAAGTGGGAAACTAAACATGGTCTCTGTTACTGCATTTGGCTCTAAGTAGAAGTCTAACTTGGTGATTTCATAAATAAAATAAATGAGTTAGCCTACTTTATCCCAAACAAAACTGAGAATGCAACAGTGAGTCACCAGTGAGACTGCATTTAATATCTAACAGCCTCAGAGCCAAAAAGGGACTTCAGAGAAGAAAGAGGGTGATGGAATGAGACACACCAAGTCCAGCTGCCCTCCAGGCAGGGTGTAAGACAATTCCCTGGGGGGGGGGGGGAGGCAGGGGAGGATGCTGTTATTGGACCATTCAAGGAGCCCTTGCATCTCACCCAAAAGACAGAAAAAAGAAATACAGCAGAACACAGAACAGAACCTTGTTCTTCCCTACCTCACATCTCCACTAAGTCCTTTGTCACAAGAAAAATATCCTCTTTGACCTTTAGGTGCTGGGGATCAACTCCAGGCCTCCTGAATTGTGGGCAAGCATTCTACCACTCAAATACATTCCCAGCCCTGAGCTACATTTATATGGTTCCTCAGGAAAAAAAAAAAAAAAAAGCAAGACTCTGAGCTAAGAACTATTCAAACAAGAGTCTGAATGTAGCATAGTGAAAAGCAATGTTTCTCTCATGCCCCTCCCTGATCATGCAGCACATAGAACATGGAACAAACTAAAGAACAGAGTGGCCAAACTTCTTCAGGCCCAACCAAAGCGTTCACTGAACATGATCTGGAAAATAATCTAGAGAAAATTCTAGACAAGGCAACTATAAAGAGAGTCTGATGTTAACAAGAAAAGGCACAATAGGGAGGAAGCGAGGATAAGATAGAGGGATGAAGGTCAAGGGATATGTCAAATGAAATCCCCTTGTACAACTAGTTGATGCTAATAAAAATATGGGGAAAAATTAAAATAGTGTCCTGAATCTTTGTAGAACTCACTTTGAGGAAAACATCAAAGTAAACTTGATACTACAACTACACACACACACACACACACACACACACACACACACACTACATGACATACACACGTTTTGGGGATTTTTGTTGTTTTGTTTTGTTTTTGCCAGTCTTGAGGCTTGAACTCAGGGCCTGGGTGCTGTCCCTGAGCTTTTTTGCTGAAGGCTAACAACTCTACCACTAGATCATCAGCTCCATTTCCATCCTTTTGGTGGTTAATTGGAAATAAGAGTCTCACAGACTTTGCTGCCCAGCATTGGCTTTGGACTTCAAATCTCAGCTTCCTGAGTTGTTAGGATTACAGGTGTGAGCCACCAGTGACTGGCTTTGGTAGTTATTTTGGAGATGGAATCTAGAGGATTTTTCTGCCCAGTCTGGACTTGAACAGAAACCCTCCAGATCTCAGCCTCTTAAGTAGCAAAGATTACAGATATAAACTACTGACACCTGGCACAATACCTTTCTTGTTCATATTTGGGGTTTAAAAATTCATTGTCTTCTTTCTAAGTCCTTATGAAATGAGCAGAACAAAGACTCTTGTCCCTTTAGAGACAATGGCCTGCACACCACTCTTTAGGTTCCCAGAAGGTTGGCACAAGAGCCAGGCTCTTCACAATTCCCTTCCATGTTTTTTTTGTTTTTTGTTTTGTTTTTTACTTAGGGCTTGGGCATACCCTTTTCCACTCAAGGTTCAAGCCACAGCTCCACTTCCTGCTTTTTGGTGGTAACTGGAATTAGGAGTCTCACAGACTTTACTGCATGGACTGGCTTCAAACCACAAACCTTAGCTCTCATCCTCCCAGGCCTTGTCCTCACTTCTACTGAGGCCTTCCTAACTATAGCTCCTTTTTGCAGAGGTGGGTTATAGCGTTTTCTGGGAAGGTGATGTCTTTAGTTCTTAATTCAGTAAATAGTATCTTTGGCTCTGTATAAATATTTGGGGACGCTCTTTCTCATCCACCCTGCGGCCAAGCGGACTCAGACATGCAGATCTTCGTGAAGACCCTGACGGGCAAGACCATCACTCTCAAGGTCGAGCCCAGCGACACCATCGAGAATGTCAAAGCCAAAATCCAGGACAAGGAGGGCATCCACCTGACCAGCAGCGGCTGATATTTGCTGGCAAGCAGCTGGAGGATGGCCGCACCCTCTCAGACTACAACATCCAGAAAGAGTCCACCCTGCATTTGGTGCTTTGCCTTCGAGGTGGCATCATCGAGCCCTCTCTGCGCCAGCTTGCACAGAAGTACAACTGCGACAAGATGATCTGCCACAAGTGCTATGCTCGCCTGCACCCCCCCCCCCCCGCCCCGTGCCGTCAACTGCTGTAAGAAGAAGTGTGGCCACACCAACAACCTCCACCCCAAGAAGAAGGTCAAGTAAAGTTGGCCACCACCGAGGGCCACGTTGGCTTCTGCCAGCCCCGCACCCAGGGCCTAAATAAAGTTTCCCTTACGTAGACTGGAGCAGTAAAAAAAAATAATAAAATAAATAAATAAATAAATACTTGGGGACTAATTTGTGAGCAGAGTAATTGCCCAGGCAAGGGTAGATTCTCAGCGCTTTGAGAAAGTAGAGCTCAAAAAAGGTCCCCTAAAGCCAAGTGCTGGTGTCTTGAACCTGTAATCCTAGCTACTCAGGAGGTTGAGATCTGTGCGTCACAGTATGAAGCCAGCCCAGGCAGAAAAGTCTGCAAGACTCATCTCCAATTAAGCACTTAAAAGCTAGAAAGGGGGCTGCGAATGTGGCAGTACAGTGCTTGCCTAGCATGCAAGAAGCCCTGAGTTCAATTCCTCAGCACCACATAAAGCGAAAAAGTCGGAAGTGGCTCTGTAGCTCAAGAGGTAGAATGTTACCCTTGAGCAAAAAGAAGCCAGGGACAGTGCTCAGGCCAAATCCCCAAAGCCCCAGGACTGGCAAAAAAAACCAAAAACCTTAAAAAAAAAAAAGAAAAAGAAAAAGCTAGAAAGGGAGCTATGGCTCAAGTGGTAAGGTACTAGCCACAGACAGCTATCCCTTTTCAGTTTTACTTTTACATTATGAATTCAGTGGATCCTTATAATGTAATAATAAATATTTAATACTTTTGATGTGCCAGATACTATTTTGTATCCTTTGCACATTCAAGTGGAGCATTCCTACCTGCAAATCCAAAAGTTTTAAAGTATGAGTTTGAAATTTTGAAGTACATAAGATTTAGGATTTTTTATATTGGTAAACTCTATGGAAATACTTCAGAACCAGAAAAAAAACCTCAACTCTGAAGCCCTTTTTTCAGGTTGCAAGCATTTTGGAATAAGAATAAACTCAACCTATGCTAACTTACTATCTTTTGTAATAAGTACTATTATCACCTCAAAATGGAAGGACAAAAATGTTAAGTAATTTCCCCAGGACACACAGCTAATACATAGAAAAGACAGGATTGAATGTAGGCACTTGGGCTCAAGTCCACATCCTTAGAACACCATGCAGTGCTGCCTTCCAAATATTACCAACCTTGATAGCAAAGTAGGAAACGATGATTTGGTGATCTGCCTGATATATCATGACTAAGACAGGAGCTAGGTCTTTCCTCTAGTTATCAAGCCTTGTTACAGGGTGGCAGTGAATTCTCATTTTAAATGTTTACCTCACAGGAGGGTTACTGGGAGAGCAGGGGGAGGAGAGTTGATAAGAATGATATAGAACAGGGATTATATTCAAAGTAGGAGGCCAAAAGCAGTATACATTTTGAATCTATTCCAAAACATGCCACCTCAGCTAGGGAAATGAAAACCTAAAATGTTTTAGATATGTTAATATTTTCCTCAAGAATACAATGGCTATCTTCAAATTAGAAGCAGAGGAAGGATGAAGCTGTGGAAATGGGAAAATCCAGAAGCTTTTCCTAGGACCAGAGGCTCCATACAGAGGGAGCAAAGGAAGGTCATACCCACCTATGAAGGCACCAGCAAGGGGTAAACAGGCACAGCACATACCTTGCTCCTTTGATGTCATCATTTATGCCATTCCAGTGTTGCCCAGAAAAAATGGGTCAACTCACCGGTCCCTGCTCCCTAGAAGCCCAACATATTGCTTTCCTTTTTGAGCCCTCCAAGAGAACGAAGCTACCAATTCTTATTGCCTGCCATATGGATGAAGGGCTCCCTCCACCTCTACAAACCCTGGTCTGCTTAACTTAACCCAAGAGCTCTTCAGATGCCACAAGTCGGATGCTTGACCTGCTCAGAAGTTCCTGACCCAGAGTAGAAGATTGTGTGCTTGTGCCTAGAGCCCAATGTTGCCATTGTGAGATGAGGATTCTACTCCCTAGCTCTGGCCAATGAGAACAGACTACCTCACCAAGCCAAGGATTCCTTTCAGGGCAATAGCCTTGTCACCATTTCCAATGATTCCCCGGTAAGCATTCTTTTTTTTTTCTTTTGCCAGTCCTGGGGCTTGGACTCAGGGCCTGAGCACTGTCCCTGGCTCCTTTTTGCTCAAGGCTAGCACTCTGTCACTTGAGCCACAGCGCCACTTCTGGCCTTTTCTATATATGTGGTGCTGAGGAATCGAACCCAGGGTGTCATGTATACGAGGCAAGCACTCTTGCCACTAGGCCATATTCTCAACCCCCTGTAAGCATTCTTGGTGGACTTTGCTGGATTCAAAAGACCATCAAAATGCCCTGTGAACTGGTATATTACTAGTTATCATGGCAGGATGGGGTCAGCAGCCCTAGTCTGGCCCTCAGAGAAACAAGTGTTCAAGATTGAATGGGGAAAGGCCTAAGCATAGATGAGGTGGTTATTTAGGATAGGTAGAAGTCTGAAGAATTTAAAAAAGAAATCATACAACTAAGCTAGGCGCTGGTGGCTCATGCCTGTAATCCTAGCTACTCAGGAGGCTGAGATCTGATGATCAAGGTTCAAAGCCAGCCTGGGCAGAAAAGACCCCATGAGACTCTTATCTCCAACTACCACTCAAAAACTGGAAGTGATGTAGTGGTTCAAATGGTAGAGTGCTAGCCTTGAACAGAAAGAGGCTCCGGGACAGTGCCCAGGCCCTGAGTTCAAGCCCCACAACTGACAAGAAAGAAAGAGAGAGAAAAGGAAGAAGGGAGGGAGGGGCGGACAAAGGAAAGAAAGAAGGAAATCATACAACTACTACACAAGTTTGGCAGTATTTGTAGGATGAAAGGGCAGTACTCAAAGATCTATTTTCTTGGCCAGTTGTGGGCCTTGGACTCAGGGCCTGAGGTGAGCACTGTCCCTGCCTTCTTTTTGCTCAAGGCTAGCACTCTGCCACTTGAGCCACAGTGCCACTTCTGGCCATTTTCTATATATGTGGTGCTGAGGAATTGAACCCAGGAACTGAACTTCATGTATATGAGGCAAGCACTCTTGCCACTAGGCCATATTCCCAGCCACCTATTTTCCTTCTATACACTAAAATTGTACAACTGGAAACCAAAAACCTTGAGCAGAAAAGCTCAAGGACAGTGACCCCTCTCCTGCCCCCCAAAAATCTAGGCAAGAGGGGCTGGGAATATGGCCTAGTGGCAAGAGCGCTTGTCTCCTATACATGAAGCTCTCGGTTCGATTCCCCAGCACCACATATATGGAAAACGGCCAGCAGGGGTGCTGTGGCTCAGGTGGCAGAGTGCTAGCCTTGATCGAGAAGAAGCCAGGGACAGTGCTCAGGCCCTGAGTCCAAGCCCAGGACTGGCCAAAAAAAAAAAAATCTAGGCAAGATACTTGCAGTAATCATTTGTAAAGTGTTTTACAATTTAGAATAGATTTATAATAGTCTAAGAGAAAGACAGAAATATCCACATTCTCACTCTAGTCTTTCTGAAATGCCCTAAGGGATGGTGCCTCATGTGGGTATGTTGGAAAACTAATTGGAGCTATGACCTCCCAATGGAGAAGCACTCTGACTGGATACCTCAGCATCACCTGGAAACCTGTTAGAATTGAAAATCCCTACCACCTACTGAATCAAATTCAGCAGAATGAGTCTTGCAATGTGTTGTAACAGGCCAGATGATTCTAATGGCAAATTACATTTCATTGTTCCAAATGATAACTTCATATATCAATCTGTGCCTAAGTGACAAGGGCACCCTCTGCTGGTACCCATCTGCAAAGACCAAATTTTGACTCCAAACCAAGGTTTCCATTACTCTAGTGTGCAACTTTTTAAATCAACTATATTAAAATTTTGCTTCCTATTGTATCCACTGCTGGCTCTTTCCACTACCATTTCTGAGTTCTTGTTGCATTTCCTTCAGCTCCGCTGTAGCTTCCATTTCCTTGTGTATCCTTCAGTTCTCCTAGGCTCCTAATTAATAAAGGACCCTGAGGGGCTTCATAAAATTTTCATTGGTAATAAGCTCCAGGGACAGGCAAGTTGCCCTTTACAGGAGCTGGGTGGAGGCCTTCTCTGCCCCTTTCTAAGTGTACTATCACTCTAGTTGCAGTGGAGACCTGTGGGACAAGGATGAGTCATGCCCCACACAATCCTCCAATACCTAGTCTTTACTAAGATCTTCAAGGTCTGTATGACTGGAACCCTAGCTACTTCCCTGTCATTTCCAATCACCCTTCCCCCATTCTGTTTATACAACAAACAAGGCTGTTATACCAACAAGGGTGTGCTGATAAGATGCATGCAGGAGACAGTACTATGACACTGAACTTTGTTAAATTATTTTTTCTTTGTAGCCAGGTCAAACAGCATAAATGGCAGGAGCAAAAGCTCAAATTTGCCTCTCCATCAGCTGATGTGGAGGGAGTTTATAAGAGTGGAGAAGCTACTTCTTAATTGAAGATTAAGTAATCATCATGCCTCTTCACAGGTTGCGTGCGTATTTCTTTTTTTGGGTAGTTAACTTTTTGGGGGGGTGGGGGGCTGGCTTCTGAAGTCAAAGATAATCAACTAGCTGGATGCTGGTGGCTCATGCCTGCAATTCTAGCTAATCAGAAGGTTGAGATCTAAGGATCGAGGTTCAAAGCCAGCCAAAAAAGTCCTTTAGACTTTTATTCAGCCAAAAGCCAGAAATGGAAATATTGTTTAAGTGGTACAGTCCCAACCTTGAGTGAAAAAGCCAAGTAAGGTGCAAGGTGCTGAGTTAAAGACACAATACTGTCACATGCAGAAAAAAGGAAGAAGCTGGGCACCTGTGTCTCACACCTATAATACTAGCCACTCAGAGGCTGAGATCTGAGGATCATAGTTTGAGGGAAGAAAAGTCCATCAGACTCTTCTCTCCAATAACTACCAAAAAGCCAGAAGTGGAGTTGTGACTCTAGTGATAGAGCACTAACCTTGAGCAAAAAAAGCTCAGGGACAAAGCACAGGCCCTAACGTCAATTCTCAGGAACACACACACACACTCAATGAAGAGTCAACTAGACAAGAGTTTGTGGGAGTTTTTTTGTTTTTTTTTGAGTGAATTCTGAAAGTACTTCTCAAAAATAAGCAGTTATTTAGTGAATTTATGTCTAGGTGTGTCCAAGCCTAGCTGGTTTCAGCTACTGGAAAACAGTGTACTTGCTATCTTTCTCCTCTGGTATTTACCTGCCCCTCCCTCTCTTCAGGTCTCTGCTTAAATATCACCTCTGCAGAAGGCCTTCCTTCAGATATCAGATAGCACATATACCCTGTCACTTTTCCTTTTTCCTGTTTATGTATTTTTTCACCATAGCACTTTTAGCCACCTGAAAAGTCAATACTCACCAGGCAAAGATTACAGACACACCTTAGTCCAAAAAAAGTTACTTTTTATTAAACTTTCTTTAGCAAGAAACTATGAACTAGGGAGAGAGGGAGAGAACCTCAACAAGAGGGCACACAGGAGGGGGAGTGGTTAGAACTTTATAACTGGTACTTAACTGTTTTTGTAAATACACCTACCCTTCACTTGGGCCTACAAATAAAAATAAAACCTGACATTCCTGCCTCCATTTTGCATCTGTCTTCTTTGCTGAGTCTCTCTCCCAAAGTCACCCTGGATACTAAAAATGCTAACAAGATGCATAGCATCTTTATGACAGGGGACTGGACTACTTCCAAGAGAGCAGGACAGACCACCCTCCAAAATGAGGACAATTATCAGTACTGATAAGGCTACATTGGAGCAGGAGAAGAAATAATCCTTCCATGGGGACCAGATTGCTCCGCTCAAATAATTATAGTAATAACAACATCCTCTTCTTGCCCAAACCAGCTTGTGTGTGTGTGTGTGTGTGTGTGTGTGTCTAACTGGAATTTGAACTCAGGGCCTCACACCAGCTAAGTAGGCACTCTATTATTATTTGAATAACTTTTTTTTTTTTTTTGCCAGTCCTGGGGCTTGAACTCTGGGCCTAAGCACTGTTCCTGGCTTCTTTTTACTCAAAACTAGCACTCTACCACTTGAGCCACAGTGGCACTTCCAGCTTCTTCTGTTTATGTGGTGCTGAGGAATTGAACCCAGGGCTTTGTGCATGCTAGGCAGGCACTCTACTGCTAAGCTGCATTCCCATCCCCAGTCACTTGTTTTTTATAGTGGTTATTTCCCAAGTTTTGATACTATTTTATGCCTGCATGAGCCAGCCTAGACTGTGATCCTATTTGTGCTTCTACTAGTTGCTGGTATGACAGGTGCATTCCACTGTGTGCGTATGTGTTCGTGTGCGTGTGCGTGTGCGTGTGCGTGTGTGTGTGTGACTGAGCTTCCCTGTAGCTTGGGATGACAGGAATAGTCACCAGTTGAGAGATGAAGTTTCACCCATAAATGTAGCTGGCCTCAAATCTCCAGTCCTACATCTCTGCTTTCAAGTAGTTAGGATTACAGGATTGAGCCACCATGCCTGACTTGCCTCTGGTTTTGAGTCTCATGGTGTGTGTATGGTTTTCAGATTTTGCCCACCAGTAAATTTGTTTGATAGTTTTTGGCTAATCAGTGTATTTGTGTTAATCAATATATTCATTTCAAAGGTTAAAATTACTGAAAATTCAGATGGAAAAAGTTAAAAGTTTACAGGTTTTTAACAAAGTATGATAATTGGCAGTTCTGTCTTTCAGAAAGATTGGCACACCACTGAAATTATAACAGGTACTTAGAAGCTACTTTAGCTCACATGTACTGTCTCCTTACTTGAGCCCACTAACTTACGAAAAGTAGGAGAAAAGCTTGGCATTCCTGCTTCCATTTTATAGCTGCCTCTGTTCTAGGCCATTCACTTGTGGTCACCTTGGAATACAGGAAGAACAGGACTGATAACATCTTTACAAGCAGGAATGGAGGGAACTGCCCACACGGAAAGACCTGTAGTCTCTTTAAAACACTGCCAGGAAACAATGGCTTGACTATCATGGCCAAAATTGCTTCCATCAAGTGACAAGCCATTCTTCAGCTAAAACTGTTAAATAAGGGGCTGGGGATATAGCCTAGTGGCAAGAGTGCCTGCCTCGGATACACGAGGCCCTAGGTTTGATTCCCCAGCACCACATATACAGAAAAAACGGCCAGAAGCGGCACTGTGGCTCAAGTGGCAGAGTGCTAGCCTTGAGCGGGAAGAAGCCAGGGACAGTGCTCAGGCCCTGAGTCCAAGGCCCAGGACTGGCCAAAAAAAAAACAAAAAAAAAACTGTTAAATAATTATGCATACCTCTTGTCCTGCCCCATCACCTTAGCTCTTTGACTATTTAAACCTAAAGCTCCTGTCTGTACCTCAAAGATCGCTGACGATAGGCTTACTTTGCCTCTTCATGTATGGTTCTGGCAAGTAATACCCATTCTCTGCCCTTTTATTTGGTGTGAGGGCAAGTGACTGAATGTGAAACATGACACCCCTGGAGTTTGTGTGATAACCTGGAAAACTGTAATACTCTGCCATAAGGGGTGAGGAGGAAACCAAGACAGTCTCCTGAACCATTGGGCAGGGATATTCCACCAAAGAAGGGAATTACAAATAGGGTAGGGCCTGAGGCGGAGCCATTCCAAGTAACAGGAATAACAGAAGACTTAAGGTAAATTAAGGAGCAAAACAGGAATGCAGTAAATACCGGTTACACCCAGAACCAAGAATTGAACAAGGAGAGAGTAGTCTGGAATATACACCTTGTTTTGCTTCCCTAAATGATTGCTTTGTTTACCGAAGTTTACTGAAATTGTAATTGATATTTGTAATCACTGACCACCAATTCTACTTCTACCTACGTGTGGCTTTTGCCTTTAAAAACCCAGCTGATGGGCCTGGGAATATGGCCTAGGGTCAAGAGTGCTTGCCTCATATACATGACACCCTGGGTTCGATTCCTCAGCACCACATATATAGAAAATGGCCAGAAGTAGTGCTGTGGCTCAAGTGGCAGAGTGCTGGCCTTGAGCAAAAAGAAGCCAGGGACAGTGCTCAGGCCCTGAGTTCAAGGCCCAGGACTAGCCAAAAAACAAACAAAAACACCCAGCTGAATTTGAGGTCAGAGCTGCATTCCTGAACTTTCCTGAGTTGGGGGTGCAGTCTTTGTACAGCCATTAAACTTCTTGCCTGATTGAGTGTTGGTGTGGCTCTTTGGGAATGTGGGATACAACAGTTTGGAACAAGGGTTTAAAACTTTTGTTTCCAAAGTTATCATTGATCGACTATTTATTACCTCTTTGTGTGTATTTGTGTGTGAGTGCATGCACAGGCTGCTCCTAAGGCAGAACCTGAAACTAGAACCTGAGTGCTGTCTTTGAGCTTTTTTGCTAAGGATAATGCTCTACCACTTAGACCATAGCTCTACTTCCAGTTTTTTGTATTTTTTTTTTTTTTTGCCAGTCCTGGGGCTTGAACTTAGGGCCTGAGGACTGTCTCTGGCTTCTTTTTTGCTCAAGGCTAGCACTCTACCATTTGAGCCACAGTACCACTTCCGGCTTTTTCTATATGTGGTGCTGAGGACTCGAACCCAGGGCTTCATGTATACGAGGCGAGCACTTTACCACTAGGCCATATTCATAGCCCAACTCCCAGCTTTTTAGTGGTTAACTGGAACTAAGAGTCTCATAGACTTTCCTGCCCACCCTGGCTTTGAAAAGAAATCCTCAGATCTCAGCCTCCTGAATAGTTAGGATTGAAGTAAGGATTGAGTAAGGTCAGATCTGGCCTGTGCCATCTTGGCCATATGAATTGTAGGATCTGGCATCGTCTTCATGGTTGTGTCTGAATTCCTTGCCGCACCCCCATGTGATAGGGTGTTCCTGAATTCCTGGAGACAGGGAGTTTCCTGTGACCCTGCCCCCTGACCTTACCCTACTTAGGATCAGAGCAGCTCAGGCACCAGGATGCCATGCCACATGTCTCCGTGTTCATGTCCTCTATCCTCTCTCCCGGCTTGTCCCAGGTCACCATGGTGTTCTGCTTCAGCTCTCCATTGGAGCGGAACTGGTTCACTGGTATTGTTTTTGTTCTATCTTTCCTCTCTGGCCTGATTCCTAACAGTTTTAAGTGTATTTGTGGGCTGCAGGCCTTTGTAACAACTGGCTGCCTGCAAACTGTTAATGCTCTAATAAAAACTCCAAGATTCCATCCTTCAAGATGTGGTTTCTTTGATAATTTACCTTACAACAGGAATACAAGTATGAGCAACCCATACCTAATCAATGTGACCACTTTTAAAATACCCATGTACGGGGCTGGGGATATGGCCTAGTGGCAAGAGCGCTTGCCTTGTATACATGAGGCCCTGGGTTCAATTCCCCAGCACCACATATACAGAAAATGGCCAGAAGTGGCGCTGTGGCTCAAGCGGCAGAGTGCTAGCCTTGAGCAAAAAAGAAGCCTGGGACAGTGTTCAGGCCCTGAGTCCAAAGCCCCAGGACTGGCCAAAAAAAAAATACCCATGCAACTTGCTTTTGTAGAAGAGGAATTAAGATTCCATTCTTGGCTAGGGGGTGGGGGGGGAGAATCTCAGTAGTGAAGTACTTATCTAGCATCCAAGAAGCCCTGGATTTGATCCAAGAGCACTTGGGGGGTGGAGGGGGACTGGAAAAAACCTAAGGAAAGGAGAGCAGCTGAACATGGTGGTACATAGCTGTTTAATTCTGGCACTCAGGAGGCTAAGACAAGGAGGATCTCAAGTTTTGAGGCCAGCTTGGGCTAAATAACAAGACCTTGTCAAACCCCATCACACTTCAACTCATCCACACAAAAAGAAACCATGCTTTCCTCTACACAAATGTACAAAAGGTTTAGTGATGCTAAACATCGTTTTGGCAGTGGTGTAGATTAACAGTGAAATACAGATACTGGATCCAAGTAATGCAATCCTGGCATCTTAAGATGGGGACTTTCTGAGCCTCTAGAGGTGATAAAGGACATTCTTTGAATTGCAGATGTGTCCAGAGTTGTTAAGCTCCAGGAAAGAAAGTCTTGCTCCTCTTAGATAATTGGGTCCTGATTGTCCCTGATTATTCCCCTGGATAGTTTGCTCTGCCTATCTATAACACTTGGTAGGTTTAATTTTTTCACTCTGGTTATGTGGTTTTTGCCTTTAAAAGCTTCGTACAAAAGACATTCTGGGCTGCAGGTTTTGGGGACAAGAGTCCATCTGCAGTCGCTGGCTTTCCAGTAAAAACTCCCAATTTGACCTCTCAAAATGTGGCTTCTCTGTTCCTTACAACTGAATTCCCATACAACAGGTAAACTTGTATGTTGCAAATTAGTTGGTATATCTTTTAAAGTTATTCTGATAGGGCTGGGAAGGTGGCTTAGTGGTAGATGGCTTGCCTAGCATGCATGAAGTCCTGGGCCCAATTCCTCAGTACCACATAAACAAAAAAAAGCTAGAAGTGGCGCTGTGGCTCAAGTGGTAGAGCATGGGCCTTGAGCAAAAGAAGCTCCGGGACAGTGCTCAGGCCTTGAGTTCAAGCCCCAGGACTGGCAAGAAGTAAAATAAAATAAAATGTGGCCTTTCTGTTTTCTTGTGACTTAGTTCCAGTACATTTGGGAGTTTGTCTGGGATCCCAGTCAGCCAGTGAGATCTCAGTGCCAAGGGGGGCACTTAGATTCCTTGAAGTCACACTGGCAAACACCTCCAGCAATCTGAGTTACCAGAAGACATGAGACTCCATAGGGTGGGCACGACTGGAGACTTTTCTCAGGGCTCAATGGCTCTCCTGCCTCTCAAGACCACCCTGATGTGGATTTCCAGCAGGCCAAATTTTTGGAGTTCCTAGGGAGACCTCCAGAGTAAGTTTCCGTTTGTCTCTGTTTTCTGTTTGTCTGCTTTTCTGTTTCCAGGGGATCGATCCATCTGGAAATGGAGAAGTAAGGAGAGCAGATGTGCTTGGACACACACTCCCTTCCCTGTATTGCTGACAAGAGTAGAGGGTGCTGGCTCTGGTATAGTTGTGGCTGGAGGTCATCGGACCCCACAGTTGCCCGTGATACTCACTGCAATGAGCAATAAATCCAACTTAAGTCATCCAAGCTGTGTCTTGGGTCTTTGGCATGTTAAGTTATAAATAAGCAAGGTGCAAAGCCATGTTTACATAGGTGTTATATATGTATGTACATATTATATGCATATGTATAGGCTTTGTATGTGATATATTATAGTTGTATAAAATAATTTAAAATACACATTTGCTTGTATATGCATAAATACATAGTTTAAAATGGTGGCCTAAAGACTAGGCATGAAGGTGAGAGAAAGAACTAGCATAAAGCTTGATGTCATGTTCATGAATTATTGATTTAAAGTTAATAATTTCTGAAAAAAGACAGTAAAGCATCACTGTGGAATCAACAGCAAAGAAAATTTAGAATCTTCCAGGGACATTTGTGCTTACTGAATTTCTGCATGAGAGATTTCTACTGTGCTGAAAGTTCCTCAAATTGCATCAATGCTGCCAAAATGCTCTCCAGCTGGGCCTCCAAAATCAGTCTTCATGGAAGAATAGGTTCAAATTTCATACACTTTATAACTACTTCTTAATGAAGGCTGCTGATTAGTCTGTATCAAAAACAATTAAAAACAGATACTCTCTTCATACTGATCCAGGGCTCTTAAAGGCTAGAATATGAATAGTTCATGGGGGTTTCCTATTTCTGGCTCATGTGAACTCTATACACTATGAGCTGAGATCATTTAGCATATAAATATCGACTCCAGCACAGGCCTCAAAAGTACCATTTGGTCATCTTAAAAAGTTATAGCCAATGGAGATAACTTAGTTCCTCAGAGCTCTCTGACCCCAGCTCTCTCCTCCTAACATCTTTGCCAAGACCAGCTCCCATTCCACTTCATGCCTTGAACACAGCACTCTAAGGAGGTTACATTTGCAGACATCAGAGATGTAATTCAGAGTCCAGGGTATATCATACCCTAGATTCATGTTACACCAGCCAGTAGCAGTTGGCAGCTTATGTCTGCAGCGTCTCGACACTTATTGACTAGGGGTAATGGCCTTCACATAAGCTGTGATTAATCCTGGATTCTGAACCAGGGGTCTCTAGTCTTTCCTTCATCTCCAGTTTGGTCTTTTATGGAATTTTACTATCTTAATTCTCTCTTTCCAACTTACACATTTCTGCCCCTTATCTACTGTTCACAAAACTACTTATACCTGTACCCACAAGTTAAACTACAGGCAACAGGACTTTCCAATGCTTCCATTTACAATCAAACACAAACATTTGCCAACATTTCCCTAATACAGACACAAATCAATCTTTTTTTTTTTTTTTTTGGCCAGTCCAGGGGCTTGGACTCAAGGCTTGAGCACTGTCCCTGGCTTCTTTTTGCTCGAGGCTAGCACTCTAACACTTGAGCCACAGCACCACTTCTGGCCATTTACTGTATATGTGGTGCTGGGGAATTGAACCCAGGGTTTCATGTATACAAGACAAGCACTCTTGCTACTAGGCCATATTCCCAGCCCCACAATCAATCTTTAAAAAAAAAACACGTGTATTGTAATTAGAGCCTTCTAGGCCTTAAATCCTGTGCTCAACTTGTCCTTCAAGGAGGGTTCTGCTCAAGTTCCACAAGTGAATTATTTGTGGATATCCCAATCCTTTAGTGAACTCTTACTTGCCCAAGCTACTAGATGAAAATATTGCCTCGGTGATTCCCAAACATTTCCTCCCCTTGAACCAACCTCTACATCTAGATAGATTATTAATTCTCTGGGGCAGAGGGCCTGTTTTACAAACCTAATTCAACTAAAATTTTCAAATTTATGTATTCAGTACTATGCCAGGAAGATTACGGCACTTTCATAATCTGGCCCTTAATGCAACCTATGAGGTAGGTAACTCCTTCCTCTATTTAACATACACAGTTAAAGAAAGCTGAAAGGTAAAACCTGATTGTTAGTGGCAGGAATGTAACTAGAACCCAGATCCTTGGAGCCTAAGACCAGTACATTTTCCATGCCCCTAAGCTGTCTTCTAGATCTGTCCTGGACTTTTCTTTCCTAGAGTTGCCAAGACAAGCTGGGCCAGCACTATGAAGGCCACATATCAGTAGTGATCAAGAAGGCATGTTCAGATATGGATTAAGCTTATGTGGCCCTGTCTCTGTGATAAGTTTAGTACAGCCATGGTTGTAGGCTACTGGGCCCCTAACAAATTTTTCCTTGCCTGCTTCATCATCCTTTCCAAAGCTCATCTCACAGGCTAATGCCACCTTCTCATTTTTGTTTTGTTTTTGTTGCCAGTCCTGGGGCGTGGACTCAGGGCCTGAGCACTCTCCCTGGCTTCTTTTTGCTCAAGGCTAGCACTCTGCCACTTGAGCTACAGCGCCACTTCCGGCTTTTTTCTATATATGTGGTGCTGAGGAATAGAACTCAGGGCTTCATGTATACGAGACGAGCACTTTACCACTAGGCCATATTCCCAGCCCCCGCCACCTTTCATTTAATCCACAATAACCAACAACAAAATATTACATAGTTTGGGATGCACTCTACCACTTAGTGGCAGAGCTCTTGCCTAGCACATTTGAGGTTTCACTCCTTCAGTTTATAGAAAACCTTAAGGACAGAGGGAAATTGTTTACCCAATAGACACAAGTTTCACATACTACAAACCTGCAAAAGTTAAAATTCACTGTATAAAAATTACATGGCGGCTAGATGTTGTGGTGCCAGCACTTGGGAGGCTAAGACAGGAAGATCTCAACTTCAAGACCAGGGGTTACAATAGCAAATCTGAGGCCAGCTAGGACTATATAGCAAGATCCTGTCTCAAAAGCCAAAAAAAAAGAGGGAAAAAATACACACTGCATTAGTAATGCAAAGAACTTGAAACTAAGAAACTGCAAGCCAACTTTGAAGTATTTTATTTTTAGTGTTTTTAAACATTTCAATACAACAAAGATATAAAATAATATATATTAGTTAAATCTGGATTTAATTTAGAATCAAAATTTACTTATGTACAATACTGTGCTTCAGGTATGGCTACCACAGGAGCATTCATATCTTCAAGTAATACTAGCTTCTCTGTGGATGGGAGACTTTTGAGTAGAATTCTTAAAACAAAACATGCCCAAGCTAACTTTATGTCCCCACTATCAGTTTCCACTTCCTTTGTTCCATATCAGAAATATTTCACTGCTGTTAACAATCACAGATATTCTGAATGAAAAATATTAAAATGAAACATTTTAAAGATAATCTTACTGATAATCTTACTAACTGATCATAGTATGGCCTGGCTCTCTTCAGTTGTTCAGACAATCCAGTTCAGATTGAAACTAACATTGTGTTCTTTTCTTTGTACTGGAAACTTCCTTATGCTGAGGCATGGAATACACTGAATAAAAAGTCCTTTGGTTGATTTGGAATATAATGTATTCTAAAACCCAACTTATTGGAAGCTTAAGTAATGGCTTATAGATTTCATATATTTGTGTTAAACTTGATACAAGTAATAATCAGTTACTCAAAATTAGTGTACTTCTGGGATGAGAGGAAGACTACAACTACTTCTATGCTAATGTTCGTCATTCAGAGTCACTTACATAGGGAAACAAACAAAAACCAATTCAATGTGTTTCTCTTCTCATTGATCTCTAGAAGTATTCTGACCTTTGATGTTATTTAACATATCTCCACTATAGAGATATAGGGGTAATTCAGTCTAAATTTTTATAAATATTATTTCTGTAAACTGCCAAGTAAAGTTGGTATTCAAACTTTGTTACTTTGTTAGCTTTCAAATTGCCTAAATGAAATCAATGGTTTAAGAAAGTAAATGTAGGGTGCTGGGGATATGGCCTAGTGGGTTCAATTCCCCAGCACCACATATACAGAAAACGGCCAGAAGTGGCGCTGTGGCTCAAGTGGCAGAGTGCTAGCCTTGAGCAAAAAGAAGCCAGGGGACAGTGCTCAGGCCCTGAGTCCAAGGTCCAGGACTGACAAAAAAAAAAAAAAAAGGAAGAAAGAAAGAAAGAAAAGAAAAGTAAATGTACTAAAGATCTTTCTTGTCTCAAATGCCAGAATACCTTAAAGACTTGACAAAAGAATGTAGGTCATTTTAGTATGAGATAATGCCAGTTGCATTATGTCAGTGAGTTTAAAGAATATGATTAACATTCTTAGCTGGGTGTGGTTACTGGAGCATAGCATATAGTCCTAGCCACTTGAGAGTTGGAGATCGGGAGGACAGAAGTTTGAGGCCAACCCAGACAAAAGAGTTAGGGGAAACCATCTTACCCAATAGCTAAGAGTAGTGTCGCACCTGTCATCTCAACTATATAGGAAATGAAAATAGGAGGATCAAAGTTCAGGCCAGCTGAGCATAAATATGAGACTTTATCTTAAAAATAAAATAAAGCAACAGGGCACAGGAACATGCCTCAAGTGGTAGTGTTTGTCTAGCCAGCTTTTGGCCCCAAATTCAAGTCTTATTATAACCCAAAACAAAAAGAGAATATGGTTAGCATTCTTAAGGATTTTGGACCTAGAATCCTTCAAATGAATGATGAAATTGCTTTTTGTTGAATACAGTCAAAGCAGGCTTATGTTATAAATATGACTTTGTGAATGTATGAATGATACTTTTAAAATATATGCTCCTAAAAGATGGTTTCTTACCAGCTATAAAAGGACTTAATTCGTGTGTTACCCATTTACAAATTAGAGATTCTAGAATTCATGGTCCTAATAGGCAGGTACAGAGTAGGGCAGATCACCACTCACAGTATCAAAGGCTGTGTTCTCAGCAGCTCTCTCAGGCAATAGGTTTGTTTGGGACTGGTCCACATTTATTTAACGGGCTAGTTCTCAGGCCTACCTCATCTACCTCATTGCTTTCTGATTTGGAGATACAGGACTATGTAGAACTAACATATAGAAGTTGCATTTTACCACTTCTGGTCAGGAAGAATTATGAAGAAGATAGCCATGTTGAGAACAATGTAGCACAGGCATATAGGTTTTTTCCTTAAAAAATCTGATGACAATGGCAAACTTGCCTTCTTTAGAACTTCTTCCCTCCACCAACTTCAATTACCTTTCAGTAATACTATACCCTGTTTGATCTTTTAAAAAAGAAAGGATGGAAAAAGGGGGGAAAAGAAAAGAAGCATCACTGCGCTCAGGAACATAGCAAATGGACCAAAGACTTTCAATATAACTTCCAGTGTGCATTCCCAAATCCAAAATTTTCAATTCCTTATGTAGTAAGGAATCAAAGGATAAAGGTGTTTTTCAAAATATGCAAGACTACAACTGCAGAACCAAATACAACATTCAAAAAAAAAAAGTAGACCAAAGTTATGTAGCTTCTCCACCCAGCCACACCCAAAATGTAAACATAAATTCTACCTTCAATACAGTTAACATTTTAACTAGAAAAGCTGTAAAAAACAAAAATCTGGAAATTTCTAGACAAAGCAAAAAAAAAAAAAAAAAAAACAACCCTAAAGTGCGGGTTTCTCATCTAAAAAAATCAACAACTGAAAATAATCTTGTCTCAAAGGTTTCTAAGAAAGAAACGTGATGAAATCCTGTAAACACTGCCTTATAATAATTATTACAACAATTAATGATAAATCTAGCTTACCTTTTTCTCAAACAGATTAGGAGTAAATGCAAGGTTGAAAGTTATAATCCTCACTGCAGTCTGTAGTTAGGCACTCTCAATGTCAATAGCTCTGCAAAGTTAGCTGCATTTATTTTTCTATTTTGTTCTATAATAGAATCCAGATGAAGGAAAGAAGACTGATGTTAGGATATTTACTGTTAACAGCTATTCAACATTTTAAAATTAATGATGACACAGATTTTATAAACATTTTTTTCAAAGGCTAACATCAGTCTCTCCCTAGCTAAATTAAATCCTGCTGTCGTTTGGGGTCGGGGGAGCAGTAACATCTTGTTTCTCCACCCTGGTACTGGGTCTTTAACTCGAGATCTCAAGCTCACTCAGGAGCTTTCTCCCTCACAGCAGTGACTCCAACCTGCTATTTGGTTCATTTGGTTATTCTGATTAATTACAGATGGAGTCTATCAGACTTGTGTCCAGGCTGGCTTCAAACTAAGATCCTCTTGGTCTCAGCTCTGAGTAGCTAGGATTACAAGCATGAGCCACCAGCACCAGGATGTTAATATACTTTGACTTTAAGAGTCAAAATATTCAATGAGCATATGAAAAAAATCCTTCACTCTTTAGCACTAGGTAAAATGTGCTTGCATTATATTTCTTTCCTATCCATTTTGTCTAGGCTCTTCCGTAGCATATATAGAAGGGTTGGGGCTATGACTCAAAGTGCAAAAAATAAAATACTTCACCCAGATAAGGAAAGAGCAGGTTTCTGCTGTGGCCTAATTTTAGACCTCAGTCTGCCAGCATCTTCTGCAATTCCTTGCTTTAAAATGAAATGTAAAAACTACACAATTAATATTGTCACCATCTAAGTCCATTAGTTGGGGATCAACTTCGAATTCCACAGCCATACTAATATACTGTTATTAATGTAAAAATCCCTAAAATTAAAGTGACATGGACTGGGAATGTCGCTTAGTGGTAGAGTGCTTACCTAGCATGCATGAAGCCCTGGGTTTGATTCCTCAATACCACATACACAGAAAAAGCTGGAAGTGGCACTGTGGCTCAAGTGGTGGAATAGTAGCCTTGAGCAAAAGAAGCTCAGGGACAGTGCCCAGGCCCTGAGTTCAAGCCCCAGGACTGGCAAAAAAAAAAAAAAAATTTAAGTGACAAATTTATCAGAGGTTAAATTACTTATTGTACTAAATTTCTGGATTGTAAACAGATGTTAATTTTCCTGATTGCCAAATTAAGACTAATATAAAAATAATGTATATACAAATTTTAAAAAATACAAAGCTATAAAGCTTTCTTTTTTGTATCCAACTATGTCTCAGACTATTTACTTCTGATGGTTAAGAATGAGAAATTTCAAAAACCAAAAAATTAACACTATACCTACAATCTTAACTTTTCAGAAGAAGAAAAAAAAATCTTTGCATGCAAACTTCCCTTACTGACAAGAACTTTAACATTTCATAAAACACTCCTATTTGGCTCATTAAATAACACCATTAAAAAAGCATTACGTTGTGCTGGCATCTAACAATTACAGCACAAATACTTCAGGTCCCTATACCACTTAAATTACAATTTATTATTATGAATGCAGTCATCTTTCCCTCATGAATACTTACTGATGTTCTTACTGAACCTTCAGAACAAAATAGGAATTGCATTTTTGTTGCATCTTTGGTGAAAAATGCTAGCCCTACATTTGCATTAGTGAGAAGGCCAGTGATATCCTCGCTGGTATTTTATCATTTCATGTGTGGCTACTTGCAGTCTCTTGTTTCAGGCTTACTAGTTTGAACTCAGGGCCTAGTATCTGTATACTCTGCTTAAAGATGATTCAGAAGGCAAAAAATATTTGTCGATAAAACATTTTCCAGACAGACAGAGAGACTAATTAGCTCAAAGAACAAGTACTGCTCACTTAGTAAGGTTTTTCTTCTTTTGAAGATAATAAAGAGGTTAAAAAAGTATTGTTTTTAATTAGAGTCCTACTAGAAATCAATAAAAATTCTTCAGCTAACAAACTTTTTAAAGTTGATTTGCTTCAGTTCATTCTTTATGCAAATACTCAACAGCTAAGAGAACAGCCTGACAAGAATCAAACATGAGTATTCCTAAAGCAGAAAACCTCTACTTAAGCTTTCTGTTCAAACTAGGCAAGGACTCTTGATCATTTTCTTTCTTTCTTCCTTCCTTTTTGTCTTCTGTTTTTCTTTCCTTCTTTCTTTCTTTCTTTTTCAAATAATTACAGCCTTGCTCAGAATTAGCAAACTTGTCAACATATAAGCCAAAATGCAATACATTCAGACATCCAGGAACAACCTGGGAGAGAAAGCAAAGTTACACATTTTCAACAACTACTATGTATTTAACCATGAACTCATTACAAAGAAGATACAGTCTTCATCCAATTAGTCTTTTCATTATTGCTGGTTTTGAAAATGGCCAACAATATTCATTAGGTACTGTGCCATTAACATTGCATTCAAAAAAAGAAAACATGGGAAACCAAATTCTTGCTCTCCTACTCTGCTGATAAGCTCTGGTATTCGCCAGAGTATGGTAATACAAAAAGAGTCTTGTTGTTATATAAAAGGCAATAAACACATCAATTGAATAATGTTCGTGGGCAGCCAAGATGAAGAAGATTCCAAAGAGGTTGAGAACCCAGGATAAAGTATGCAAGAAATTCCAGCTTCTTGGTGTATCTAGGGAAAAGACAGAAAGATCATTTTACTTTTTATTTTTTCCCAGTCCTGGAGCTTGAACTCAGGGTCTGAGCGCTGTCCCCGGCTCCCTTTTTGCTCAAGGCTAGCACTCTACCACTTGAGCCACACCAACACTTTCAGCTTTTTTCTGTTTATGTGGTGCCGAGGAATCGAAACCAGGTCTTCATGCATGCTAGGCAAGCACTCTACCTCTAAGCCACATTCCCAGAAAGATCATTTTGTTTCATTTTGGGGTTTTTTTTTTGCCAGTCATGGGGCTTGACCTCAGGGCCTGAGCACGGTCCCTGGCTTCTTTTTTGCTCAAGGCTAGCACCCTACCACTTGAGCCACAGTGCCACTTCTGTCTCTTTTCTATGTATGTGGTGCTCAGGAATCGAACCTAGGGCTTCATGTATACGAGGCAAGCACTTTACCACTAGGCCATATTCCCAGCCCCTGAAAGATCATTTTAAAACTACATTCCTTCCAATGTTTCTTAGACACATGTTTCTTAGGCTAGACTGTTTGGCATGTTCCTTATAGGATTTTATACCCTCCCAAAGCCTCCCTTGTAGTTAATTTGTCTACCATGCACAGGATCAAAGAGATACTCACATTCTGTGACAAAGAAATTCAGCATTGTTAGGACAACAGTGTGGCCACTGAACATGTAGTCTCCACAAGTATGCACGCCAGTCAAGGTCATACCAAAGCCACTCCAAATGGCAAAGGCCCGGTGTAATTTCTCCCATACACTGCCATATATCTATAAAGAAAGCTACAGTTTAGTGTTTCAACTACTAAGGGAGGTAAGAGCTTCCCAACATCCATTCCTAGAAAAATTCAAATGAGGGATGAGGTAGAAATCATCCAATTAACAGCAACCAGGGTCCTAGCTTAATTAATTCCACATTTACTTCAAGAATGAATGGTCAAAATTTGATAATATCCAGGAAAAAAAAGTGAGAATTAAATGTTTAGAACCACTATAATGCAAACTCCTTTACAATAGAAAGGTCATTAAACACAAGAATATCTCGAAGGTGTTTTGTTTTGTTTTTCATTTTTGTTTTTGCCAGTCCTGGGGCTTGAACTCAGGGCCTAGACACAGTCCCTGAGCTTCTTTTGCACAAGGCTAATTAACACTCTACCACTTGAGCCACAGTGCCACTTTCTGGCTTTTTCTGTCTATTTGGTACTGAGAAATCAAACTCAGGGCTTTATTCATAGTAGGCGAGCACTCTACCACTAAGCCACATCCTAGCCCTATCTGTAAGTTTTTAGTTCAATATTATTAGAATATTTGCTAGACACACTGCATTTACCAGCATCTCTCCAAGCTAGATGTGGCCACGTGACCAAATTCTGTACAATAAGATGTAAGAATAATTATAAAGGATTTCTGAGAAGAGATTTATAAAGGAATGCGTTAACAGCTCAGGAAATCTTTTTTACTATTTTCTTTCCTTCTTCAGGTCTACTCCTCAGATATGATAACTGGAGCTCTAGCAGCTACCCTTGACCACAAGTGGCCTTGAAGATGGAAGCCAAGTATCAGGTAGGATAGAACATAAAAACAAAGACTAATAGTTTTCTGATGACTATTCTATAGTTATCATACTAGGCCTGAAGTACCTACATTCAGACTTCATGCTTATTACTAAATGGACATCTTGAATTTCCAGCTGTTAGCAGACAAACATAATTTTAATTCCTATACATATACTTTAAAAAAAAACATACACACGTATTGAGTTAACAATAGGTTAAAAAGAGGGGGATTGTTACTTTTAAAACAATGATATTAAAAGCTGCTAAAATTTTATGTTCATTTACTATATGCAAAGCATACTAATAAATTCTAAATATATTTAATCTCTGAAAAAGTTCTATCAAGTATATTCAATTTGCAGATGAGGAAACAGATATCACACAGCTAGAAAGTAACAAAGTCAGGAGATGCACTTTGGGAATTCAATTCCAAAACCATTTGTCTTTATTTGGCAGTACTAAGGTTTCAATTTGGGGGCTCATATTCACTAGTCAAGTGTTCTACCATTAGAGTTGCACAAAGAATCTTTATTTGCTTTAGTTTGTTTTTCAGATAGTCTCACGACTTTGTCAGGCCTGCTTTATACAACCATTCTACTACTTTCCAGTATCTGTGGTTACAGGCACGAGCCATCATACCTAACCCCACAGCCGCATTCTACTGTGGCTAATACCTCAAAATAAAAATTAAAACAAAAACAAAAATACACCAACTTTATTAGATATCATACTCATCAGAAATTTCAACTGTTAGACTGGTGTTGTACCTCAAGTGGCAAAGTGTTTGCCTTGCATTTGCAAAGCCCTGAGTACAAGTACCACCACACCTACACCCACACCCCTAAACACACCAACACAAGAAAAATCTCACTTGCTGACTGTACTCTGCTCTGATTTATTTTACCTTTCTGCCTTGTTGAGTCAGAGATATAAGACAAATTTATTACTGGAGAAAAAGAAAGAGAAGGTATTAACAAACACCCATCTTTTGTTTCTTTCATGACTGCTAATCAGTATATGAGATGTTACCTTTTTTTTTTTTTTTTTTGCCCGTCCTGGGGCTTGGGACTAGGGGCCTGGGTGCTGTCCCTTAGCTTCTTTTTGCTCAAGGCTAGCACTCTACCTCATGAGCCACAGCACCACTTTCGGCCTTTTGTGTTTATGTGGTGCTGAGGAATTGAACCCAGGGCTTCATGCATGCTAGGCAAGCACTCTACTACTAAGCCACATTCCCAGCCCAAGATGTTACTCTTAAGAAAGTAAAAAATCATGTAAGGAAGAGAAGACACTGTTAGGAAAATATCTCACAAGAACAGGGAACAGTGATCTCAGTAAGTCTCCCATCCTTTTCTATTTATAATAATCCACATATCCTTAATAGAAAATCAAAACTGAAAAACAAGAACAGAATGAATAGGATACTCGAACTAGACAGGCATGGAAATTTGCTTTAGGTATTCCTAAATTTCAGAAACTGGCATATTGTTGGTTCCGTCTTGGTTTTGTGATTTTTAAGCAACTTATTAATTACAAAGAAAATTACCTTATAGAGTTCACTTTAAGGAATATCACTGCTGGATGCTACCTCCTTAATTTTCTATTTTTAATGATTACTGCAAATAATACAGGTCAATAAGTAGGTTATAATATAATCAAAGCAATTAGCAGTATTTAGGGCAGATTTAAATAGAAATGTCCATATATAAATGATAATGGAAAACAGTCATTAGAGACAGAAAAAGTACTGTTCACACTGATGAATGGCATCTAATTTACTTTTGTAGCACATGTTTCAGCCCAACACACACACACACACACACACACACACACACACACACACACACACACACACACACACACACCCTTCTCTTTCAGTGGCTGCTCTAAAACTACATTCCTTGGCTGCAGGAAATTCTGTTTTGTAGGAAGAGTACAATACCTAACTCCAAATATACTTATCTGGGATCTTTGGTTATTCAGAGAAATTGCAAACAGGAAAAAAAATTGTTCTTTGGTAAAAGAAATTTACATGTATCAGCAAGTTACATAAGTAACATACATACCAAGTTGAGATTTTTCTTCCAGGTGAGCCTAGGAAAGAACTCCTAGGAAGACAACTGGGGAGCTGATACCTATCCTTGACAGAAGGAACCACAGGTGGCATCCCGAGAAAATACTTTTGTTTGCATGACTGCCTTTAGCTGAATGTGGTGACATGTGACTATAAACCCAGTACGCAGTTGTCTGAGGGAGGAAAATTAAAAGTCAAGGCTAGCCGGGGCTTCAGAGAGCTCAAGGCCAGCCTGGAGTACACAGCAAGACCTTGTCTCCAAACAAAACAAAACCAAGGAAACAAAGATATAGCCTTTGATGGCCTCCCAGGCCCCCAGGGCTGGTTCTCTGACAACTCCAACCCTTAATTGCTTTGGGAAATACAAGTTAGAAACTTTAACCATCTGTCAAGTCTTATACTTTGTGAGAAGCTTCTGCAACATAAGTAAATGTTTCCCTTTTCTCCTGTGAATCTATTGTCAGTTTATTTCATGTACTAATCTTACTTCACTCTACATACAGAAACAATTTCAAACAGTGTACACTTAAATATTTTTTAAAAGACCATAAAATTATCAAATATCATCTTCATCAGATTTATCATATAGGAGTGATAAGATTAATAATAATAAACAGGGCAGACAGGGTAGTGGGAAAATTCATGTGCATAAAACTGATAGTAGTAAAAACTAGTCTATTTTAAGTCAATTTTCGAATTAGATACTATCACCTATGTCTTTGCCAAAGGTTGTTTACAGTTGCTGTTACATAGATTCCAGTGTTTGCCTGCTTTCCTTAAAGAGAAAAATAGACATAGCCGAAGAATGGGGTCAATATAAGGTTACACTGCCTTTATGGTAAATATTAAATGATGTTCTAAACAGTCTCCCTTAAACATAATATATACTCACGTTTTATACAAAATATTAAAACCTAAGTTCTATGTTTATATTCTTTCCTAATCTAATTTCAAAAGTAGAGTTTAAATTTTTGGGGTTTCAAAGGAACCAGTTTTAAAGAAATGCCAGAAACAGAAGCCTAAAGACATATGTGGATATGAAACAAAATATCAGAAAAATGAGTACTATTTTGATGACTGCTTTTAAAAAAACTAAAATCTTTTGAGTGATAAACTCATTATCAATGTATGTGGAACTCAAAGGAAATGTACCTGAAGGCTTAATGTCATCCTTCAGAAAAAAAGTAAAATTATTTAGAAACACAAAAGTATCTCTGTCCAAGCAAGTAGCCTAGAAACTCAGGTGGGCAATTTAGGAACACATAACACACTTTTTAATGTGCATGCTCTTTAATTCCACAAATCTACTTTCAGTAATTTAAGGAAATATACAAGGTACAAACTAATGTGGATTATTTATAAGTAGTAAAGTTTAAAAAACAAGTAAAATGTCATTAGGAGACTGGAAAAAATCAAAGAACACTGCACATCTGTTAAAAAAGATGAATATGAATGAATACATGCATTTCTTCAGAAAAAATAGCATTATTAAATTAAAAATAGGGGCTGGGAATATGGCCGAGTGGCAAGAATGCTTGCCTTGTAAACATGAGGCCCTGGGTTCGATTCCTCAGTACCACATATACAGAAAATGGCCAGAAGTGGCGCTGTGGCTCAAGTGGCAGAGTGCTAGCCTTGAGCAAAAAGAAGCCAGGGACAGTGCTCAGGCCCTGAGTCCAAGCCCCAGGACTGGCCAAAAAATAAATAAATAAATAAATAAAAATAAAAAATTTAAAAATAGTATACTTAGAACAATGCTGCAATAAAATCCTTTATATTAAAAGGATCTATCTAAGCTGGACATCAGTGTCTTACACCTATAATTCTAGCTACTTAAGGAAGCTAAGATCTGGAGGATGTAGGATTGAATCCAGCCTAAGAAGAAGAATCTAAAAGACTTCATCTCCAAAAATAGCCAGCAAAAAGCTGGGTTGGAAGCTGGGTACTGGTGGCTCATGCCTGTAATCCTAGCTACTCAGGGGGCTGAGTTCTGAGGATTGTGGTAGCTCAAAGCCAGTGGGGGCAGGAAAGTCCATTAGACTCTTATCACCAATTAATCATCAGAAAACCAGAAGTGAAGCTGTGGCTCAAAGTGGTAGAGCCCTATTCATGAACAAAAGAGCTCAGGGATAGCACCTAGGCTCTGAGTTCAAGTCCCATGACTGACAGAAGAAAAAAAAGCTGTGTTAGGGACATGGCTCATGGCTCAAGTGGTAGAGTGACAACCAAGTAAGCTCAGAACCTCGAGTTCAAATCCCAGTACCAGGACCAGCAAAAACAGAGAGAAAAAAGGGAAGATCTATCTATATAAACTTATGGAATAGGCAAGTCTGCTTAATAAATGTTTTCTATGTTTAAAAAAAGTCTCGTGGCTATATACAATATTGTTAACAGTATTGCTTGTGAAGTGAAAAAATAGTTTTCACTTTTTTTTTTTTTGGTGCCAGTCCTGGGGCTTGAGCTGGGTCTGGGTGCTATCCCTGAGCTCTTTGCTCAAGGCTAGACTAGCTCTACTACTTGAGCCACAGCTCCAATTCTGGCTTTTCCTTTCCTTTGGTGGGTAAGAGTCTCACAGACTTTCCTGCTTGGGCTGGCTTCAAACCTCAATCCTCAGCTCAGCCTTGTGAGTAGCTAGGATTATAGACATGAGCCACTGGTGCTGGGCTTCTTTTTACTTTTCATTGCATACATTTCTATATAATTGGAAATGTTATAGTAAGCTTATAGAACTTTATATTGGTAAAAATTATTTTCCATTTGGAAAATAACAAAAAACCCAAATATCTTTTACCTTAAAAAGAAATATTGTCATATTAAGCAGTCCCCCCCTTTCCTTAGTGCTCAACCTAAGCTCCTAACACCTGAAGAAGTTTGTCCCCGTTAGCTCAAGGGTATTATTTTTAGCTCTTGATCTCCTTTGGCTTCATAATCTTGCCTAGAGGTACATCAGCTATTTATATTTCAGAACAGGAACTGGTATCTAATTTTGTCTTGCAAATACCATTAAAACATCAACAAGTGTGTTGATATACACACCTAAATATTTGGGAACTAATAATGTATGAAAGTTTAGAAAAACACAATAAATTATTAAGATTCTTTTGTTCAAATTTAACCAGTCAAAATAAACAATTTCACATATCAAGAACAAATGGGCTGGGGATATAGCCTAGTGGCAAGAGTGCCTGCCTCAGATACACGAGGCCCTAGGTTCGATTCCCCAGCAGCACATATACAGAAAAAGCGGCCAGAAGCGGCACTGTGGCTCACGTGGCAGAGTGCTATCCTTGAGCGGGAAGAAGCCAGGGACAGTGCTCAGGCCCTGAGTCCAAGGCCCAGGACTGGCCAAAAAAAAAAAAAAAAAAAGAACAAGTGAGGCAGAAGTGAAGATATAACTCAAATGGCAGAGGACCAACCAGCCTGATAAAAAAAATTAACAAGTGAGGGCCTGGGTTCCAGTCCCACACAAGCAATCTTAGTTGTTCCTGAGGCTGAATGCACAGATTGAAAGTCCAAGAGTTCCAACCAGCAAAATGTCAGGCAAGAGATGTGGTTCAAGTGTGAAAGTGAGAAAAGAAGCTTCAGGACAGCTACAGACTCTGATTTTAATAAGCCCCCTACGTATACACGTATAAACATACACATACATACACACACACACTCACACATATGAAATACATTTTAAAAATTTACAGTAATTCATAACCCTCTTTTTGTGTTCCTATTAGCATAATCTCTCATCTTCTGTTTAACCAGAGATATATCTACAGCATCTCACAAGCTACAGAGTACAAAATAAAAAATAACTATTATTTTGTATATCGCACAATGAGTTTAAGTGGAATATACTCAAACTACATCTAAAAAAAGGAAGTGATGAGGACAATGATGGGAACAGAGTAACTCATATGCAAATGATAGTGAGAAAAGAAAATGTAGGAAAAAGAGGTAACTGAAACCTTTTTTCTATAGCTCCCAAGCATGAAACCAATTCAATGGATAGAAATAATAGGGGGAGATAAGTATCCAGCTTAAGACTGTTACCAATTATTTCCAGGGCTTTACTACAGATACTGCAAATACCAGAAAGCATATTTTAATAGTAAAAGCAAAATCTTAGCACTGTTACATATACTGTGCCATCAACTCAAAAAGTAGGTAGTGGACTACCTTTCCAGTACACTGCAGGTGCTGTCCTGGCACGGAGAGGGAGGTCACAAACATGGTAAAGCAGCGAAGCAAGAATACAGTGCCCATCAGACTACAGAGCCTTCGAAGAAGAATTGACCTGTGAACAAAGTGACCAAAGAGGGAAAGATCAGAAGAAACCACACCAAACCAAACCAAACAAAAAACACCTAGGCATCAAATACTTGCCTAAATAGAAAGCAAGCAGAAAAACCACCAGTGTCAAGCATCATTATGGCAAAAAAAACTCTTCAGTAATGGAATGCTCTAACGACATTGTCCATTCAAAAAGCTACACTGGCTCTTTTTTTTTTTTTTGGTCAGCTGTGGGGCTTGAACTCTGGGCCAGGGCACTGTCCCTGAGCTCTTCAGCTCAACACTAGCACCACAGTGACACTTCTGGCTTTCTGGTGGTTAACTGGCAATAAGAGTCTTACAGCCTTTTCTGCCCCTGATAGCTTTGCACCAGGATCCTCAGAGCTCAGCCTCCTGAGTAGCCAGAATTACAGGCTTTAGCCACTAGCACCTTACACTGGCTTACATTGGCTCTTAAGTACTTAAAATGAGGATAATATAAATGAAGAACTAAGCTTTAACATTTTATTTCATTTTAATTAAATGCAATAGCTTCATGTGGCTAGTGTCTGACATATTGACTGGATTTAAGTTAGATCCTAAGAATATTATTCTGATGTAAAATATAGCTAAGTGAATGTAAGAGTTAGGTAATATACAAGTAATCCAGTAAACTTAGTGTTAGTCTTTATCACTAACTGCTCAGATGTACTGGCTACCTAATACTCTTAAGATTTCCTAACTTAGGGCTGGGGATATGGCCTAGTGGCAAGAGTGCTTGCCTCGTATACATGAGGCCCTGGGTTCGATTCCCCAGCACCACATATACAGAAAATGGCCAGAAGTGGCACTGTGGCTCAAGTGGCAGAGTGCTAGCCTTGAGCAAGAAGAAGCCAGGGACAGTGCTCAGACCCTGAGTCCAAGCCCCAGGACTGGCCAAAAAAAAAAAAAAAAAAGATTTCCTAACTTAAATATAGCTATAAAACAATATGCAAAAAGTAAGTGTATCTGGGCTGGGAATATGGCCTAGTGGTAAAGTACTCGCCTTGTATACATGAAGCCCTGGGTTCCATTCCTCAGCACCACATATATAGCAAAAGCCGGAAGTGGCGCTGTGGCGCAGTGGTAGAGTGCTAGCCTTGAGCAAAAAGAAGCCAGGGACAGTGCTCAGGCCTGTGTTCAAGCCCCAGGACTGGCAAAAAACAAAAACAAAAACAAAAACAAAACAAAACAAAAAGTAAGTGTATCTGAAACAAAAATTTTGTATAATATACTGGGCAATCATGAACTATATTATGACTTTTTTTTTCATAAAAACAATTCTAATCCCACCACATTTATTGTCGCTTGATAGTAACAGTTACTAAAACTGTATGAACAGTGGTGTCTCAATAACAAGGCTCACCAAAATAATATAAACGGATGTTTTCATTATATTCCTAGCAAAGGACACTTTACATACAGGAGTCTTTTTTGAACGTGTGCCGGTCCTGGAGCTAGAACTTAGGACCTAGGTACTGTACTGTCCCTGAGCCCTTTTGCTCAAGGTTAGCCTTCTACCACTTAAGCCACGGCTCCACTTCTGGCATTTTTGGTAGTTCATTGGCCGTAACAGTCTCACAGACTTATCCTGACTAGGCTGGCTTTGAAATGCAAACCTTAAATCCTAGTCTCCTGGGTAGCTACTCAGGTGAATTCAGGTCCACACAGGTGTGAACCACCAGCACTCGGCCCAGTCGGTTTTCTGAGTTTGTTTTGGATGAATTTTGTCTGCATCATCTAACATAAGGTTCATATACTCATCAAAACCGGTAATGCAGCCCTATATCCTCATATTCACTTGTTCATAAACCCACAACTGAATCTGAGATCTGTTTTTGTAAGGTGAAGTTGATGGGCTGCACCACTGGACCCTGGCTGCAGTATATTCTTTCTTCAAATATCCTAAATTCAAACAAACTGAGATGCGGGGACAGTCTTTTGCTTTCTTACATGTGTAAAAAATGACCCTCTCCTATTCAAGAAAAAAATTTTGAGAGCTGTGTGTGGTGACAAAAGTCTGATCTTAGCATTGAGGAGACTGAGGTAGAGGATAGAAAGTTCAAGACCAGCATGCCCAAAAGAAACCCTGTCTTAAAAACAAAAGCATCGAGCACAGACTGTGTATGTTTCAAATTTTGTGTGCACACCTAGAATGGAGTCCAAGAATCTGCTTTAGCCACCCTAGATGTGATTCTAATGATTTTAAGACCACAAGTAAAAAATACTTTCTTGGGCTGGGAATGTGGCCTAGTGGTAAGAGTGCTTGCCTAGCACGCATGAAGCCCTGGGTTCAATTCCTCAGCACCACATATACAGAAAAAGCCAGAAGTGGTGCTATGGCTCAAGTGGTAGAGTGCTAGCTACCCTTGAGCAAAAAGCCAGGGACAGTGCTGAGTTCAAGGCCCTGAGTTCAAGCCCAGGACTGGCAAAAACAAAAAACAAACTTTCTTAACTAAGTAAATACTATACTTGTAGTTAGTTACCTGGTCACTATAACGCTTTGTTCAACCTATTATGGTTTCCTATAATGTAAAAAAAGTGTGTAGTTTAAATGCACTCAATCTTGTGAGATAACAGAAAACAGCAGTTATACATGTGTTTTCTAACCACCTCTAATTTTAAGCCATCCAGAATTTAAAAGAGGACAAAATGGGATAAAAAAAGGCTCAGTATAGCCTTAAAGTGTGACAAAAATAGCTGTTATCAACCTTTTTGTTCACCTCTAAAGCACTGAAATAGCTGTGGCTTAGAATATAACAGCCCATCACACAGTTACCTCAATATCTCCTGGTAAGAAGAACCAAAAAATTACAAGTATCCTTATTCCTTTCTAGTCCCAAAGACATTGGACAACACGGAACCACAAACTTAACTTTAGAGTTCTTTAAAAATTGATCACTGGGCTGGGGATATGGCCTAGTGGCTAGAGTGCCTGCCTCGTATTCATGAGGCCCTGGGTTCAATTCCCCAGCACCACATATACAGAAAATGGCCAGAAGTGGCGCTGTGGCTCAAGTGGCAGAGTGCTAGCCTTGAGCAAAAAGAAGCCAGGGACAGTGCTCAGGCCCTGACTCCAAGCCCCAGGACTGGCCACAAAAAAAAAAAAAAAAAAAAAAAAATTGATCACTATGCCTTGTTTTCTACTTTAATAATTCCCATTAAAGTAGCCTCCCCACTCCCTTAAATTTCCCTTGTTTATTAAATTTTTAAAAACTTCCTCTTTTTTTTTTTTTTTTTTTTGGCCAGTCCTGGGCCTTGGACTCAGGGCCTGAGCACTGTCCCTGGCTTCTTCCCGCTCAAGGCTAGCACTCTGCCACTTGAGCCACAGCGCCGCTTCTGGCCGTTTTCTGTATATGTGGTGCTGGGGAATCGAACCTAGGGCCTCGTGTATATGAGGCAGGCACTCTTGCCACTAGGCTATATCCCCAGCCCAAAACTTCCTCTTTATATTCTTGTGAAAGGGCAAAGAAACAATTTCCCTATTTAGCAACTTCCTATATCATCTGAAGCAAATCACTTCAGCTATGCATACTATGCAAAATAATCTCTTTTAAAAATGGGAATTCTCCAAGCAGAGAACACCAAATATGTGACTAAACACTGTGCTTGGAGGGATTTCCATCTTACAAAAAGTAACATTTCTGGTTTTTCTTTAATTCAAAAAAAAGAAAAGTAAAATAAGAGAAAAATCTAAAAGACTAGGACCATGGATGATCACCCCAAACTCTCACATTTCCCTATAATATACATTCAGAATATTATTAAAGGTCTTTGGGGCTGACTACTGATCAAGCACCAAACATTTTCCTTTGCCAAAAACTGTAATGCTGGCTGGGAATATAGCCTAGTGGTAGAGTGCTTACCTCTAATACATGAAGCCTGGGTTCGATTCCTAAGCACCACATATATAGAAAAACCCAGATGTAGCGCTGTGGTTCAAGTGGTAGAGTGGTAGCCTTGAGCAAAAAGAAGCCAGGGACAGTGCTCAGGCCCTGAGTCAAAGCCCCAGGACTGGCAAAAAGAACCCCTATAATGTCACATTGACCAGAAGGAAATGAAGCAGGAAAATGCAAAAGGGGAGATGAAGTATGACAACTTGCAACAAGAGAATCAAAACACTTTCAGTCTTTAACAGAGAAGCAAAGTACCTGTGCTTGTGAAGAAGGAGGACCAGAAGCCAAATGTAACACAGAATCATGCCACATACTTCAGTCATGGCAAAGGCCCATGGAATTCTAGGAACGCTGTAACAGAAAAAAAAATTTTTTTTTAACCGAATAAATGTGATCTTTTTCAGTAAGGTACTTTTCTAATAATGACTTTAAAATTGTTCTATGTAACCTTTGCCTCTCTTAGGAGAAAGCTATTTGGAAAGCATGGGGAAGGAATGTTTCATAAAGTATCCCATCAATCCAAACATGCTTGTTATCTTAATTCCAATAATGGTTTTCTGTATAGAAGTTGCAACACTCTTCTGTAGTAAAGCCGACCTGGATAGAGTCCCACAAAAGAATAGGAGAAAGTAAAAGGCCTGTTTTTTGAACAATGTATGTATGTATGTATGTATGTATGTATGTATGTATGTATGTGTGTACATATTTTTTTAAATACTTTTTTTTTCTTGCCAGTCCTGGGCCTTGGACTCAGGTCCTGAGCAGTGTCCCTGGCTTCTTTTTGCTCAAGGCTAGCCCTCTACCACTTGAGCCACAGTGCCACTTCTGGCCAATTTCTATATATGTGGTGCTCAGGAATCAAACCCAGGGCTTCATGTATAGAGGCAAGCACTCTTGCCACTAGGCCATATTCCCAGCCCCATGATGTATATTATTATAGGAATTATTCCCTTTTGAATGTCATTTTAGTGGAATCTTACAAGGAAATCTGTCATATGTATACTCAATAGTACATATTAATTTTGGTGCAAAGCTTTAAAATGCATTATCAATATGTTTGCCTTTTTTCTGTACCATATTTATTTCTTTAGTATTTTAAAGTCATCGCTGTCAACATTCATTATATTATGTTTGTTTCATATAGTGCTTCTGTTATTTCTCTTCCAACGATCAGGTACTCCTCACTGAAGGTTGGCTGGTCTCAAAAATATACCGGTCTCCTAATTTTCTTTTCATGTGCTAAAGCTCTTAAAGTTGTGTAAAAGAGCCTTCAGAAGCACATACAGGGACAAAGATTGGTGTGAAAGAGATTTATGAGGAAGGAAAAAACCACAGAGTAGTGAGATATGGAACCTACAAGGAAGACAAAGCAAGGGTGAGTCATCAAGCAAGATCCTATAGTTAAGTCCTATGGGAAATTTGGTATTTTGTAGGTCCAGGCTGATACTGCAGTTAAAACAAACAGAAATTAAATATTTGGTTCCCACCTTATCAGTCATTGATTAAGGAATGATGCTAGAGGTATATAAATGTCCAAGTATTTTATTTTATTTATTATTATTATTTTGTTGGTGGTGGTTAGAGTGCTTGAACTCAGGGCAAGGCACTGTCCCTGAGCTCTTTTGCTCAAGGCTAATGCTCTACCATTTTAGGCACAGCTCCACTTTTGGTTTTCTTGGTTAATTGGAGATAAGAGTCTCAAGGAATTTCCTGCCCAGGCTGGGCTAGCTTTGAACCCTTATCCTCAGATCTCAGCCTTATGAGTAGCTAGGATTATAAGCATGAACCCAAGTATTTTAGACTCTTCTTAAGCAGGCACAGTATATTCCAGTTCAAAAGCAGTCCTCTACCAAATAGATATATCTAGTGGGTATTGGTACCATAAATATGGGAAAAAATGGGAAGGATAACTGAGAGGATATAGGAAAGAGAACACTGAGAGCATCTGGAGTGGTCTGTGATAAACGAAATTCAGATGCTTAAGAGTATTAGACCTTCAGAACTTGAACAAATAATGTTGAGCAAGACAAGCCTAGAACACAGAAAACAAAGGGGCATGATCTCCCTGATATATGACTGTTAAGATGGGGTGACGGAGAGACAGTAGAGACCAGGTCTGTGAAACCAAAAACTTCTTGTCAAATGGTATTTCCCACAGGATTGGGTCGGCAACCCAACATTATATAACTAAAACCAAACAACTACTCAACATATAAAGGTCAAAAATTGACCTCTCAGTGGAATACAATAGCTCAAAACCTATGTATGTATGTTCATATAAGACTATTGTCGACATATTATTGTCTAATGTCGACATTACACTCAAAGCCCTAGGTGAGTTTGGCATAGGCCACGTGACTACTGTATATATTCTTGTTACATTGTGTATTGTATATATGTCTACCTGACCTAGGGAAGGGAAAGAAAAACAGGGTGTAAGATATCACAAGAAATGTACACACTGCCCTAGTATGTAACTGTACCCTTTTTGCACAACACCTTGTCAAAAAATTGTTTAATTAATGAATAAATTACAAAAAAAAAAAGAGTATTAGACCTTGGGCTAGAAACATAGTTTTGAGTGTTGGTGTGCCAACCTAGCAAGGTTTAGGTCCTGAGTTCAACCTCCAGTGTCACAAAAAAGAGCCCGGAGCTTTACAAATGAAAGTGTAGGCAAAATTTGGTTTTTCATACCTCTTGTGAATTGAAAACATGTTTATACAAAAATTTAAACAAATGTTTACAGCAGTGTTGTTATTAATGGCCTAAACGTAGAAACAACTTCAGTGTCCATAAGCTGATGCATAAACATATTATTTGCTAGTAAAATGATACATATCACAGTAAGAATGAATGTTAAAAATATGCTAAATGAAAGAAGCCAGACACAAACGAGTCACATAAACCAGGAACTAGGGGCTCACAGTAATCTGGGCAATTCTGGAGGCTGAGGATTAACGGTTCAAAGCCATCCAGGGATGAAAAGTCTGTGAGACTTCTTAACTCAAAGAAGCCATAAATGGAGCTGTGGCTCAGAGTGGCAGAACATTAGCCTTGAGCATAAAAACTCAGCAATAGTGCCCAGGCCCGGAGTTTAGTCCAACTACTGGCACACATGCACGCACACGTACGTGCGCACACGTGCGCATACACACGCATACACACACACACGCACACACACACGCACACACACACACACCAAAAGGCCACAAAATGTATAAGATGTCTAAAATAAACATTCATAGAAACAAAGCAAAGTAGTGCCTGTCAGGATATGGGGGAACAAGGTATGATATATCTATTTTTCTTTTTTTGTTTTGTTTTGGGAGACAGG
Organism: Perognathus longimembris pacificus; assembly: GCF_023159225.1. Classification (NCBI taxonomy): domain Eukaryota; kingdom Metazoa; phylum Chordata; class Mammalia; order Rodentia; family Heteromyidae; genus Perognathus; species Perognathus longimembris. Next base: position 49,665,240 of record NC_063162.1, on the reverse strand, counting down.
GTCTCAGAGTGACTACCACTACAACTGGATGAAGTATTATTTCTAATGGGTATGAGCTTCTTTTGAGAATGATGAACATGTTCTAGAATCAGTGGTGATGGCTGTACAACTTTGAAAATGTACCAAAAACAAATGAATTGTGCAATACCTCCCACCCCCACCCCCAATCTGTGGTATTAGACTGAACCCATTTATGACAAGAAAGCACTCTATTATTTGAGCCACATCCCTCCCTTTTGTCTATATTTTGTTATTGAGACAGAGTCTGCTTAACTTTGCCAGGGCCAGCCTTAAACTCACAATCTTCCTGCCTCTGCTAGGGTGTTAGCTACCATGCCTGACAAACTGTACCCTTCCATTTTTGGGGTGGGGGGGGAAAGGCAGCGCTGAACACAGGGCCTTGCACTTGCTAGGCAGGCACTCTCCCATAATTCACTCATTCTAAGTTGTACAGTTCCTCACTACTCTATTAAACAATCCCCATCTTCGCTTATAACCATTCATAGATCAGCATCCATTCTCATCTATCTTATTTTTTACCCTACCCGACCTAAACTCATGGCTATAATCTAAAAATTCCTCAGAACTTCAATTTCCAGAATCCTAATTGTCTAATATTCCTATATCTTACATTTAATAGATACTTTGTAGGGTGTTGAAGATTGAAACCAGGGCCGTAAGCATACTAATAGTATGCACTCTGCTACTAAGATACATCTCCAGACCATATGTTATAATTCTGTTTTGTTTTGTTTTTTGGTAGGTGGTGGGGCTTGAACTCTGGGCCTGGGGCACTGTCCCTGGGGTCTTCAGCTCAAGGCTAGTGCTCTAACACTTGAGTCACAGCACCACTTCCAGTTTTCTGGTGGTTAATTGGACATAAGAGTCTCACAGACTTTCCTGCTCGGCCTGGCTTTGAACCTCAGATCTCAGCCCCCTGAGTAGCTAGAATTACAGGTGTGAGCCACCAGGGCCTGGCAGAATTGTGTCCTTTAAAAACAAAAAACCTAAAATACCACTCCCATATCAACTTGTTTTTGCAGCTTATTCTTTCTAGCACTCAACTTTAATTATCCTGAGACCTAAAATTCACTGATCCTGTAACATTTTCAGTCTTTCAACACATACTCCATATCTCAGTCCCTTCTATCCACTGAGACTATAGTCTCCCTTTATCATCACTCCCTTGCCTCCTTCCTTTTCCTTCATCATCTATTCTATACTTGTATGTTATCAAATGAAAAATGCACAATGCCAATTAACTACAAAACTCAAGGAGATGCCTAGTGCTGCTACTATATTACACCAAACTGTACAGTCTTCTACTCAACTGGGTGACCATTTTACTTTTGTTCTTGTACTGTTCCTTGAATTCAAGGCCTGGGTGTTGTCCCTGAACTTCTTTGCTAAAGGATGAGGCTCAACCACTTCAGCCACAGCTCCACTTCTAGTGATTAACTGGAGCTGAGTCTAATAATGCACTTTCTTGTTTAGACTGGCTTTTAACTGAGATACTAAGATGTCAGCCTCCTGAGTAATAAGGATTACAGGTGTGAGCCACCAGGGACCTGCTCTGGTACCATCTTTTCTACCCATCTATCTATAAGAGGATGCCATGCTATCTATCACTAGGACAACAAACATAGTACAATAAAATTCATCCCAAAACAAACATACTCTCTCTCCATCATCTACAAGCTACAACTCCATTTCTTTGCAGCTCTTATAGGAAAAATCTGATGGTCTTAGGTTTTTCTGTTCCCATTCTTGGTCTCAGTGTCTCTTCTCCTCTGCCTGCCCTTTCCTTTCCTCCCTCTCTCCTTATTTTTCCCTGTCTCATTTATATTAGTTTTTATTTTTTTTAGAGAATCTGATTCTACTATAAAAGTTCTAAGAATAAACACTTGCACCTAAATTCTTCATATTTTCTCTAAGTACTTTGGCATCTATCACCAAGAACAAAGATACCCTTTTCATAATCCAATATACAATTATACCCTGGGAAACTGTAACAGTGACCTAGAATAAAGTATCCTTCATAACACTGTTTTTTTCTTGGCCTAGAAGCCAATTAAAAAGCTTATGTATTGCTCTTAGTTTTCTCTTCAATTTCCCATATAATTTTCTCTGGTTTTGTTTGCAATGACTCTGAATTTTTGGGAGAATCCAATTCAGCTGTCATGTAGAATGTTTCCTACTTTTTGATTATTTCCTCATAATGAGAATTAGGTTAAAGCCAGGTGCCAGTGGCTCATACTTGTATGTAATTCTATCTACTCAGGAAGCTGAGATCTGAGGATTGCAGCAAGAAAGTCCATGAGATTCTTAACTCTAATTAATCATCTAAAAGCCCAAAGTGGAGCTCTGGCTCAAATGCTAACGTACCAGGCTTGAGGAAAAAGGCTAAGCAACACCGCCCAGGCTCTAAATTCAAGCCCTAGTACTGGCACCAACAAAAAGAAAAAGAAAAAAGATTTAGGGTAAATGAATTTGAAGGGGGCAAGATTATCACACAGATGATGTTGTGAATATCACATCCAATGCATATAGTGCTATGCTGTTCCACTGTGATGTTACATTTGATTATTTGGAGAAAATGATGCATGCCATATCTTGCCATTGTAAATATCTTATTCTCCCTATGTTAAGTAATATGTAAGATGATACTTTCAAACCATGTGACTATGTTGCTCCTCTGTGGTCATTTACCTAATGGATCTGACTATCCCCTAATGACTTGCATAAATCAATTACATATTAAAAGTTGAAAAATAGTCCTATCATCCAAATTTACTTGCTCTTAAGGGCCTTTTCTTTCAATTTACACAATTTTTGTATGCTCATTATGATGGATTCATAGATTATTTTTCTTACCCAAGATATTATAACCCATTACCATCATCTTTTTGATGTTACAACTGTCTCAATTTTGTTCTGTTTTGTTTTAACCAGTCCTGGGGCTTGAACTTAGGGCCTGGGAACTATCCCTGAGGTTCTTCTGCTCAAGGCTAGTGTTCTACCACTTGAGCCAAGCACCACTTCTGGCTTTTTCTGTATATGTGGGTGCTGAGGAACTGAACCCAGGGCTTCATGCATGCTAGGCAAGCACTCTACCACTAAACCACATTCCCAGCCCACAACTGTCTTAATTCGATTAAGCCATTTCAAACCAGTTCATATGATATGTTCTTCTGACATGTTGCATTGTTTCTGTTCAAACAATCTTCTTCAGGCTTATTTTATACTTTCCTTGATCTAGACAAAATCAGCCTCTTCTCCAAGGATCCCTAGATTAGCTTTTAGTGGAGAATATTACGTCGAAACCATGAACTATATATATTGTGTTCAATGCTTGAGACTTCTTACAAATCACCTCATACCACCAGTTCATAAAAATTGTCTGCATTCATTTTTATAGCTTAATAGTATTTCATTGTATAGATATGCCACAGCATATTAGCAGTTTCCCACAGGTAAGCATTTAGACTATGTCTAAATCTATATTTACTGCAAATCATGACACAATAGATACGTGGGAAAAAAAAAAACCCTTCAGGTAAATTCTAGTACACCCCATATTTCCTTGAACCCAATACAATCAGATCTTATTAACTATTTTCTTTTCTTCTTTTCTGCCTCTTTCCCTTGGGCTTCTCTTTCCCTTCTGTTCTCACTCCCAAGGTTTATTCATGCTGCTAACACCCTAATGTTAGGTGAGTCTCTCCCCAAATTCAAGCTCACATTTCTATCTTTTGACATCTGATTTGCTGTAAAAGATATCTCAAACATTATATCCCAAACTGAAGCTTGATCTCTACAAATTAGCTCCTTTTACAGTCTTCCCATCTCTATCAATAGCGAATTCATCATCTTCCTATGTGGTGAAAAAAATCTTGGAACAAAGCTGGGCATGGTGGTGCACACCTTTAATTCCAGTACTTGGAAGGCCAAGGTAGAAGGATCTTGACTTTAAGGCTAACCTAGGTATATAAGTGAGACTGTCTCAACTTTAACCGCTCCCCCCCCCAAAAAAATTCAAATAATCCTTGACACATCTCCCCCCACCTTATACATTACTCTCAATTCCATTAACAAATTCCTCTAGCTCTAGAATTTGAAACCATTCTACTACCAGCCTTCTTCAGTTGCTGAACTGATCTTTATGTCCTTTCTGCAGGTTATCCTTAATATAACTTGAGTAACTTTTTAAATGGACATTAGAACACTCTTTGATGGTGCCTAATGACTATTTTTTTTTTTCATCTTTTTTTTGGGGGGGGGGGGTTTTTTTTTTTATTAATTGGACATAAATTTTTTTACAAGGTGTTGTGCAAAGAGGGTGCAGTTACATAGTAGGGCAGTGTGTACATTTCTTATGATATCTTACAACCTGTTTTTCTATCCCTTGTCTAGGTCAGGTTGACATATATGCAATATACAATGTATCAAGAACATATACAGTATTCACAGACTTGGTCTCTACTGTCTCTCCGTCTCCCTTTGTTAACAGTCATATATCAGGGAGATCATGCCCCTTTGTTTTCTGTGTTCTAGGCTTGTCTCACTCAACATTATTTGTTCGAGTTCCGACCATTTCCCTGCAAATAACAATATTTCACCATTCCTAATCGCTATGTAGTATTCCATTGTGTATAAGTACCATATTTTTTGGATCCATTCGTAATGACTATTTTTTATACTTAGAATAAAAATTAAAGTTCTTAAATGGTGTACAAGTTCCTACAAAATCCAGAACTTACTTTCTCTCAGGCTTCTTGTCCAACTACTTTCCTCATCTCCTACTCAAGGCATACTCCCAGTTTAGGATTTTTCTTTTTCTTTTTTTGCCAGTCCTGGTAGAACACTCAGGGCCTGAGCACTGTCCCTGGCTTCTTTTTGCTCAAGGCTAGCACTCTACCGCTTGAGCCAAAGTGCCACTTCTAGCTTTTCCTGTTTATGTGGTGTTGAGGAATTGAACCCAGGGCTTCATGCGTGCTAGGCAAGCAAGCACTCTACTGCTAAGCCACATTCCCAGGCCCCAGTTTAGGATTTTTATAACTCACTGTTTCCTACATTGAGAGAACACTTTCCATAGATACTCACGTTTTCTTTCTTAGTTTCTGAGGATCTTGTTTATAGTTGGGAAAACTATTGTAGAGAATTCTAGCAGCTTTATAAAGAGCTTTCAATCAATTCTTCTGATTTTACTAGTATACCTTTACCTCCAGTATTAACCCAATTGAGAAATCTACACTTATTAATTGGTTTGGTTCTCAGCTTTTCCCATTGTTGTTTTATTTGTGTGTTTATGTATGTTTGTGTTGTTGAGGATTAAACACTAGGCCTCAGCATATGCTAGGCAAACACTCTATAACTGAACTACTCCTCAACCCTTCTCTCCTTGCTATTTTAGAATTAGGTTTATTTAGGTTTTCTAGTTAGCATTCATCCATCTGCCTTCTAACTTACAGCTGTTTTCTCCTTTTATCCACCCTATTCTGTAGGCTCACTACTTAAAAATCACTTTAAAAATAATTTTAGTTGGGGTTTGATAGTGGGAAAATATGATGTGTATGCTATTTTATCATCTTAATATATTAAAATTATTTTATCTTAAAATATATACTGCAAGGCACTTTCAGAAGTACAAAACATATTATAAAAATGAACAAGGCAGGGCTGGGAATGTAGCTTAGGGGTAGAGTGCTTGCCTAGCATGCATGAAGCCCTAGGTTCAATTCCTCAGTACCATATAAACAGAAAAAGCCAGAAGTGGTACTGTGGCTCAAGAGGTAGAGTGGTAGCAAAAAGAAGCTAGGTACAGTGCTCAGGCCCTGAGTCCCAAGCCCTAGGACTGGCAAAGGAAAAAAAAAAGTCTCACAGACTTTTTTGCCCTGGCTGGCTTTGAATGTCCTCAGATCTCAGCCTCCTGAGGAGCAAAATAACTACAGGCGTGAGCCACCAGCACCCGGCAATTTCTATTTCATTTGGCATTAAATAAAACAGAATACTGGCTGGGGATATAGCCTAGTGGCAAGAGTGCCTGCCTCGGATACACGAGGCCCTAGGTTCGATTCCCCAGCACCACATATACAGAAAACGGCCAGAAGCGGCGCTGTGGCTCAAGTGGCAGAGTGCTAGCCTTGAGCGGGAAGAAGCCTGGGACAGTGCTCAGGCCCTGAGTCCAAGGCCCAGGACTGGCAAAAAAAAAAAAACAGAATACTATCATTTGTACTATCAGTGGAAACTTCTATTCATCTAGTAATATAAGATTGCCCATATTTTGGAGGAAGCAGAATTCTATTCATCATTTAAACAAACAAAATTGAACAAGTTCCATTAAAAAAAAAAAATCCTTCTAGGGCTGGGAATATGGCCTAGTGGCAAGAGTGCTTGCCTCCTACACATGAGGCTCTTGGTTCGATTCCCCAGCACCACATATACGGAAAATGGCTAGAAGGGGCACTGTGGCTCGGGTGGCAGAGTGCTAGCCTTGAGCGGGAAGAAGCCAGGGAAGGTGCTCAGGCCCTGAGTCCAAGGCCCAGGACTGGCCAAAAAAAAAAAAAAATCCTTCTAGGAAACCTTTTAATAAAACCTGAAGTGACAAAGAGTTAAACCTATAAAAAATTGAACTAAGCAGTCAGCTTTTTTTTTTTTTTTTTTTTTTTGCCAGTCTTGGGGCGTGAACTCAGAGTATGAGCACTGTCCCTGGCTTCTTTTTGTTCAAGGCTAGCAATCTGCCACTTGAGCCACAGCGCCACTTCTGGCCGTTTTCTGTATATGTGGTGCTGGGGAATGGAACCCAGGGCTTCATGTATACAAGGCAAGCACTCTACCACTAACTAGGCCACATTCCCAGCCCACCAGTCAGCTTTCTGACTCACCTAGAATTGTAATTTACTTCAAACTAGTTAAATGACTTCAAAACACTTCAGGGCCTCACATATGCTTGACAGAGGTTCTACAACTGAATTACATTCCCATCTCTTTTTATTTTTTATATTTTGAAAAAAAAATCACAAAATTATTCCAAGCTTGTAATCCTTCTGAATTGGTCTCCAGAGTAGCTAGGATTACAGGCATATGCCATGACACCCAGCAAAGCATATCCTTTTATTTTATTTATTTTATTTACTTTTATTTTTTTGGCCAGTCCTGGGCCTTGAACTCAGGGCCTGAGCACTGTCCCTGGCTTCTTTTTGTTCAAGGCTAGCAATCTGCCACTTGAGCCACAGCGCCACTTCTGGCCGTCTTCTGTATATGTGGTGCTGGGGAATCGAACCCAGGGCCTCATGTATACAAGGCAAGAACTCTTGCCACTAGGCCATATCCCCAGCCCCGCAAAGCATATCCTTTTATACCACCAACTACAACAAATAACTGTAACACAAAAGTAACGTTATCACACATATATTATCATTGGGTTTTTTTGTTGTTGTTTGGTGGTTTTTTTGCCAGTACTGGGTCTTGAACTCTGGGCTAGACTCTGTCCCTGAGCTTCCTTTGCTCAAGGCTAGCACTCTATCACTTGAGCCACAGCATCACTTACAGGTTTTTCTGAGTAATTTATTGGAGAGAAGAGTATCATGGGCTTTCCTGCCTGAGCTGGCTTCGAACTGTGATCCTCAGATCTCAGCCTCCTGAATAGCTAGGATTACAGGTGTGAGTCACCAACACCCAGCTTTTGTTGTCATTATAGCAACTTTCCATACACTTAGCATCTAAAAAGCAAAACTTACCTGTCTAAGAATATATCTGGGAGCGGTGGGTAGGTCTGCATGTCAGGCACTCGCTCATGGACTATGACCATAATGAAAGATGTAAACCCGAATACTATAAAAACATATATACAACTCAGTATGGTCTTCCAGTACTCTGGATCCAATCTTCGAATAGAGTGCTTGTTTTTGCCATTCATGTACTGGTATGGATCAGAATTCAAGTCAGTGATGGGTCCGTCACAGTCTTGGGAAGGCTCTCCATTACAGAGCCAGTCTGTACTCTGAAGAGCACTGATGAATGGGGTCATAGAACCCATGGGACTGTCACTATTATAGCCCATCTCTTCTAAGACATCAATATGTATTTTCTGCAATTTTCTGACTGACAGCATTAACCTTTTAATGTCCCCTAGGACTTTGATCTCCAGAGGAGGAGATCGAAGATCGTACTCAGTCAATGTTAGCAATGTGATTCCATCAAGTCGGTGCTTGTTGCATAAAATGTCCACGTATTCAAAAAAGCCTTCATCTTTTAGCCACACAGCTACATGCTTAGTAGTCCAGCGGCGAATGCAGAGTTGATTAGGACCGGCCATTTCTTCCTCAACTGCCTGTCAAGGCAAAACAAGAAAGTAAAACAAAAATCTTCATGTATCCAAACTACTTCTTTGAAGACCAAATGCACATAAACATATCAGAATCAGCAATTTACCTGTATTTTCTTATCTGCTTTTAGAGTCAAAGAAACAAAAGTTATTCAGTAATGAGTAACTTTTCAACAGATGCACATTTTAATAATTTTATGCATACAATCCTAAGAAGAAAAGCCAGTGATTTAACTTTTTTTCTTTCCTCTTTTTTGTTGTGCTGGTGCTAGAGAGTAAACCTAAGAACTCACACAGGATAGGCAAGGCTCACCCACTGAACTACATCACCAGTGCCATAATCTAACATTTTACAGAGATTTACAAATGGCTTTTCTATAGCATGTAAGCTATACTTAACTTAAAGACCACTGTTGAAAACAGTAAAAATATATCTTACTTTAATACTTTTCATAAAATGAAATCTATAAAGGTCTTGCTACATACAAAACAGCAAGATCTCTGAAATCTTCATTCATGAAAAATTACCACTCTACTTGAGTGTGGAAAAACACAAAAGAAAATAGATAACTGTAATTCTGGGAAATTTCTTGCTATAACTACATATCTATATAAGCATATAAATATATAATATGAATATATCTATACATTATATACCAAGATAAATTTGAGTTTTATAAGAACTTAATTCCTTCTATATCTTAAATATTAGCATTTCTGGGGCTTTTAGTGATAAAATTTCTAAAAGAAAACTGTCATTTCATTTTACTCACAATTTGATTAAGCTTAGCTTATATTACTGCTATAAAAGGCCAATAATGTAAAAAAGTATTTACAATTTTTACTACTTTGATCATACTCAGTTTTTATGTCTTTTTACTATTGCAAAACTTCGTTATATGTGACTATTAGGTTTATAAGTCATACTAGACACATGGAAGACGATTAAAAAAACAACACTATTTCTCTAATGTATTTTTCTCAACTACTAAAAGTTTGTGTGTTTTCAGGCACTTCTAAATCTCTAAACACTATGTTTCCTCCTGAGATTATGGTGTTTAAAAATATGACAGGCAAGCTTTAAAACATACAGAATGAGGGGCTGGGGATGTGGCTTAGCGGTAGAGTGCTTGCCTAGCATGCCCATGGGTTAAATTCCTCAGCACCACATAAACAGAAAATGCCTGAAGCGGTGCTGTGGCTCAAGAGGTAAACCTTGAACAAAAAGAAGCCAAGGACAGTGCTCATGCTCTGGAGTCCAAGCCCCAGAACTGGGGGGGGGGGGGGGGAGGGGAGGAAAGAATAAAAGGATAAAAGGGCTAGATAAATGAAGAGGGGGGAAATATAGCAAAGAATCCAGTGTGTATTCTACTAAAGTAAGAGGGAAGGGGAGGGCAGAAGAGGGATAGGTAAAAATGAAGAAAGAGGTGACACTGATGAAGATATTTTGTATTCATGAATTGCTTTGCTAAGTGGCAACCCCTCTGTACAACTACTTAAAGAAAAAATAAAACATACCAAATGGGGCTGGGGATATGGTCTAGTGGCAAGAGAGCTTGCCTCGTATACATGAAGCCCTGGGTTCAATTCCCCAGCACCACATATACAGAAAATGGCCAGAAGTGGCGCTGTGGCTCAAGTGGCAGAGTGCTAGCCTTGAGCAAAGAGAAGCCAGGGACAGTGCTCAGGTCCTGAGTCCAAGGCCCAGGACTGGCCAAAAAAAAAAAAAGAAAGAAAATTTAAAAAAACACATACCAAATGTTGAAAAAGTCAGTTCTAGAATGAGGGAGGAGGTAACAAACAGTACAAGAAATGTACCCAAGGCCTAACGTATGAAACTGTAACCTCTCTGTGCATCACTTTGACAATAAATAAGAAAAAAATTGGAAAAAAAGAGAAAGTTAGTTCTAATACAAATATCTTCATTCCCTTCTCCTCCATCTATCTCCCTTTTTCATGATATTTCTTGATATTTGCCAAAGGCTCACCTGGAACTTGCAATTCTCCTGCTTCAACCTCCTTAACAGCAGGATTAAAGGCATGCATTACCAGGCCTTTCATGATCTGATATTTATCATTAACCTGGATATTTATCCATTAAAATGGATGTGCTCCTTTTGTGAAAATTCATCAAACTATATACTTATAATCTGTACTTTAAACTTTTTTCCTGATGGACAAGTGAATCCAGGACAATGTCCTGGATAGTAGTTTCTTCCTCTTCTCCCAATAGTAGTAGTATCTTCTTTTTGGGGTATTTATCATAGGCTCATAACCATGAATTCTGGGCTATGAACACCTTCATATGCTTCTTTGGGCAGTAGAAAGTAAAAGGCAGATACTGATATGCATTCTTCCCCTATCCGCATGAACTTTTGTCACAATCATTCAGAACAAACTGATATTTTAATGGCCTACCTGTATCACCACAAGTATTCAGAAAACAAGAATGACATGGAAATAACAACTAATCGTTAAGTATTTACTTCTTAATTACTAAAATAGCTAGTCATGTTTGATTCCAAACATATACTCTAAACATAGCTCTTCATATTATCAATCCACATGGTTTTTCAGTCTTAGAAAATTAACATCACATCCATCTATAATGAGTGTCTTTTTCTAAACTTTCCAAAAAATTACAATTGTCATACTTGACTTTTTTACTATGATTTATCAACACAAAGGTTAAGGAATTACATGCAATTCATTCCATACAATCCATGGAATTTACAGAGATACTATATTTCATATAATTTATTATATAGCATATAAAATATTCTACCAAAATATAATTCTGCTATATTTTAGTTCACATAGCTATGTTTTATCCTTTTTACTTACACTCATGTCTTTTCTTTCAGGTATGTCTAGCTACCTATGATATCATGGGTGCTTATTGTACACCATCCTTGGATATCCAATGAACATACACTACAAACTCAGCAGTAGTTATGGTCTGAATAAGACAAGAATCTAGTACGAAACTAGGTAAGATTTCTCCATTTTATTTCTATTCTGCTCTCTTTGCTCTGTCTCTAACACCTTACCACCAACGGGTTCCAAGTCACTCCCATCCTTCTTCAGTACAGCATTGTTCTTCAGTATAGTTTCATCTGGTACTCTGCTCAAAATGATTCTTCTCCTTTCATGTTCCCGCCCATCTCCAGCTTAGCGAACTAGTTCTTTACAACCTCAGTCAAGCTATCAGGCTTTGATGCCAATATTTTAGTTACTAGAAAATATGAGTGACTATACATAGATGTCTCCTCTAAGTCTTTGAGCCTGTTGTGAGAATGCCCTAAAAACATGACACATTTCACTGTTAGGCTTCATCAGGTTGGTGCATGTCCCTTAATTGGATGTTACTATATAATAGTTAAGAGACCACACTAAATAACCACTGAGTTAGAAAACCTGTATTAAAGAGGCTTATTAAAAGATGGTTAAAGGGCTGGGAATATGGCCTAGTGGCAAGAGTGCTTGCCTCCTACACATGAAGCTCTTGGTTCGATTCCCCAGCACCACATATATGGAAAATGGCCAGAAGGGGCGCTGTGGCTCAGGTGGCAGAGTGCTAGCCTTGAGCGGGAAGAAGCCAGGGAAGGTGCTCAGGCCCTGAGTCCAAGGCCCAGGACTGGCCAAAAAAAAAAAAAAAAAAAAGATGGTTAAAATAAAAAAAAGCTTGAAGGTCCATCTAATATTTATGTTGTGCCACAGGAATTACAGGGAATGTAAAGAAGATGACAGGTACTACATTCAAAGTCTTGCCTCAATTTTTCTCATGTTGGATGCAAAGACCAATGCTGGTTATCTGCAATGAATTTCTGGTAACATATTTTAGTGTCATGATGCAAACTGAAGATGTCTTTTTCTGACTTTGATCCACTACAAGATAAACTCCCCATCTCCATTTCTCCTCTTTGGGGTTGAGACAAACTAAACCACACTATCTCCATGTTTCAGATTTAGATCTAATATGTGATATGATTACTTTGTTTTTGACTTGTATCCTTTCTTGTAAATGACTCAGATGAAATACAGCTATTCTTAACTTAGGTATCTTCTGTGTGTGACTTGGTGTCTGCGATCCAACATTCCTGTTTCTGGAGGAGATTAAGAACCATCCTCACCACCATTTGCTTTGCTCTACAAGTGCTTTTCTATTGTTTGGCTCTGCCTTTTTTTTTTCCTCACCCAATATTATCTTGGGGGTGGCTAGGCTAGGGAGGATTTTCTTTGAAGTTTCTTCCAGGTCCTGTTCCACCTTCCTACCAGGTTTCTAAATATCAGGTACTTCCTTCTTCTACCAGGTCCTCACTTAGACCTTCATCCTGCTTTTTTACTATCAGAGTCTACTAGGGTTGACTGATTCTGCTCTAATATATGTCAGGGTCGAGTTTATTTGTTTCTTGTTAGATAGTTCAAATGGCCCAGAATGTGGACTTGTCAGGCTTTACTCTCCTGTTTACTCTCTCTAATCTTGGTACAGGACTGATTTTTTTTCCTTAGATTATTGCCTCAGACAAGGGGCTGGGGATATGGCCTAGTGGTAGAGTGCTCACCTCGTATACATGAAGCTCTGGGTTTGATTCCTCAGCACCACATATATAGATAAAAGCCAGAAGTGGCGCTGTGGCTCAAGTGGTAGAGTGCTAGCCTTGGGCAAAAAGAAGCCAGGACAGTGCTCAGGCCCTGAGTCCATGCCCCAGGACTGAACAAAAACAAAACAAATAAACATTGCCTCAGACAAAACTTATTCCAAGTGTAGTTTTCTACCTTTATTAGAGTATTTCTTTTGTCAGTGGCTTGTTGCCTGAATTCAAATAGATGAAAATCCTCATGCCATGAGGGATACCTAGAGAAAGGAAGGACCTAGAGAAAGGAAGGAAGGACTAATATAAGGAAAAATAAGAAATCACTGTCTCAGGAAACTAGATGGCTAGTGCAGGTTGGGTAATATGCAGGGAAGATGGCTGCTCCTGCCAATCTTACCCTTCCAGACCTCCCCATACACACTTACAATTCCTTGGTTCCAAGCCTAAGTGAAAGGAAATAACCTGTTGTTTTGCTCATCTATATTTTGAATCCACAGGAGATGGGAAAACCTTGAGGTATCTTTTCTTCATCTTGTCTTTTAGATGAGTAACAAACTCACTATAGTGTGTACTCCACTGAGTTGCATCATAGACACTGAATTCATTTGACTGTCAAGACAAAAAAAAAAAAAAAAAAACAACTAACATTTTTCTAGAGGACCCACAGGCACATTCTTGGGTTGCTTTCTTTATGGCATGGCCAAATTTACAAACTGCCAGATCAAGAAGTATGGTCCTTCAGTGACAAAATGCAGACTCTAGGAAACAAGTCAAGGACCCAAATTTCAGGAAAGGTGTAAACCCCCAAGCAACAGATCAGCAGATAAATATTTGAAGTGCCAGGTGCTCCACCAAGCAATTAAGCCCCTGACAAGTTACTGTCCCAATAAGTAACTAATGTATACATAGCAGGAGGAGGCTGATGCCAAAAGTCCCTTGCAGCACCCCCCCACTAAAAGTCCCGAGGTCGCTAACAGGTGAAGGCTAACGCCAGATGTCTTTTGCAAACTTTGACTAATTGTCTGGCTGTTAAGTGACAATGCCCCAGCTAATCAGGAATAGATAACCCACTACAAGTTAACCAATTACCTGTCTTTTTAACTGGGAATCCTCTAGACTTTACTATAAAAACCAGGTGTAATCTGTGCTCAGGGCCTTCGTCCATCTTGGCTGTGTCCATGTGGGCGTAGGTCCGAGCTCGAGCTTGCTAATAAAGGACTCTTTGCTTTTTGCATCGAAAAAAAAAAAAGTGTGATCTTACTAGATCTGTGGTCATTGACTCAGGGGAAAAATAAAGAAAATACCACTGCCCTTTACAGGGTCATCATGCTTCCTACAGCAGCTGACTGCACAATGGCCATCTCCAGCATGATGGTGCTAGAATAGCAGACATAAGATCTGTACCATTTTGTTATCCCACCTCTAGGGAAAATGGTAATCAACCTATGGCTAAACAGTCTATTGAGAGTACTCTAAATTAATATCCTGAATTATAGATGTTATTTTTGTGCACTGGTCTATCAAGCAGTGGCCAAAGATTTCATTTGTCCCCGGAATTCCAGAAAACAAGTGATCAGTTATTATGGTCAGTTTTCATGGTTATTATTTTTTAGTTGTTTTATTTTTGGTGCTGGTACTGGAGCTTGAACTCAGGGTCTCTATCAGCTGTTTCCACTCATGACTGGTACTCTTTAACACTTGAGCCAGTTCCAGTTTTTTCCAGAGTTCCTCAGGTTTGTTTTCCCAAGCTGCTTTAGAACCTCAGTCTTCAGACCTCAGTCTCTGAATCTCTAGGATTACAGGGGCAAGCTACTGTTGTACACCCACATGCAGCTTAAGAAAGGAAGGACTCAGTCCATAGGCATTTGACTTCACTGCATATGACCCATATATGACAAGGCAGATCATAAAGGGAACGTGTGGCAAAGCAATGTCTTACCTCATGGTGGACAGGAGGCAAAGAGACAGAGAGGAAAGGTCCAGGAACCAAATACATCCTTCAAAAGCCAGTGACCTATTTCTTCCAGTAAAGCCCCAACACCTAGTAGCCTATCCAGGTAAGAATTCATCAATGGATTAAGTCACTGGTAAAATTAATATACTCATAATCAAATCACCTCTCAACACCACCAGCTGGGAACCAAGCCTTCAACACATGAGGCTTTTAGGGGATAGTTCATATCCAAACCATTATACACTTAAAAAAAAAGTAGAATGCCACCAGTAGCTCATGCCTATAAATTTTTTAGGGAGGCATAGGTAGGAGGATGGAGGTTCAAGGCAGGTCCTGGACAAAAGTGAAGACTCTACTGAAAAAGTAAAGCAAAAATGGCTGAAGGTGTGATGCAAATAGTAAAGGTACTTTTTGATAGGCAAAGTACTGGAATGGGGATGTGGTTCAAGTGGTAGAGCAGAATGCAAGGCTCTGAGTTCAATCTCCAATGGCAGGGAGGAAAAATAAAGTGAAATATTAAGATAAATCTAACAAAACACCTATAGGATCTCTACAATATAATAAAAGAAATCACAGGAAAATTGGAAAGAGATAAATCCATGTTCATGAGTTAGTACACAACACAGTAAGGAGGATGTCAATTATCCCATAAATTAATATATAGGTTGAATATGATTCTCATGAGAATACTACTATTTTATAAATACAGATTTTGTTGTTGTTGTTAGTCATGGGGCTTGAACTTGGGGCCTGGGCACTGTTCCTGAGCTTTTCCACTCAAGGCTAGGGCTGTACCATTTTGAGCTACAGTACCACTTCCAGTTCTCATGGACTTCCCTGCCCAGGCTGGCTTTGAGCCATGATCTTTATATCTCAGCCTCCTGAGTAGCTAGGACTATAGGCATAATCTACCAGCACCTAGTAACTACAGATTCTTTTAAAAAATTAGTTTTAAATTAATGTGGAAAGGTAAAGAAACTAGAATAGCTAAAACAATTCTAAGCAAGATAATAGTGAGGGAAGACACTCTAACTTCAGCATTTATTTTATAGGTATAGAAATTCAAGTCTATGTGGTACTGGGGGAAAGAAGTATAGATGGCTGGGAATGTGGCATAGTGGTAGAGTGCTTGCTTAGCATGCATGAAGCCCTGAGTTTGATTCCTCAGCACCATAAAACAGAAAAAGTCAGAAGGGGTACTGTGGCTCAAGTGGTAGAGTGCTAGTCTTGAGCAAGAAGAAGCCAGAGACAGTGCTGAGGCTCTGAGTTCAAGCACCATGATTGGTTAAAAAAAAAAAAAGCATAGACATAGAGATCAATGGAATAGAATAGAGAACCCAGAAACAGCTCCACATCAGAATGACCAATTAATTTTGACAAAGACACAAAAGAAATTTAATGGATTACTGAAAATTAGTGCCATAGACACTGAATATCTAAAGACAAGTATAAGGTGAGGGGAAGGTAGAGCCTTTACCAAATTCCACACTTTGTGTATAACTTAATTCAAAATGTATCATATTTAAATTTATAGTATAAATTTACAGAAGTTTTATAAAATAGCATAAAAGAAAACCTTCACAAAACCTTTCACTTCAAGACTCTGTGAAGAGAATGTAAAGACAAAGTACAGACTAGAGAAGATATTTTCCTCATTTATAAGCCATATCACCTGAAAAAGGACTAACACCTTGAATGCATAAAGAACTTTCAAAGTTAAACAATAAAAGAAATAAAAATCCAATTAAAAAATGAGTGAAAGTGCCAGGCACCAGTGGCTTATGCCTGTAAAACTAACAGCTCAGGAGGCTGAGATCTGAGAATCGTGGTTTGAAGCCAGCCAGGGCAGGAAAGTCCCTGAGATTCTTATCTCCAATTAATCACAGAAAAAGCTGTCAGTGAGCTGTAGCTCAAGTGGTAGAGAGCTAGCCTTGAGCAAAAAGAGCGCAGAGACAGTACCCAGGCTGAGTTGGAGCACCAGGACTGGGGGAAAAGAAAAAGAACTTCAGATAAACACACACTAACTGAGATATAAGTCTTAGTGTATTAGGCTGAGGGAAAAGAGCCAATCTCAAAAGGTCACATATTGTGTGATTCCATTTCTGCAATATTCTCAAAGTGACAAATAGTTAAATAAAGATGGAATAGATGAGTGGCTGTCACATATTAGAGATGGAGTGTGCCTAAGGGTATCAGGTAACTGTAAAGAGATAACACAAGAGAGATCCTCATAGTAATGGCACAGTTTCTATGTGGGCATTAATCTCTTCATGATAAAATGCTACAGAACTACACACACCCACACACCCACACAAACACACACACACACAGAGTGAACCATAGCCCTTTTCTTGGTTTTGATACTGTATTATAATCATGTAAGATATATTATATGTACTATAGGAAACTGAGAGAAGATACATACGATTTCTGTAACATATTGTGACTGCCTGTAAATCTAATTTCAAAATAAAATATGTAAAGACTTCTTTTTAAAAGAAACAGAGGGGCTGGGGATATGGCCTAGTGGCTAGAGTGCTTGCCTCCTATACATGAAACCCTGGGTTCGATTCCCCAGCACCACATATACAGAAAACGGCCAGAAGGGGCGCTGTGGCTCAAGTGGCAGAGAGCTAGCCTTGAGCAAAAAAAAAGCCAGGGACAGTGCTCAGGCCCTGAGTCCAAGGTCCAGGACTGGCAAAAAACAAACAAACAGAAAACGGCCAGAAGTGGCGCTGTGGCTCAAGTGGCAGAGTGCTAGCCTTGAGCAAAAAGAAGCCAGAGACAGGTCTCAGGCCCTGAGTCCAAGCCCCAGGACTGGCAAAAAAAAAAAAACAAACAAACAGAAAACGGCCAGAAGTGGCGCTGTGGCTCAAGTGGCAGAGTGCTAGCCTTGAGCAAAAAGAAGCCAGAGACAGGTCTCAGGCTCTGAGTCCAAACCCCAGGACTGGCCAAAAAAATAAATAAATAAAAGAAACAGAATTTTTTTTTTTTTTTTTTTTGGCCAGTCCTGGGCCTTGGACTCAGGGCCTGAGCACGGTCCCTGGCTTCTTCCCGCTCAAGGCTAGCACTCTGCCGCTTGAGCCACAGCGCCGCTTCTAGCCGTTTTCTGTATATGTGGTGCTGGGGAATCGAACCTAGGGCCTCGTGTATCCGAGGCAGGCACTCTTGCCACTAGGCTATATCCCCAGCCCGAAACAGAATATTTTTGTAATCCTAGTTACTCTGGAGGCTGAATTATGAGGATCACCATCTGAAGCCAGCTGGGCAGAAAAGTCCATGAGACTCTTATCTCTAACTATGCAAAGAAAGCAGGAAGTACAGTTGTAGCTCAAGTGGCCTTGAGTGAAAAAGCTGAGGGAAAGCTTAAGGCCCCGAGTTCAAGCCCCAGTAGCGCCCTCCTTACCTCTCTCTTCCTCTCTCTCTCTCACACCACCCCGAGACTAAGATCTGAGGACTGTGGTTCAAAGCCAACCAACTAGGGCAAAAATGTCCTTCAGTCTCCAAGTAACCACCAGCAAACCAGAAGTGGCGCTGTGGCTCAAATGGCAAAGTGCTAGCCTTGAGCAGAGAGAAGCCAGGGAAACTTTGCTTAGGCCTTGAGTCCAGGGCCCAGGACTGGCAAAAAAAAAAAAAGGAAGTGGAGCTATGGCTCAAAGTGGCAGATTGCTAGCCTTAAGAAGAATAGTTTAGGGCTGGGGATATGGCCTAGTGGCAAGAGTGCTTGCCTCGTATACATGAGGCCCTGGGTTCGATTCCCCAGCACCACATATATAGAAAATGGCCAGAAGTGGTGCTGTGGCTCAAGTGGCAGAGTGCTAGCCTTGAGCAAAAGGAAGCCAGGGACGGTGCTCAGGCCCTGAGTCCAAGGCCCAAGACTGGCCAAAAAAAAAAAAAAGAAAAGAAAAATAGTTTAGGGACAGAATTCAGGACCTGAGTTCAAGTCTCACAACTGAAAACACACACACACACACACACCTCAGCTTGTCTCAGTCTCCAGAGTAGCATGCATACAGGTCTAAACCATCACATGTGTGTATTTTTCTTTTAATATACTTTTCCTTTTCTTTTCTTCTTCTTCTTTTTTTTTTTTGCCAGTCCTGGGGCTTGTACTCAGGCAGGGCCAAGCACTGTCCCTGGCTTCTTTTTGCTCAAGGCAAACACTACCACTTGAGCCACAGTTCCACTTCTGGCTTTTTCTGTTTATGTGGTGCTGAGGAATCAAACCCAGGGCTTCGCGCATGCTAGGCAAGCACTCTACCACTAAGCCACATTCCCAGTCCAATATATGCGATTTTTCAATAAAGAAAATGTTAACCACGAGATCTGCCAAGAATTGTTTTAAAAAGGGGAAATGGGGAAATAAGTTAAATAAGATTAATACAGATAGGGTAAATTTGATCAAAGTTCATTATGTATGTTATAAATATAAGGAGGCATTTTTGTATAACTAATTTATGCTCATAAAAATGTGCCAAAAAGAAATAAAATACTAAAACATTACCAGATATTTTGGGGTGGGCTTTCATGCCACATTAAATATATCTAAATTTTCTTTATATAATGACCATATAATACTAATTAGAAAAAGAATTTTAAGAAAATGAAAACTATAGTTTCTTACTGTTTGGAGTACATAATACTTACATAGATATAAATAGAAAAAATAAAACTTTCTAAACTTTCTACAATTATTAATTTACTAATTACTCACTAATTGTTAATTCACTACACACTAAACTAAATATGAAATATATCAAGGCAAAACCACCAAGTCCGGGCTGGGAATATGGCTTAGTGGTAAAGTGCTCACCTCACGAAGCCCTGGGTTCAATTCCTCAGCACCACATATATAGATAGAAAAAGCCGGAAATGGCGCTGGGCTCAAGTGGTAGGGTGCTAGCCTTGAGCAAAAAGAAGCCAGGGACAGTGCTTAGGCCCTGAGTTCAAGCCCCAGGACTGGCAAAAAACAAAACAAAACAAAACCACCAAGTCCACAAAAAGATCTGATTGTAACTCGAGCTCCATCACCCATTAACAAATGGACTTTGAAAAATGGCTTAACCCTTATACCATCAGGAGTCAAGAGATTACAGTTATCTGGAGCTTTAAGCACATCATGTTTTGTAAGTCAGCAGCACTGAATTCTTACAATATCAGAACTAGAAGTGACTTATGAGATATAGTATAATTCTTCAATTTACTGATGAAGAAATTTAGGTTGACTTAGGTCACACAGTAGAAGTTTAGAGAACTATTTGTTAAAAGAATCCAGTATGAAATCCACAAGGTCTAGCAGTTAAGAATTCTGTTTCTGGTTTAAATTGTGGATTTACCAATCCACATAAAGCCGCATATCCTTTGCAGTTTTGTAATCTACTTGGTCCTCACTTTTCCCTTTTTTTTTTGGTCAGTCATGGGGCTTGAAGTTGGAGGGCAGGTACTGTTCCTAAGTTCTTTTGCTCCAGACTAGGACTCAACCACACAGAGCCACTCCTGGTTTTCTGGTGGCTAAATGGATAAGATTCTGATGGGCTTTCCTGCCTGGGCTGGCTTGGAACTACAATCCTCAGATCTCAGCCTCCTGAGTAGCTAGAATTATAGGTGTGAGCCACCAGCACCTGGCACTTTTCTTTTTCTTTCTTTTTTCTTTTTGGCTAGAACAATCCTGAGGATTTGTACTTGTTAGGCAACATTCTACCACTTGAGGAACTCTGATTGCCCTTTTTGTGTCATTCATTCATTCATTCATTCACCTATGCTGATCCTGGGGCTTAAACTCCGGGCGGATGCTGTTCCCAAGATTTTTTGCTCCAAGCTAGCACTCTACCATTGGAGCCACAGCTTGACTTCTGACTTTTCTGGTGTTAAAGTAAAGATAAGAGTCTCATGAGGGGCTGGGGATATGGCCTAGTGGCAAGAGTGCCTGCCTCATATACATGAGGCCCTGGGTTCGATTCCCCAGCACCACATACACAGAAAATGGCCAGAAGTGGCGCTGTGGCTCAAGTGGCAGAGTGCTAGCCTTGCAAAAAAGAAGCCAGGGACAGTGCTCAGGCCCTGAGACCAAGCCCCATGACTGGCCAAAAAAAAAGAGTCTCATGAGGTCCCAGGCGCAGCAGCTTCCGCGGGCTGGCGGTTCAGACATGGCCAAGTCCAAGAACCACACCACGCACAACCAGTCCCGGAAATGGCACAGAAATGGCATCAAGAAACCCAGATCACAAAGATACAAATCTTTAAAGGGGGTAGACCCCAAGTTCCTGCGGAACATGCCTTTTGCCAAGAAGCACAACAAGAAGGGCTTTAAGAAGATGCAGGTGGGGGCTGGGGATATGGCCTAGTGGCAAGAGTGCCTGCCTCATATACATGAGGCCCTGGGTTCGATTCCCCAGCACCACATATACAGAAAATGGCCACAAGTGGCGCTGTGGCTCAAGTAGTGCTAGCCTTGAGCAAAAAGAAGCCAGGGACAGTGCTCAGGCCCTGAGTCCAAGCCCCAGGACTGGCCAAAAAAAAAAAAAAAGAAGAAGATGCAGGCGAACAATGCCAAGGCCATGAGCGTGCGGGCTGAGGCCATCAAGACACTGGTGAAGCCCAAAGTCGTGAGCAACAAACGCAAACTCCCCCAGCAGCCCACAAGCAAGCTGCAGCGCCTCGCCTTCATAGCCCACCCCAAGCTCAGGAAGCGCATCCGCGCCTACATGGCCAAGGGCCTCAGGCTCGCCACGCCCAAGGCCAGGGCCCAGGCCCAGGCCCAGGCTGCAGCCGCAGCACGAGCTACCACTCCAACTCAGGCCCAGGCCCAGGCCGCTGCCACTAAGGGTGCTCAGGCTTCAGCCTCTAAGGGAGCCCAGGCCTCAGCCCCTAAGGGAGCCCCTAAGGGATCGCAGGCCACTGCCCCTAAGGGATCCCAAGCTCCAGCCCCTAAGGGAGCCCAGGGTCCTGTGAAGGGCCCACAGTTAAGACGCGTCTGCTCATGAGAGATGGTGGACTGCCGTGGTTCCCTGGCTGCTGTTTGGGGGGGGGGGGGCAGTGGCCCGTGTGGGTTCTCCAATAAACCTGAGGTGGAAAAAAAAAAAAAAGTCTCATGAACTTTTCTGTCCCAGCTCACTTTGAACCATGATTCTGTGCTCAGCTTCCTGAGCAGCTAGGATTACAGATATGAACCACTGGCATCCAGCAGTGTGTTGGTTATTCACCCCTGAGCCACAACTTGGATTGCAATCACTTATCAGTGTTTCCCCAAGGAGTTGCAATGACAAATGTATGACACATGCTAGAGTCTCAAGTACTCTTTTTGGCCAGCTGGGCTGGCCTGGAACCATGATCCCCTTATCTATATCTCCCAAGTAGCTAGTACTACAAGGCTTGAGCCACCTATCCTAGTCTGTCCTCATTGGCTTGATGTGTAAAATGAGAATAATAGTGCCTATTTCATAGGTAATGGATTTACAATAGTGCTTGGCAAATGGAAACTGCTCAATAAATATAAACTGGCTTTGCCATCATAATGAACTCCTTTGAGCCAGGTGGCTCACTCCTCAGTTGAAGCCTCAGCACCAGCACAAACAAAACTCCTCTGTCTGTTATAAAACATTGCTACAGGGCTGAAATTATAGTCATATATCAATAAACTGCCATAGAGTAAGAGAATATTAAAGGTTGATACCTTTGGGCTTATGTTAAATAAATATGAATACATGAAAAACAGATGTTAAATTGCATAAAGGTTGAATTTAATCAAAATGACTGTAATAAACTAATATAAACTGAAAAAGAGTAACAATACATGACTCCATTATCCAATGTAGAATCCTACACACAGGGATGTGTGTTTCTCATTTATTAATTTACTATAAAATTTAACTAAATAAAAGTATTTCAACAGGAGTATATCACTAATGATCTTTTTTTTCCTGTGCTTGGGGCCTGAACCTAGGGTCTCAGGTATGCTAGGCAAGTACTTCACCACTGAGCTAAATCCCCCAGCCCTCTCCATTTTTACAATTTTTACACACAATACCATAAAAGCACAGGCAAAATAGATAACCGGATTTAGTAAACCAAGAAGCTTTTCACAACAACAAAAAACAATAAAATGAAGAGACAATCTGAAGAATGGGGGGACAATGTCAAGCTATTATTCTAACAAAAGACAACTAGCTGTTGGAGGCGTGGCTCAGTTGGTAGAATGCTAGACAAAGAACAAAAGTGTCAGGTACCAAGTTCTAGTCCCAATCTCCAACCAAGAAAAAAACAACAAAAAACCGAAAGACTACCATCCAGAATAAGGAACCAGTAAAACTCAATACAACTCAAATAATCGATTTTGAAAATTGGCAAATGACATTAGACTTCACAAAAGGAGAAAATGTTCAACATCATTAGCCTTAAGGAAAATGCAAATCAACTCAGAAGTATCAGCTTATCCAAGTCAAAATGGTTACCAAAGCCAGGTAACCAATGACTCACACCGATTAAGCCTAGCTACTCAGGAGGCTGAGATATGAGGATAGCAGTTGGAAGCCCACTATGGCAGAAAAGCCTGTGAGACTCTTATTTCCACTTAACCAGCAAAAAGACAGAGTGAAGCTGAGACTCAAGTGGTAGAGTGCTAGCCTTGAACACAAAAGCTCAGGGTAGCATCCAGGCCGAGTTCAAGTACCAGTACAGGCATATATACACAAAATCAAATGATATCCATAACCAGGCACACTAGCATGTACCT